>NC_086173.1:73104347-73407377 GCF_023053635.1 Elgaria multicarinata webbii
TTCTGGCACTCCGGTTGTGAACAATGTCCTGAGACAGTTACACTCTGTTATTCTCGAAAGCTTTTCAATAAATGTGGTCACCTGTTTCTGGTAATGTTTTGTGCTCTATGAGCTGTCTTGTTTTATACTGTTTTTGTTGTTAACCACCTTGGATATATGATATACAGAAGGCAAGGTGTATATTAGCTTTGTAAATAAGCCCACTGAAGTTACTAGCCTGCAAAACAATTTACTAGCTTTCTAAGAGGCTAATAGCCTGTATTTCAAAGCTGACAGTAGAGGCGGAGAAGCACTTTCCCCTGCAGGTAACTGGTCTCTTAACAGGCTAGTAAACAAAAATACCTTCTATTAATGGGAATGGCAGAGAAGGGAAGGAGCGACCCATCCTTTTTCTGCTATCAGTCTGCTGTGTTTTCATGCTGTTTGCAGAGGAAGGGGCTTCCCTTCCCTTCCTTATAGGGTTGGTGGAGCAGGGAAGGAATTCCATGGATGGAATTCAATCACCTGTGTTAAATTTCTGGTTTCCTGTGGCTAAATACAAAACTGGTATACACACACACACACACTATTTTAATCTAGAATTCTTATTCATACACTAATTGAAATAGGGATTTTAGAGGTTTTGACAATTTAACCAAAGAATCAGCGGGTGTCATGAGATACTGTAGCCTATATTATAACCAGAATATGTTTTTCTGTTATTTGATAACACAAATGGGGAGTGTTTGGGGGGAGTAGTAGAAAGCAAAGCCCTTCTCTGACAGCGAAATATGTAAGGGACATGTTTCCTATTGCATCTTTTCATTTGGTGTTCATGTGCAGGTGCAGAGGTGAATACCTACCGAAATTTATATGAATTAGCTTTGCAGAGTATTTCATGGGGAGAACCAGTAGCTTATTGGTAGAGCACAGGCTTTGCATGCAGAAGGTCCCAGGTTCGATCCCTGGCATCTCCAGGGAAGGCAGGAAAAACTTTTGCCTGAAACCCCGGAGAGCTTCTGCCAGCCAGTGTCAACAATGTTGGGCTACAATGACCAAGGGTCTGACTCAGTATAAGGCAGCTTCCTAAGTTCCATTTTCATAGTAGTGCACCTTATTTGCATAACATGCAAATTATGCCACCCGGATGTGTGGGTTTTCCCCGCTTGTCTTTAAGGTTTTTTTTCACTTCCACCCACCAATGCTTGGAATGCCAAGAATGTGTTGCCTGGCGTTTGAGATACAATCTGAAAAGGCAAGGAGGCGGAACAAACCATTGGAACTGAAGAGTTGATGCTGGGCAGTTGCTGCTTCTTGGGGACAGGCCCAGCCACACCTCCCACCTTCCAAATGCACGCTGGCCATCAAAAGATGCATTGTGCATTGAGAGGCTGTTTTCCAAAGACAAACAGAGCACTTTTGAAAGACTGGTGTGGTGGACTGCATTGGTCTTGTCCTGGTGCTGCTAGAAAGGAGAAACTGCTGGCTTTGGGACTGGATGGGATGGTGGACACATGGGCTGCTGTTTTGGTTCACTTTTCCCGAGGAAATTTTCATTGTGGTCCACAGGTGAGTTGCCCAAAGCCTCCTTCTAGCTAGAGCATAATGCTGTTCTTGATTTTCTGTGTATATATTTGCCTTAAGCCTTCTATGAGAATTCTGTATGAGTAGCTGAGCAGCACAGTAGAATAAGTTCTAACAGGATCTATCGTCCTAGTAGGCTGCTGCTGCTGCTGCTCTCCCTCTCTTTCTCTCCCTCCCCCCTGCCCCATTTACTTCCTAGACTGTTACCAGCATCTCCTGGGTCGAAGCACCAGCATAAACAGGAAGGACCAGTTATTCATTTTATGTCTGTGGTGCTGAATTCTTGCAGCTTCCCTCATGGAAAATATATTGCATGCTCAACTCCCATATTTCCTGCTTCTAAGGATCATAATTGAGTTTGCAGAAGGCTGATTTTTTTTAATGTAATGCCTTTTAGGGCTATGAACTCAAAAGTAGTACTTTGTTTCCTTGTATTGTGGCAAGATGTAATGGCCTAGGGCCAATGGGCATGAAATGTTTTTGTGTCTTTACCCTCACTCTACAGCATTCATAATTTTGTCAACCTGTATCATGACCTTCCCCTGCTTTAATCCCATTTTCTAAAATAAAAATGCCAGCTTCTGAATCCTTGCTTGATAAGGAAGATGCTTTTATATGTGTAATACCTTTATTAGGTTAACTAATATGGATTTTGGAATAATTCTTATGGCCAATATGGCTATCTTTGCTTTTTGTGTGGCATTTCTGATCGTTTAGTTGTTTTGTGTATCTTCTCCAAAGGAATGTCTCCAAGCTCAGAGAGTGGGCAGCCAGCAAGTGTAAGGTGATCCATGTTGGGGCAACCCCCCCACAACTTTAAGTATAACCTAATGGGATCTGATCTGGTGGTGGCTGAACAAGAAAGAGATCTTGGGGTTGTGGTAGACACCTCGATGAAAATGTCCACCCAGTGTGCAACTGCTGTAAAGAAGGCAAGGTCCATGTTAGGCATTATAAGAAAAGGAATTGTGAATAAAATGGCCAGTATCATACTGTCTTTATACAAATCGATGGTGTGACCACACTTAGAATACTGTGTGGTTCTGGTCACCACACCTAAAAAAGGATATCATAGAGCTGGAAAAGGGGCAGAAAAGGGCAACTAAAATGATTAAGGGATTGGAGCATCTCCCCTATGAGGGAAAGTTACATCAACTGGGATTGTTTAGTTTGTGGGGGGGGGGAAGGAGGCTAAGGGGAGACATGATAGAGGTGTACAAAATTATGCATTGTATGGAGAATGTGGATAAGGAGACATTTTTCTCCCTCTCTCAAAATACTAGAACTCGGGGTCATCCCATGAAGCTGATTGGTGGGAGATTCAGGTCAAATAAAAGGAAGTACTTCTTCACACAGCACATAGTTAAATTATGGAACTCACTACCACAAGATGTAGTGATGGCCACCAACTTGGATGGCTTTAAAAGAGGGTTGGATAAATTCCTGGAGACGAAGGCTATCAATGGCTACTAGCCCTGATGGTTCTGTGCTATCTCCAGTATTCGAGGCAGTAGGCCAGCATGCACCAGTTGCTGGGGAACATGGGTGGGAGGGTGCTTTTGCACTATGTCCTGCTTTGTTGGTCCCTGGTCAACGACTGGTTGGCCACTGTATGACAAGAGTGCTGGACTAGATGGACCTTCAGTCTGATCCAGAATGGCTGTTCTTATGCTTGGATCTCAATTCTGCGGCTAAACAGAAGATAGATGCAACAGATTAATAGCCTCATGTATAAAAAGCCCACAGTGGCTCCCAAACTGCAAGGGTCACATCTGAAGAAGTCCCAAGTGATGACTTGCATGTGTGAATGTGTCATCACAGATCTAACATCAGATACTGAACTTCACATCACATCAACATGTATGCTTTCTGTAGAGTCTAGTCACACATCCGTCATTGATATGTATTGTATATTATGCAGTAATCAAGTGTAGAGAAAATCACTGATATACATGACTGTGAAACAGCTTTCAGGCTAATGTCTGAAGCACCAGCATTACCCACCCCGTTTGTTCCCATAAGTTGGTCAATTTTAATTGGTTTAGCCAAATGGTAAACTGAAACCATGGATGCTCCAGAAATTTGTTTCTGCAGGAATCTCTCAAGAAGCAATTGCAAAATCTTGTTTTAACACAAGTTGCCAAATTTCAGCATCGTTTTTGCAAACTATGAAACTAGTTTCAGTTCATCTATCTAAACACATCTAGTTCCCCCTTTCAAAACAGTTTGGACTAAAATAACTAATGAACGAATTTTAGTTTGCAAGGGTAAGAGATGGACTGCAGCTCACACAGGAGCTGTCTATACGCGCGGGAAGTCCTGGGGTGGCTCCAAATCTGTGCTGCGTTGGTTATATGATACAACTGATGATTTGGAGCCAACCTGGAGCAAAGAGCCAGAGACCCGCAGCAGGAAAGTCAGGGACTTATCTTGACTTTTCCTGCACAAGCAAGGTCAGTGTGGCTCTTCCATGGGGGCGTTCTCAGGCAGAAGGTGACCTCTCATTGGTTACCAGAAGCTGGGGGAGGGGGCAGGCCTGGCGAGCCTAATGGCCACTGGAAAGCCTGTGCTGCCTCCCTCCATGTAAATAACTTGCTGCCACCCCACAGCAGTGATACTGCAGGGTTTGGCAGCAGAGTGGCACCAACTCAACGCCGTGAAGACACCCCCTTAGACAAGCACTATTGCTAAACTTACATAAGTGTGTGTGCGAGAGATCCCATTCCTTGTGATGACAAGGACTTTATTTCTCTGAATGCTCTTAATCAGCAATATCTTTTCATCCTGAATCTCATCTGATCTCTGGCTCCCTATTTTCTCCAGGTGAAGAGTTGTCCTCTTGTTCATGCAGCCAACCTGTGTTCCTGGCCAGTTGGTCCAATTTGCAACAGTACACAGCTGAACCCCCAGAAAGATGTTTCCGAGAGGGGAAGATGGCATCAGGTAGTACTTTAAAAAAAAAAGGTCTCATTCTCCACCTCCAGAAGTGTGTGTATGAGTCAGAGGAGTGGGGATACTTTTGTGTTGTGGTGAACCTGATACTGTCCCAGGGGCAAGGTCTGGTAGAGCATGTAGGTCTGCCCAGGAATGGCTGATTCTTCAAAGAAAGTACTTTAGGGCGGCCAAGTGTAAGACACACTTGGACATAAACACTAACATGAGATGTTTTTAGCTTTGTACTTATTTCTGTATGTGTATATTACAGCCACTTCAAAGTTTACATAGTATTACATAGTAAATGTAATATCTTTATTAGGCGAACAAAGCAAAACATGTGCAAACTGCCAAGATCTCCAGAGCTTGCTCATTTTTAGATGATCTTTTGGTTGGCCTAATAAAGGCATTCCACAAATATGAATGTTAAGATTTTTCTTATGCTCAACACACTTACCTTTGGCGCACTTTTTTTTTTTTTACATGGAAAGTATGTTTGCTGTGGTTATACCAGTACTACATTAGTGTCTCCCAGAATAATCACTTTTAAGTCTGAAAAGCAGCCACACATCCCTAAATATTTGTGGGCCTGTTCAAAGAGCCTTAGATTGCCACAGCTCCCCAATGTACATCCATTACATTTTTATGGAAATCCACATGCCCTTCACACTTGATGTGTTCACTGTGGGAAATGCTGGAGTTATTCCAGTGTAGATCTGGCAAACATGGTTACCACTCAAACTGTGAAGTAGCCTTTTGCCCACAATTCAGTATGGCTTGTCGCTTTTTTGTTGTTGTTCAGTCCAGGTGCTTATTTTTCTAGAAGGTGACAAAGGAATAAATGGGTCAAGAAAACACACTAGCAATGGTAGAATGTAGCTTGCTAGCTATGTTCACGTGCCTCTTTCAGTCTCTGGATCATTTCAAATGCTTGGGGAAACTTCCCATGCTCTGCATTAACCCATCTGTAAAATGTGAGTGGTGAATTTGCTTTCAGAATTCCCAAAGGGAAAGCAAATGGCAATGGGAGATTTCATTCTCTTGTAAGAAAAGCTGGCTAAATGAGCATCCACTGAGCTATCTTCTTCTGTTTGTAGCTCTAATGTGGTCTACAGTTCCATGCAAATCAAATCACAGTTTGTTCTACAGACTAGCAAAACTGACAATGGACACGGAACGTTGAAGTGAATCTACTTGCAAAAGCATGCCGTTGTTTACAGCCCAGATTTCTTGGCCTGCATTTTGTTTGCTAATCCTTGTCTGCCCAATGACGTGGCCCAGGTTTTCAATCCTGTTAGCCTGACACAGCTTGGGGAAAGCATGCTTGATTTTTTTTAATGGGTCTCAGACATCATTAATGTAATTGCTGCCTAAATGTCTTGATTCCAGGGGCTTTATGGCTACGACTGCTGATGTATAAACCCCGTTAGCTTTTTTCCAGGTTTTAGCAATTATGGGATATCTCAGTTTCCCCTGAAAATTGATGAGCAAAGGCTTATGCAAATCAATTACTTTGCTTGAAGAACAGTAGTAACTAGGACCCCCCTTTCTCTGGGGTAGTTTCTACAGACTCCCGTTGCTACCCAGATCAGCACGAAAGCAAGAAAAGGAATCCACAGAGGCAACTGAGAAGGTGCATTGCCATGCAGAGATATTTCTGTGGGATGGGATCTTATATAGGGATCTTTTTTCTCTGTTCCTTTGGAGTCCGTTACTCTTCCAACTTGACCTGTCTTTTTATTTATTGAAAACATTTCAATCCCACCTCTGCACTTTGCTCAATGGGGTTATGAGAAACCTATCATAAAACATCAAAACAAACTGGCAGTAGTACTGTTAAAAATAAAAAGTTCAGCAACAAAAACCACCCAATCCCCACCATTGGCTCTGTTCAATCACCTTTAGCAGCCAGGGCCTTTTCAGCTTCCAAAAGATTGCCTAAATAAATAGGATGCGTGATGTCCCTTGAATCTTAACAAGGGGGCACATTGGCCACACAATTTCTCTGCTAGTTTGTTCCAAAAGTGTTAGGGCTAAGGACAGACAAATCTGTCTATTTCTGGTTATGTCAGTTCTGCATGTTTTCACCCACAGTTCTGTTCCATTCCTGCATGAATCTGGGAATAGTTTCAAAATACATACACAAATGTGTATTTTAATGTGTGTGTGTGTGTGTGTGTGTGTGTATGCATATTTTCTCTCAAAATCTGCATTTAAACCCATTTTTTCATATGTCTAAACTGCTAAAAACTGCAATACAGTGTTCAGAGAAATGGAAAATCCATTGGATAACTAATTTCCAGTATGTACTTCAGACCAAGAGAAACAGATCAGGACATTTCATACAGAGATTTGCAGAGATCGAATTCCTCAAGCATCCCTCCTCAGGGCTGTTGTGGAAAAGGCCTTCCTCTAAGTCAGCGTTCCCCAAACTAGTGCCTTCTGGATGTGTCGAACTATAACTGCCATCATCCCTATACTGGCTGGGTTGATGGGAGTTGTAGTCCTCTTAGCTGCTCTAAGCAAAGCCCAATCCTAACTGGAGTGGATGGTTTGTATTGGGACATCCATTTTCCTTAACAAGGGGGTGGGCAGAACATACAGTAGATCTGGATATACTGGTAGAGCCTTGGGTGATTTGCAGTAGATCAGCCAAGATTTCTGGTTCCCAATTGTTTAAAAATAGGAACAATCAAATTATTCTCCCTAAATTCTACTGTTAAAATGAAGGAAGTATTGTAAATTCCACTCAGTCCTGGCACTCAAAAGAAATTCCTCAGCTCAGGATGCATGTATCCGAAGTCTTTTGTGCCTGGCTCCATTTGATGAATCTTGGGAACCTCCAGTATCAGAGGCAGTATGGGGAACATGGGTGGGATGGTACTGTTGCACCGTGTCCTGCTTATGGGTCCCTGGTCAACAGCTGTTTGGCCACTGTGTGAACAGAGTGCTGGACTAGATGGACCCTTAGTCTGATCCAGCAGGCCTCTTCTTATGTTCTTAAGGAACGACAGTCCTTTGTTTCCTCACTTTGGCAAGGGACATACTGTACCTCAATGCTAGTAGAGGAGGGAGGGCAGTAAATACGTTTCCAGATTTTTGGGGACTTTAACACCCAGATGCTTCTGCCAGCATGGCCAATGATCAAGAATGCTGGTAGTTGAACTCCAAATCATCTGGAGATCTACCCTCGTAGTAGAGCATAGAGGATGCTTTGGATGTACAGAGTTCTAGATTTGGCCAACAACCTAAAAATCCTTATGTAGAAAGACTAGGAAAGAATTCTGTTTGAGACCTTGGGGAGCTGCTACCACTCCAAGATGAAATCTCTGGGCTTGATTGTCCATTGGTCAGATGAGTGCTTGGCAGCTCTTTATATGTCCCCTTTCGTTACGCCATTGCTTTACCTCTTCTGAAAAAGTTGACAGTAGTCCTTCTGCCTGCATGGTGACTTGTCAGGTAATCCCAGGGAACTGGATCCAGGAAGTGAGCCTGCACAGATAGGAGAGGGCATTCTGGAAACTGAATCCGTGTCACTGGCTGTAGGTGAAGGGTTCCCAAATGGTAAGTTTTTGTCTAATTACTGCTTTATGTTTTAACACCTGTAATTAAGAAGTAAGAAAGAGAGAAACGATCCAACTCTCAAAATCATTGCACCTGGAGTATTTCAAAAGATTAAGAATAAGATGTGAAAAGGAAGGGGCAAAGGGGAACAGAGTTTGTAGAAGTCCAAGTCTATAATTCAAGATGTTAGTGCAGAAGACAGCAAGAATGGTTAAGTGATGTGTCAATGTCTTATACCATCCAACCTCTTTCCAGCAGCTAATGTCCTTCAAAGTTTTGCATAAAGTCCACTTAGATTTAATGCGAAGCATACGGTTTGATAAAGATTTTCTCAGATGCATCCCCAAACAATTGCTGATTCTCTTGTGATAACTTCATATGTGTTTCGCCACAAAGAAAAGGTACGTGCTGCAAAAGTTAGATAAATCTGTGTGAAAATGCTGCACGAATCCTGATAAGAGATGTTTCTGAATAAGGGGGAGGGGAACATGTAGCAAGCTACCAGCACTCTTTTGGAAGTAAGAGGTGGGCAGCAGTCTCCAGCACTGACCCGCAGGCTGAAACAGCTGGTTTCAGTAGTGCATTAATCCCTTCTAATTGGTTGCAGTAACTGCGAGAGAACGGAGAAAAAAGCAAGTCAACATGAGTTATACTGATTCCTTTATAGTTCAATTCAGGGAAAGTAAGTGAAGGAAACTCCTTGCCATACAAACTATACTAGACTGGCTCCAAGAAGCATCTTACTGCTGTAAGGTGACTTGTCCCTCCTAGGTCCTGGCAGGCATTTCAAGAAACTGCACCTTCTGCTTGTTACCCGTAGGAGAGGTCATGCAAGTGGATTAAACAATTTAGCATGTTCAACGCTGTTGACTGAGTAGGTTTCAGGTCCTTGTGCAAGGGGTGTTATGAAACCAGTGAAAGATTGGAAGTGAAGGATGTCACAATACAAACACTCCTGGAACACCTCCTCAGAACTATCCTGAAGCCACTCTAGCTGTTCCAGTGCTGTGACTTTAAATTCACCCCAGTTTTTGCTTGCAGACGTCTGACATTTGGGACGTGGAGCTTGTCTTCAACAGGGTCATAAATCTGTTATTATGATGTGTGGTTTCTTGCAGGATGAATAACATTTCTTTCATACGTATCTATCCATCCATCCATCCTTTATATGGTAGAACTTCTGCATGACTGTTTGTCTCATTTTCTTCATAATCCTCACTTATTACCAAAACAGACGTTACTTTAAATCTGCATTGACTTCCCCCCATTTTTACTCTAGAGTAAGTGCACCCCCCCGATCTGGATTGGGACCTTAGCTTGGGGAGGGGAGAGGGATTTTAACACCTGGATCAGGCACCTATCTATCCCATATACTTACTCTAGAGTAAAAATGAAAACAAAAAGGTATAACTGCTAGATAAAGATTTAAAGTAATATTGTTTTTTGCCCTAAAACCTGCAATTAGACTGATTGAATGCTGGTCCATGCGGAATGCTGCTGGTGGAGAAAGATAGTTCAGAATATAGTATTTTCTCTCCATTAACTGCCTTTTTCTCTTCCTTTTCTTTTTTAATTTTGAAGAGATTTCCCTCTCATTTTCTGTCAAGAGTCGCTCTGGACAGGGCCTCAATCCCCAGCTGCAAGAGACAGCAAGAAAGAAGTTGTGGGCCCTGGAAAATGACGATAAAGATGTTAGTGCTCTTTTCAAGGTAGTTATCGCTACTTATTTTCTAAAGCACTGACTATTGCTATAGCATTATGAATATGAACATATGACACCACCTTATGCTGCGTCATCTTGCCTAGTAATGACCAGCACCAGTTCTTGAAGATCTCAAGGAGATGTCCCTCCTAGACCTCCTATCTGAGAACATTTTTTCATTGGAATTGCCAAGGAATGGAATCTGGGACCTACTGCATGCAAAGTGCTTGCTCTAGGGCTGAGCTATGGCCTCTGCTTGTGATCTTTGGCGTAACTACATAAAGCAGACAGAGATGTATTGTCAGTGTCTTTTAATTACATCTTCCACACCTATCATTGTACTATGTGCCAATGGAACTGCAGTAATGTGTGGAAATCACAGCTGTCAACAAAGTCCTAGACCTGTAGGATGAAAATGTATAGTTTTTTTAATGTTTACTTTTTAAAATACCACCCAAGAGAAGTATACAATACCTTCCATTCTTCTAAGTTCTTTATCTACCTTCTCCCTTAACATAATTGGAAATTTACGAGAAGCATGCACCATTGGTATTATCTGTGGATCCATTTTAATTATATATTGACCTGGCATACATCATAATCTCCGAAACATCTTCATATTGTTTATATATTTCTTTTCCTTCCTTACATTCTAACAAATTTACTCTTTTCACTAGGTCTAATGCAATAACTGCTTTTAGACCCAAAATTGATTGTGCTTCAAAATCTACTACTTGAAATTCTAACTCAAATCCCGTTGTCGGGTAATCCCAATGCCTAAGAGGGAGTGTAGTATTTCTAGGTGGCCATCTGGGTCCCGGAGCAGCCCCCACTCTTTTCCTGGTGGAAGGTGCCCAATCGCTGGTCGCCTTCCACCAGGCTCCGACCCCAGGTTGACCCCGGATTGGCTGTAGAGCAATATTACATGGTGGAAGCCCCGTTGTGATATCACTCTGTTTGAAATAGTTGGGGTAAATCCGACTTTTTCAAAACGCAGCATCACGGGGAAGCCCGTAATGGCTGCAAAGCTGTGTCTGCATTGTCTAACCAACGGGGTGCAGATCCACAGCCGCCACACAGCTTTCCCTGTGTATAGATAGCCCAAGAACTTACTGGGTGTCCGCTGGGGGATCAATGCAAAATCAGGTGGGCATGGCAGGGAAGGAAATGGAGTATTCTGAAAGAAGGCATAGCTGTCTGGAACAGGAACACTCCCCCCCCCTGCAAGGCTCTGTTGCAGTCCCAGTGGTAAGGATGAACCCCTAATCTTCCTGAATATTGACACTGCTGTAGTCTTGACTTTGGGCATAGAATCATGGTCTAGAGTCCAGGTTCCAAATGTCATCCTTGTAATTTGGAAAAACAAGATATGGCACATGCTAACTTTTCACATCTGAATCGCCAAGACAAGTGGTATCTCAGGATTCCTCTGCTGAACCTGCGGAACTCCCCATATTCTTTTCTGCTCTCCCTTTTTGCAGGAGCTTTCAGCCAGGCTGGTGTGCATCCAGGCACAGGAGGATCGCTTTTTGCTCTCCTTCAAGACTGTAGAAGAAATCTGGAAGTTTTCAACATACTTAGCACTCGGTAAAGTGCATCATTTGGAGGGGGTGATTGGCATTCTATCAGGAGAGCTGGAGGGTGGTGGTGAGGTTATAAAATAAGCACCCCGGGCTTTAAGGCAGAATTGTGATATGGTATGAGAGATGTGGAACTCCTGCCTCTGTGTGTCTTTTCCAAATTTTCCTTGTGAGGTTTACTGTAGAGGTGGAGAACCTCTTTCAACCTGAGGGCTAGATTCCATTTCAGAGAAGCTCTCGGGGGCCACATTCTAGTGATGGGCAGGGCCAAAAGCAAAAGGGGTGGGGTCAAAATACTCAAAATACCAGCATATTGTAGCTTCAAGCTCTTATTGACAGTAACTAAGCCTTAGGAGAGGCAGTTCAGCCTTCCAAAATGGGGGGGGGACATGCAAAGGCTGGAAAACCACCAAATGATTGGTGGTCAGAGGAAAGGCAGTGTGACCATTTGGGGAACACCGGAGGGCCAGATTTGACCCATAGGGATGAGGTTGCCCACCCTTAGTCTAGTGCAATGCAACACACTTTCCCCAAGACCAGCAGGCTGTGATGCAATGCAGGGGTGGAGCAAAGTGGATTGTGATTATGTTTATGGTGCATTGTGTCCGGTGAGACACTCGGAGGAAGAGAGGAAAAGAGAGACAGAGTGGCAGTGCTTCCATGTCCCCAAGAAGGTCTCGTTCCACCCACAGAAAGTGTTTAAAAGAGCCACGCATAAGCACATGCTGAAAGGCTTGATGGGTCAAGGTGATGATGACCAACAGTAGACATATGAATCTTAATCAATTTGTCGATTGATTAATTAACTGATGGGTAATAGGATTTTTAAAAAGTTTAATTGCTTTGAAGTTTGTGATGTATTTCTGCTGATCTTATTGTTAACCACTTCTGAGCTTTTTGCTATGAGGTGGTCTGTAAATCTGACAATTATTTTGGCTTCAGTTTAGGCCCTAAGGCTGTATGATGTGGCCCTGCAGAATGGCTGACAATTGAGATCAAATGTTTGTCTCGGACAGGCACTGCTATTTCTGCTTTGGGGGACTGTATTATATCTTTACATTGTTCCTTTGGTGTGATGGATTAGGCTACGTGGCTTGCTGTTTGGAGAATCTTCTCTTCACCCCAGAGTACTGGCTGAACTGTGCTCTGGTGGAGGACACCGAGATCAGTGTAACTATAGATGAAGATCACATGGCCACCATGTACCTGGGTCTTCTGCTCCAGGAAGGTAAGAAACATGAGCCAAGCCTTCTAGCTCATCCCCAAATATCCCGTTAGGAATATGTTTGGGGCCAATTTGATTTGGTATTGATGCAACGTATTCATAAAGTGGTTCCCCATGTGGGAGGGGGAAGTTGTTACTTACCTTACCTGGCTTTCTCTAAAACATAGAGGAACTAAACCAAGGTGAGGTTATAAATCAATAAAACAAAACCAACACTAATATAATTATCAAGAATAACCATAAAACAGTACCACTTAAAATGTAGAACTATATCAGATGTCTTCCAAAAGAAGAAAGTCTCCACTAAATTTTGAAAGGGAACCAAAGACTGAGCCAAACAAGTCTTCTGGGAAGGGAATGCCACAGTAGTTGCACCATGACAGAAAATGCCGCTTACTGAAGCTACCAGTCCATCCTTTGAAGATGGTGGCACATGGAACAGGACTTCCCAGGAAGTTTTAAGAGTGTAAGGAGGTTTGTATGGGAGTAGACCAGCCTTCCCCAACATGGTGCCCTCCAGGTGTTTTGGACTTTGACTCCCATGACTCACAAACAGCAAATTCAGTGGTCAGAGATGATAGTCCCAGAAATCTAGAGGGCACCAAGTTGGGGAAGGCAGGAGTAGAAACTCCCGTGTTGTTTGTACACCAAGAACCATGGCCCTTCTTTCTCTTCTCTGTCCACAGGAAACTTCTTTGCCAGGGCAGTGTTCAATGTCCTGGCAGAGGAAGACGAGGAGGATTTGAAGCTCCACAAGAATGAGCTAGTCCATGTGAAAGACATTGGGCATGAAACTAAATGGGAAGGGACATCTCTCTTAACCGATCAGAGGGGTCTGGTCCCTGTTACAACCATAGAACCATTGCCCCATCCCTTCTACCAGTAAGTAGGCGGCTGCAGTAATCTATACATGTTGAGCCATGGTGGTCATCTGTTTGGTCCAGTCATATTCAGAGAATATGGACAAGGCACCATTCTTATCTCTAAGATTAAGATGTCTGCTGCTTTCCATAGCTACCTATCTGCCTAACCTTTGTGGAATTGTACATATTTCATGCCGCAGATTCTACATGGAAGGAAACCTTATAGAAACACGTTTTCCCCCTTCCACTTCAGCCAGCGAGACCAAGTGGTTTTGGCAGCAGTGTTTTCAGTGGAATAATTTTGGACTTTGCTTTTGCATACAAGAATGCCTTTGTTTGCTTGGTGGGGAATTTCTGGTTCTTCACCTCGGATACGTAGTCACATTATGGCAATAAGAACGTCAACTGCAGGTCTAAAATGAAAGTCCCTTTCATAATGTACCAAATTCATCAAAGCTGGGAGGCTGTCTGGAAGAGACAAGGGGTTCTGTGTCCAATAACAGCACATTCTCCTTTTCTGTGGATTGTCACTTAAGTGTGTACCAAACGTCTTGCTGGGAAGATCAATGTTCTTTCCATAGAAACGGCCTCATTCCTGTTTGCCTATCTAGCTCAGTGTTGTCTATACTGACTGGCAGCAGCTCTCTGGCAGAGGTATTTCCCACCACCTACTACCTCATCCATTTTTCTAACTGGAGTTGCCATGGATTGAAACTTGGGACCTAGGTATTAGGCCATGTGCTCTAATACTAAGTTATGGTCCATATCCAGCTGTCTCCAATGGTGGCAAGCCTGATGCCCCTGGAAAGTTCTTAAATTGGGCATGATAATTATATTCAGACCTTGTGTTTATCCCCACTCTCTGAATTTGTGTAATCTTTAAAAAATGAAAAGACTTATTACCATTATCACACTTTTGGGTCATGGATTCCATGACTGAATTATAAAAGCTATGGCAAGCAAGGAAGTACATTTGGCAGCAACTGAACGCACCTAACACCTGATTTTCTCCTACCTTGGACACTAAGTAAACTATTCTCTGAAAGAAGCAAGTTGTTCACAGCTCTTCACATTCACAGGTGGTTTCTGAAGAACTATCCAATGAGCTGCGGCATCTCCAAACAAATCAGTGGAGCTGACTCTTTGCAGACTGGTGAGTATCGTCTCATGGAAGGGTTAACTCAAGATCAGCTTGCTTAAGACAACTCCACCTGGCATCCTCTCTATTTTACCTATGGGCAGCTTGCAGGCCACATCTGGCCCTTCAAGGTGGCCTTTTCAGGAGCCCAAATTATCACCTGCCACATTTGCCACTGCCACTAATGGAGAAGAAGGTATGTGGGGAGAGTCATTCCTTCATGCCTTTCTCTCCCCGTGTCAATTATGCTCTTCCAAGAGTGCCAGTCAGCTGTCTGCCCTTCTCCATCCCAGTAGGGAGAGGCACTGAAATCTGAACAGGGAGAGACATAATCACCAGCACGATCCCCGCTTTCAAAAGGATCTCAGCATACATGGAGGGGCAATTGAAACCTCCCCATCCCTACATGCTGAGATGTAAGTGGGGGAAGAGAGTGAATGTGGTGTGTGCGTGTGCGCGTGCGTGCATGGCCCCTGACTTAGTGCTCATTGTTGTATGTGGCCACCCCAGCTTTATTTGGTATCGAAAAAGAAGAGCAATTTTTAGCAGGTCTTGCATTTGCACAGTATGAGGCTTGCGTTGTTATTGTTTAAACTCAAAATTGAATGCTCAGAAAATTAAACATTTCCCCGTCCTAGTGACCATCAGAAAATTGAGGATTGGGATGCTTAGTTATTAAAAGGTAATGAGAAAAGCCCCCCCCCCCCGGGCCCATTAAATCTCTGTTCTTCTGAGAAGGCATTCGCTATTGGCTGTACTAGGGGTTCTTGGAAAGAAAGACACATTTGCCCTTCTTAATGAAGACACACACACACCCCAAAAAAAAAGGAAAAGGGAGGATTCATGAACATTTCATCAGCATCAAAACTGCTACCTGCTTTCAGAGATTTTTCTCAAATCACTAAAAAACTAGCGAGTGCTCAGCGTTGCCTTGAATAGATTTCATTTGTCCCCCAGTTCCTGGTTGGCTATTGACATCAAATGTGACCGGTCCAGATAGCCTTCCTTTCACTCTAAATTAGCATCGTTTGCCCTTAGTGACATCAGCATATAGGCAAATCTGATTGGCTTCGTGTCATGACATCATCACATTTATCATGTGATACCTAATTGACTAGAAGCACTCCATGCAGAAAAAAAGGCTAACCAAGAGGTGGGGAAATGGTACCAAAGTAGCTGATTGGGGTACAAAGGCAGCAAACCGGCACAAGAAAGGGTGTATCTTTTCAGTGGTTTGGCTTATTGAGGGGGAATTACATCTCCCCCCACTCATGCTGCTTTCATCCTGGAAATAGAAACAGGTGAACATTCCACCCAGCCAGCTGTTTGACATTAAGAAGAACAGGCTGTGGTTTCAGGTGAAACCTAAGCTGCAGGAGAAAGCAAAAATGTTATGAGAAACAAAGGGTCCTTGTTTTCATGCTCAGATCATAAGTATGCCCTTCCTTGCCACTGGCTACTGTGCTTCCAAGAGAGAATGGCTCAATTGTTCTGTATGCTGAAGCTTTCATTTTGTCCTTCAGGCCAAGGGAGGTGCACAGCCACTGAGGATCACAGAGGGAGCGGATGGGACGAATTGAGTTTCTGCAAAGGAGACAGGCTTGAGATCATTGGCTTTCTCATTCCAGGCCTTCAATGGTTTATAGGGAAATCCATGACCAGCGGGACAATAGGCTTTGTCCAAACCAAATGTGTACATCCTGAGACTTATGAACCAACGTAAGTGTTAGGTACCCATGCAATGGATGGGTGGTTGGTTGGGTAGGGAAGCCCTTGAAGTAGAGATCAAGACCAAATTGTTGGTGGTTGCATGTAGACCACATGCAAAGCTGTCAGAAATGGTTTATACTGTGGTGAATGTTACATCGTTTGCTGGAGGGTGCCTGTTCAGTAATAGAAGAAAAACATAAAGTAGCTGAAGATGGGGTACTTCAATTGCAACAACCTTTGTTTGTGTGACTTGTAAGGTCGTGAGTCTGAAGACTTAGCATGACAAAAAAAAAAGGGGGGGACAGAGCAAATGTTGCTGTACATCAGGGAGGATAGCCAGTTTACAAGGGGGAAACAAGCTTAGTTGGTCATCAGCACTTCCTGCAGTTAAGTCAATTCAATCAATTTCAGGTAGTTTATATTCTGGCCAGAGGTCTATAAAAGTGGTAATAGGTCTGAGATCTCTTTTTTTCAGTGCAGATTTAACTAGCACATATGTGGCCTAGGAATTTCTATTGGCAGGGATTGACAACAGATGTTCTACAGCAGTGGTGGACAACTTGTGGCCTTCTAGATGTTTTGGCCTACAGTTCCTGGAGAGGGCAGGAGCCACAGTCAGTGGTAGAGCACCTGCATTACATGCAAAAGGTCCTGGGTTCAGTCCTCAGCATCTCCAGGTAGGGCTATGAAAGAACCTTGCCTGAAATCCTGGAGAGTTGCTCCCAGGCGGTGTTGGCAATGCTGCCCTAGTGGACCAATGGTCTGACTTCATATAACACAGCTTCTCATGTTCCTTTGGCTATGTCCACAAGGACTGATGCAAACTGTAGGCCCAAACATCTGGAGGGCCACAGGTTGCCCACCCCTGCACTATAGGCTATATCAAGGCAGATTTTGGATAATGGATTTAGTGTAGGGACTACAAGATCTTTAAAGAAGATGCTCGAAGCAATTGGTTTGTTCCATCTTTGTAGTTTTTCTTTATCCCTGATAGGTGTTCAGAAAAATATGAGAGGCTGACAGCTGTCTTAGGGAACTGTCATGTGTGACATCAACAGTGCAATCCTATGTGTGTTTACTCAGAAGTGAGTGCCATTGTATTCAGTGGAGCTTACTCCCAGGTAAGTCTGCATAGGAATGCAACCTAAGAAGCATAACTGAATCTCTTGTGCTTTTTAAAACATTGCTTTTATTGATGATATGTAAACTTTTAAGCAGGATTTGATATTGGTGACTATGATACACTGAGAAAACGGGGGTGGGGGCGGAATAGAACAAGCCTACCACTTTTATGAAATTAACAATACATAGGCCCCTATCCAGCCAGCCAATGGAAAACAAGTAGGAATTAATATAAAATGTTCTTATATAAAAGAAGGCAAACACTACAAAACACAAACACCTAACCATAGTGTTCCTCAGCTATCCTGCATCCACACATAAAATGTGTTGATATTTAGTCTGCTTTAACTTAGAGATACTTGAGTCATCTTGATATGCGAGTTAGATTGTAGTCCTAGGGTCCCTGGCAGGCTGTCCCAGGGCTGATAGGATATTTTGGCCTTTTTCTCCAGCCATGGACAGGGGAGTCCACAAACAGAGGAGGAGGTCTGCTGGCAGAGACCTCCTTGCAGCAGTGGAAACCGCCAACCTTGCTCCTTTACCATTGGTGCTATGATGGCACTTGGGAAGAAAACGGGAATTGTCTAGGGAGTTGCATCTACTGGATCCAAAGGTCCCCATTCCCTCCGTATGTCCCCCGAATGGGAAAGACAATACTTTGGAGCTGGTATTGTCAATTTCCCTCCTATTGTAGGCAATGGGCAGTATTCAGTCAGACACCAATGCTAACATAATTTACATTGCAGTGGTGTAAGAGACTTCTAGTGCAATGTGAATAGCCTTAGCTGGTGTGATAGGATTCCCTGGAAAACCTGTTGTGCCAGCGAATACTATTGGTGTTGCCCTAGAGGTCTTTTATGCTAGCGCAACCTAAGTTACATTAGTGCTAGTGTCTGATTGGATTCTACTCATTGGGAGGGGAATTTTTACAGGATACACAAACAAAGAAAAAAAGGGGGAGTAAGGGCCCCACCTTCTGCCCTGGCATGTGCAATGGAGCAAGGTGCAGGAAGTGGAGATTCATCCACCATGGATTTTTTTCCACCAGCATCTTAGGATTGCTCTGTAAGGGAGATCAAATGTAAAGAAATGTAGACTTCATCATCAACTGCCTGGCTGGCCATATGCACGATATGTTAATGTTTGCATAATTAAGGTATCCCCTGCTCTTTGTAACTGCTGTTTCCCTATGGGCTCTCTAGAATCCTTCCATAATACACCCATTGTGGTTTTGTGTCATATCATACATGAATGTTGATGCAGGAGGTAATTGAGAAGATGAGTTAAGTGTATATCCCAGCCAGCCAGTACAGATTTACATTTGTGCTAGTAACTGGTTTTATTTATGCCTCCTGTGTGAAAAGAACTTTTGAATGTATGTGTGTAGAGGTATGTGTGAAATCGTGGTGACCACAAGGTGCCACTGTTGTCTCTCTCCAAACTATAATATTGCTTATATACTCTGGGAAGATTTCCGTTAGAATGATAATTTCCTTTCAGTTTAAGTGGATAATGAAAGTCATGGGTATTGATCTTATACAATCTTATACATGTCTACTTAGAAATAAGACACACTGGATTCAGTGGGGCTTACTCCCAGGTAAGTGAGGATGGAATTGCAGCCTAAATTATTACAACTGAGATCGCATGCCCACTTATTTGTAAGTAAGCTCCATTTAATTCAGTGGGACATACATAGAATTGCAGTCTTGCAGTAAAACCCTAAACACACTTCCTAGGGAGTAAGCTCCAATGAATACAATGAGATGTACTTATGAATAAACCTGCATAGGATTGCACTGTAAATGCCCCTTCTACTCTAAAAAAACCCCCCACACCCTTCTAATGTTTTTATTAGTTATCTTAACTGATACAATAATTAACCAATTACAATAAATGACAACAAATAAATTATAGTATATTTACTGTAGTGTTCTTTGGCTTGTGCTAACAGTTTCTCTTGAGTGTTGGCAAATATTTGGGAAACTATCCTGAATGTGTTGCCATGGGCTAGGATGTAAAAGTCCTTTAACAATTTAAATAGTATCCAGACGATGGCTCTGCTTAGATGCAGAGGTGATGCGCAATTAAGATTTCTTGGCTGTCCTCACTGCCACAGAGGAGGCTCTTGAATGGACTCTAGAGTGTGTGTGTGTTTGAATCTGCCCCATGTTTCCAAAATGCAGGAAAATAGTTTCCCACCTCATCCAGGCACCTTGCTAGTTCTCTGAGATGCCGTTCTGCTGTCTGTCAGAGGGCAACCTGGATTTGCCTGGGAATGCCAGGCATTCACTGCTTGCAAAAACCTCATTGGTGGAGTTTAATGGTGCTGTACTTCCACTTCAGAGCAAGGAACTGCTATATAGGCTGTTGAAATATTACGGATCTACAACACTATTTGGCTCTTTTCCATGTTTCATCTCCAATACAGGAGAAAGAGCTCAATATTTTTCAGTGAAGAAGAAGTCACCTCCTTTCTCCAAGTGCCATGCAATGGCAGTGAGACACATTACAGTAATCTTCTCAGTGAATGGGCACAGACAGATATCACCTCCGTCTACAGGCTTGGTGAGAACCCCCCCTCCCCACCCCCTGGATGTCCACGTTCTTTTACTAGCACAATGCTCTACTCTCTGGCCTTCCTACACCCTCGGGAGGGAGACTCTGAACAATCCTATGGTCCCTGGGATACTCTCCAAGGGACCATAGGATTGCTCTCTCTGCTACTATTACTTACTTAGTTACTTTTTTACTTATTATTGTTCTTTGTTACTTAGACAGATGGTCAAATGATCTAAACGATACAGAAAGTATTACATTTATCAAAATTCAGAATCAGATTTTAGGGATAGGTAAATGAGCTAGATTTGGGGAAACTTGCACAAACCTCATGTTCAATTGCCCTTCAACTCGTGCCCGATTCCCATTCGCATTCGCAATTGCTGCTTGCCCTCCATGAACAGGTAACTTGTGCAAATCAAGCTGTGACTGAATGGGAGGTTTATGCAAGTTTCCCCAAATTTTGTAAATATCTTAATTTGTTCAACTTTCCTCCATAGACTAAAATGGAGTTGAAGAAAATTGCACATATAAGGAAATTTGCGCAAATCTAACTGGGAATCAGGAACAAGATGGCTGTGAGCACGTGTTTGATAATTTACGTTTATTTTCTGTGGACTCGTGCTTGTGCTCACGTTTGGAGTTTCGAACAGGGCATGCTTGCATGTTTTGCAAGTAAAAATTAAATTCTTAAACATCCCTACCAGACTTTGGGAAACAAACAGGGTGTTCTAATTCACTCTTCCTTCACCTTACTTGCCACAGTGCTTCCTTGTGGTTCTCTTCTGCTCTTGTCTTTCCTCCTTGGAGCAGCTCTTCCAAGTTTAAGCCATACTCCTTATCCTATCCAGTGTCTTGTGGCTGAGCCGCCAGAAGACTTTGTTAGCACTGCAGGATTTGAGGTATGACCTTCTTCCCCCGCCTTTCTCTTGGTCCCACAGATGGCTTTGAACCTGTGGCAATGTACCCACGAATGTCGTCAGGTGAGTATGGATGATGGGGAAAATGGGATCCTGGGGGTTCCCCCCCCCCGAAATGTATTACTTTGAGGGGAAATACCTCCTTGTGGCTTATCTGTCTCTTTCAGATGCAGTTGTACAGGGACTTAAGGATGGCTGGATGTTTGAGGGTTGGGGGAAGCAGTCTAGCAGTAGTTTGCCCACTCCTAGTGATTCCGAACAGTCTAGTCCACTGAGTGAATCTTCACCTTCTACCCT
The DNA here is from genome assembly GCF_023053635.1 of Elgaria multicarinata webbii. Classification (NCBI taxonomy): domain Eukaryota; kingdom Metazoa; phylum Chordata; class Lepidosauria; order Squamata; family Anguidae; genus Elgaria; species Elgaria multicarinata. The sequence goes on from NC_086173.1 coordinate 73,125,525, forward strand.
GGAACACTTACTTCTGCCAGAACCAGATGACTTTGATGACCCCAAGTTCTTTGTGGACCTGAATGCTGGGCACATGGAAGATTCTGATGTGTTTGATCCTATATTGACTTTCCTCAACCAAGATGGCTATGTGGCCCATTTCCAGAGTCTCTATGACCTCTCTTTTTCCTTCCTCAGTTCCACCTTCTATGGCTTCTCCAGTGAGGAGGAGCTAGTCCTATACCTAGAGACATCCAGGAATTGGGCCAAGAGGGGCCACCTTGCTTGGGCTCACATCCGGATATGCTTTCTTTTGGGCCGTCTCTGTGTCAAGAAGGCCAAGTTCTCCCAAGCACGAGTCTATTTTGAGGAAGCCATGAGCATGATGGACAGGGGGTTTGAAGACCTGCCCCTGCTTGCCTCGTTGCACACAAACCTTGCGGCCATTTACCTGAAGCAGAAGATGAAGCAGAAGTTCTTATCTATGATTGGTAAAGGGATGGCCTTTTTGGCCTGCCTGCCTGGCCACTGCTTCAGTTCTGAAAATGAGCTGGAGGTCATGATATACATTCTGAGAGAAGCCATCACTGTTGGCAACACTACTTTAGAAGCTCGGGCCTGCTTCCTTGTTGTCAGGCTCTTCTTGCAGCTGGGCAAGTATGATGAGGTCCTGCCTTTTGCAGAACGCCTGCAGTTCCTGTGTGTCAGCTTATCCAGCCAGAACTCCAGTCCACCCTCCTTAGATACATTGCCTATCCTGTCTTACCTGTATGACAAGAAGTACTTGCCACGCATTGCGTTGGCGTCTGCCAGGCTCTTCTCCCCCAGCAACACCAAGGGGACACTGACTCCTATTTGGAGAGCAGGATTCATCCTTGCAAATGCCTCTAAGCTCCTCAACACCCAAGAGAAAAGCAGCAGCATCCCTGCTCTGGCTTGCCTTTATTTAAGCTCTGCCTTGGCCTTCTCCCATGAAAATGGAACCGTGTCCACAGAGAGAACCCTGTGTGCAGTTTTATCCAAGATGTACCTCACGCATGGCATATTACAGGGAGCTGTGCATTACTCCAACAGAGCCATTGCCCTTGGCAAAGCCATGGGTGAGGAGGAAGCTTTTGAATCCTCCCTTTCCTTGGGCTGGATGTATGCTTTGAGCGGCGAGCCCAAAAAAGCAGCAGAGATCATGTTATGCCTCCTGCGCTCTCTGCGACAGACGGACAGTGTTACACAGGACGGAGTTGTTCACAACCTTTTGGCCATTGCTCTTAAAGGAGAAGGGCAGGTGCAGAAGGCCACAGAGAACTACTTATGGGCCTTGAATAAAGCCCGGGAGACGGGCAACAGGCGGAACCAAGCCATTGCCTTGTCCAACTTTGGGTGCCTGGCTGTCTCTTGCAGGGCAAACCGCCTTGCAGAATATTACTTTCTCCAGGCTGTTAGGTTGTATTTTGAACTCCAGGGCAGTGATGATGCACAGATGGAGCTGGTGCAGGTTCTGCTGTGGTTGGCCCAGTCCCAGGTAGAGCGGCACAAGACTGAAGAGAGCAAACTGTTTTATGAGCTGGCTTTGGCAATTGCCTTGAAGACACACAGTGTGCTGGGTGAGTAGCTGGCTTATGGGGATGTGGGTTGAGGAAATGCGGTGTGTGTGTTCTTTGCTACTTGCTTGACCTTTAAAAATCAATAAAAAATAAATCATGCATCCTACCCCATACCATACAGGTCAGCTTCGTGTCACTGAGTCCCTCTGCCATTTTTATAGCAAAGTGCATCCAAATACTGGAGCCTGCATTATCTATCATGAACACCAAGTTCTCCTAGCTCAGCAACTCCAGGACAGAGAAATGGAAGGACAAGTCCTGCAGGTTCTCAGCCAGCTCTACCAGAGTTTACATACAAGCAGGTGAGTGCCATGCTCAGTATTAAACTTTGGAAAAATGATAAGCCCTACAGGCAAATGAGACATTTCTGAAATTTTAAAAAACATCATTGGGTTTTGTTGGTGCCAAACAGTTTCAATTATTTTAACTTCTAACGTATTTTTTCCTGTGAAAAACAATCACATTTTATATATGAAATCCTAAAATGTCCCTGTTAAATCTAGAACCACATGGCATGTGCTACACTACCCACAATGCACTGTACAATGGGTCCTAAAATAAACCATGTGTTTGCTTCAGAAAGTATCAATATACATTTAAAATCTTTGAGGTATGTGTTTGAATTGCCTTTTTATGTAAATTGTTTTAAATGTTTGGAAAAGCAGTATGGAATACTGTAGTGAAATCAATAATAATAATAATAATAATAATAATAATAATAATACCACTTCTTTGAAAACCTATGTGTGTCATTTAAAAAAACACATGACAAATTCCAGAGGGGTAACCATGTTGGTCTTTTGAAAAAAAATTGACAAAGAGTAACAGCTCTGGCACCTTAAAGACTGACACTTGTAATCTTTGTGGCAGAAATATTCCTGGGACAGAGCTGACATTGTCAGATGCAGGAAGTGATCACTGACTGGATAGATGTATTCTGAGTACAGAGAGAAAAGAAGAAAATATGTACAGTGCACTCATTGTTTGTTTGTTTGTTTGTTTTAAAAGAAGTGTGATATAATTTTGTCTTTTTGCTTCAGATGCAAAATGTCTGCCATTGCAGGTGAGATGTGTGTTTTTACATGCCTTCAATGTGGCACCTCAGCACAGAATAGCACCGTTTGTTAATTTGTTTATTTGTTACCGGCCGTAGCCCCCCAGATGCTCAAAGCAGGCAATAGTAACTACAATCAGTAGCCAGGATCCAAAGAAGCAGCATGTATGTGCAGGAAAGAACTGTACACATGACCAGAGATTTCATGTTGGTTTTGCCGAAGTGGTTCCTACTGCTGAAGTGTCAAACTATTCCTTGCTTTCAAAAGTGGCTTGTCTCTTCAAGAATAGGAACTGCTGCAGAGACAAACATGATAGAAAATGTTAGAGGTCTCCACTTTCCATGGGGTCAGCTGTTGTTAAAATCTGAAGAGATGGCAAAGCTGTCCTGAGCTCTTTGGAGGCAGTGTGGGCGATGACCATCCTTCATAAGAAGAAAGTCTTAGTTGGCACATGCTGGTGCCTTTAGTCTAATTTTGGCTTCTGATGCAAGTGGCAAATTAAATTCAGAGGTGCACTGTGGTGGTTGTTGTTGATTATTATTATTATTATTATTATTATTATTATTATTATTATTATTATTATTGTTGATTATATTTCTATATCGCTCAATAGCCAAAGCTCTCTGGGCAGTTTACAAAAGATTAAAACCTTAAAAATACAATAGAAACTGTAATATAAAAACAATTTAAATCTCCCAACAATAAAGATAACAAGGACCATTTAAAAAGCCCTATCATACGCCTGGGTGTAGAAGAAAGTCTGGTGCCAAAAGGATGACAGTGTTGGTGCTAGGTGGATCTCAGTGGGGACAGCATTCCACAGCTGGGGGGGGGCACCACCAAGAAGGCCCTCTCCCTTGTTGCCAACCTCTGAACCTTCCTCAGAGGAGGCACCTGAAAGAGGGCCTCAGATGATGATCATAGTATGTGGGTAGGTTCATGCCAGGAAAGGTGATACATCAAGTGTTTGGTCCAGTATTATTTTTTAAATGCAACTGTCCATTTAATACTTGCAAGTTGCCACTGCCCTGCCTGCAGTAGTAGTTGTGGTTGCTCAGTACTCTGGATGGTAACCTTCGTGTGCAAGGTCAGAGTGACCTCAGAGGGAAGGAATGTCAGAAGCAGACGCCTGTCGTGTGAGCCCCGTTGTTCAAGATTAACAGTGGTGCCTCAGTCCCTGAGTGAAAACAACAGCTGGAATTCATTTGCTTTAAGGCCAATCAGCCAGACAAACAAACAAACAAAACATATAAACAACAAACAGAGCAGTGAGATATTCCAGTGCACTGCTTAGTTGTATAACTGCCCCATTGCCTTCCTCTGGATGAACATGTGTACTCTTGCGGAGCTCTTGAGTTACAAACGAGGATTTATTTATTTATTTATTACATTTATATACCGCCCAATAGCCAAAGCTCTCTGGGCAGTTTACAAAAGTTAAAAACAATGAACATTAAAAACAAATATACAGAAATGTAAAAGCATAAAAACAACAGGTTTAGTACAAATGGGAGATTTTTATCTTCATGAAAAATGAATTAAAAGTGATGCTGCCTTGAGCTCCTTGAAGGAAAGAGAAGAGAGATGAATATGTGAAATAAATGAGTGAAACCAGATTGGCTTCTGGTCGGTTTCTGAGTTCCGTTCCAAGGTGTTGGTGCTTACCTACAAAGCCCTACATGGCTTAGCATTCAGGTATCGGAAGGGTGCCTGCTCCCATAGCAACCTGCCCATGTGCCCATGTCATCTCCCAGTGCTGTCCTCCAGGTGCTCCATCCATAGCAGGTAGCAACTAGAGTGGATATTTTCATTTGGCAGCTCCATCTTGGTACTCTCTCCCCATGAAGGTTCACTCTTCTTCTCTCCCTCCCGCCCAGTTTTCTAAAATGCCCTGAAAACTGATGTTGAAGGACAGTATAGAAATGCTGTAATAAACAAATGCCTAAGAGGAAAGGAACCTATTGACATTTGGTGCAGGTAGCAAATTATGCGGGGGGGCTGTCCTGGTGCCTAGCAAGTACATATGCAGTAGGGGTGTGCACGGACCCCCCGCTCCGCCCCGCGGGCCGATCCGAAAATTTCGGATCGGCCCGCTCCGCACCGCTCCGCCCATACTCCGCTCCTCTTCGCTGCAGAGCTCCGGCTCTGAATCGGAGCTCCGCAGTGGAGGGGAGTGGCGCCAGGTAAAGCCAGGAGAGGAGGGCGGGAGGTTTACCGGGCCCTGCCGCCCGTGCGGCGATGGCGGCAGAGCCCGGTAAGGGACCAAGGGGGAGGGGGGCCTTACCTGCCTCCGTCCGCGGTCTGTCGGTGTCTTCAATTGAGCCCGCGGTTCAACCAGGAAGTCTGGGCCGCAAGCGTGAAACTTCCTGGTTTCAACTTCCTGGTTTCAACTTCCTGGTTGAACCGCTGGCTCAATTGAAGATGCTGACGGACCGCGGACGGAGGCAGGTAAGGGAGAGGAGGGCGGGGGGGGGTTACTGGGCCCTGCCGCTGTCGCCGCATGGGCGACAGCAACAGCGGCAGGGCCCGGTAAACCCCACTTATCTTTCCAGCGGAGCTCCGGATCGAGGCGAAGGATCCGCCTTCACCTCGATCCTCTTCGCCACGCTCCGCCGGCCCCCCAATCCTCTTCGCCTCCGCCTTAAGGGCAGGCGAAGCCCCCCGCTCCGCTTCTAATTCGCCGGTCCGATTAGAAGCGGAGCACATCCCTAATATGCAGTTCAGTTTTTTAAATGCAGCCCTCCATTTGGTGCTTGCAAATTGCTACTGTTCTCCCTGCAACTCTAGTTGTGGTTGCTCAGGAATCTTGATACCATTCTTCCTATGCAAGACCCAAGTGAGTTCAGAGGGAAGGAATGTAAGGAGCAGGTGCCTGTCCTGTGGGGAGTATTGTTCAAAAGTGCAGGTTACACTGGAGAAATTGGGATGCACAATGGAAGGAACTGTGCATATAAAAACCCAGCATAACCTCTTCTGTGTATTCACCTGCCAGTTAATCCTCACTTTCCCAACAACCTTGATTCAGATCTTGTCCTCTTCCTTCACTTTTATCTGTTTTGTGTAGACCTTAAGCCTCCTGTGAAGGATCTATGTCTCTTCTGTGTAGTGTTCGGCACATAGCACTAAATCAATGCTCAATCCTAGTAGGAATAAGAACTAGAATCTGGGATAGGCATTGTCACAGTCTGTGTTACCCCCTCTTGCCCCACTGTATCAAACACACACAGTTCTGCAAAAGCACATAATGTCAGGCATTTGCCTGTATCTGACATCGATACACAGATCCTGTGGCTCTTTTGCTTACCATGCTGGGGAAACTGGGGAAGGTGTGGATTTCCCTGTAACTTGGGACATGGTCACTGCTCTTTCGTCATAGTGTAAAAGAATGCTGGCCACATTTTTAGAAGAACTATAAATAGGCCCAGAGCTGGCTAATCCATTGGCGTGGGATGTAGATTCTACCTGCAGTGGGATATAAATTCTACCTGCAGTGGGATGTAGATTCTACTTGCAGTGGGATGTGGAAACTACCTTTTGTGCTTCTGCAAACTACAGGTGTTTGTTTTGTTTAAAGCTGAATAGTATCTGGGCATCATGCCCATGAGTGCTAACTTTCTACCCATCTACAGCCTGCCAGTTGGCCTCTCAAACTTCACAAAGCTCTGGCAGACTCCTCAACTTGTTGCCCAGTTATATTTGCAACCCTGCCAATATTTTTGTGCCCAGCTTGCTTATCTCTTCCTCTTTCAATGGAAGCACTCATAAGTAGGACTCCCATAATAGCTGGAGTGCCTGCCAGCTGACCCTTCTCCTACCCTTGTCTGGGGCTTCTCAGCACTGCTGCCCATTTAAAGGAGAGAGAGAGAGAGAGAGAGAGAGAGAGAGAGAGAGAGAGAGAGACTGGTGGCCCTCTATGCCCACACATTGCTGTCCACTTGAATAAAAAGAAAGAAACTTTACTTACGTACTATTGCATAGTCCCCCCTCCTCAATGAAAAATAGGTGTATCCACATGATCCTGGTTCCAGTTGCCCCAGTGTGTGTGTGAGAGAGAATTCTATGTCTTCATAAGACATGGGCTGCTGTCTGTTTCTGTGAGAGAGGAAGAGAGACCAAGGTGCCTCCATGCCGATGCCTGCTTGAAGGAGAGGGAGTGGATATTCTGACCTTAGGCTGGTGTTGCCAACCAGGCCATTGTGACCTCATACTGATGCTGCCTCCTTGAAGGTCAGAAACTGACCATTGTGACCTCATGCTAGTGCTGCCTCCTTGCAGAAGAGACTGGCCATTGTGAATTCATGCTGATGCTGCCTGCATGTTGATCCTGTCTGAATTTGGGATGATTGCCCTCCAGTTGACTGGTGATAGTGTCTCTCTATGCCACGCCTACTGCTTGCCAGACATTTTTCTTATGAATGCAAGTCACCGAACTATCAGCAGCCACTGAGATCTTTCCAGAGGGCTCACCATGTTAGTCTGCTGCACCAAAGACAATGAAGAATTGTGGCACCTTAAAGACTTAACAACATTTATTATGGCATAGATGAGGTGAAGAAGTATCATGGAGACAACCTGCAGTTATTCCCTTAAAGCACAGCAGAAAACTACAATTAAATTTAAAATGAGAACTTAATTTGTAAAATGAAAATAAAAGTAAATCCAAGCTATTATCTTCTGCACAACCCTAGAGCATACCGTTCCCACCATGTGCAGAGTGCCTTCTTTGTCCCCAGGACCTTTGTGTATTCATCCGATGTGTTTATCCATTTGCCACAACAAAGGCATAGCAGATCCCATTGGTGTGATGTGTTTCATGTGTCACATATTACGTGCCGTTGTCTGGCTGCACATTAAACTGAGTTTCATTCCTGCACCTTTGTCTCCTGTAGAGCCTATTTATTGTGGCAAAATGTGGACTGGTCTTCTGTGCAGGGAGTAGGAGAGCCTAACGTTGAGAGAGTTTGGATCTAGTTAAAAGGGGATCATTCCGTCTAAGTGTAGGGGGTACATCCAGATGAGACCATTGTATTTTGCAAAAGCTGCAACCTATCTTCAGGTAGGACTGGGAGAATTCCTGCCTGAAACCCTGCCAGTCAACGCTGACAGTAGATGGATCAAGGGTCTGACTCCATATAAGGCAACTTCTTATGTTCCTGAACCCTAGGAGTCCTGGAAGCACCCTAGGACTAAGCAGACTGGGGTGCAAGGGAAGGTTTGCATCCCTGGTCAGAAAAGAATGTTTTGATTTAACTTCATGCATGAGCTCCCTCAGTTTCTTTGTAGTAATGGAGCACCTGTGAACCCTGCAGATCCTTGAAACAGGCCCTGGACTGTACCAAGCAGAGTCTGAGAATCTTCATTGACTTGGAGGAAACAGTCAAAGCAGCACAGGCCTGGCTACAGGCTGGGAGGCTCTACTATCAAATGCAAGAGGATGAACTCGTGGAAATGTATTTGCAGGTAGGGTCAAAACAAGAGGGCCACTTGTGTCCAACGATTGCCTAACCAGTTTGTGAAAGAATATTGCAAAGATGAGGCTCCAGTCACTGATAAATAGAAAACTCCTAACTGCTGGGGTGGGGGTGGGGATCATTTTCTTAGCATATTTGGAAAAATGATTTTTCACTTACATCCTGAAGAGTGTCTGGCACACACTGGGTGCTGAGTTGGAGTCCATGTCTAGTAATAGAAGTTGTACCAGCAGTGGCAGTAAATTTCCCTCCAGTTGATAGATACTGAATAGATCTTAGCTGGAAGGGAGACATCATTCTGGTATACTGCACTCGTATACAGATTTGTGTTCAGAGCTTTACTTGTGCAGGAAATTTCCAAGTACCCTTGGCACACTGATAAACGTTCTTAAAATGTGGTGCCAAAACCTCAAATTCCATGACTTGAAAGCTCATTAGCTGAGTACTGTGATAATCTTAAATTGAGAAATTATAAATAAATTTTCCTCATTTGTCTACGTATTTGTGACTGCACTATCTCACTTCATGGCACTCAGTCCTCCTTCCGTAATTTGACACCCACTGATCTAATTCACTTCTGTTCAACCCCCCCTTCCCTTCTAGCACTCAAATTCCTGACCCACGCTCCCAGATCCATGCTACAAATGAATCTTTGTAACATGGGTTTGTGAGTGCGAGTCAGGGATTTGAGTGCTAGAAGGGAAGGAGGGGTTAAACAGAAGTGAATTAGAGCAATGTCAAATCACAGAAGGAGAAGGACTGAGTATCGTGAAGTGAGATCGTGGGACTTGATCAATGGAGAAGGCATCAAGTCTATGCAGTGTTGTTGTTGGGTTTTCTTTTAACCTTTAGCAAATATAAGGCTCCCTTTTTCCTCCCTAATCACAAGGGTTACCGCTTTGAAGAAGTCTTCTTGCTTAGAAATAGAAATCCAGGCTCTGATCTGAAGTGTCCAGTAGCAACCATGCAGATTTCTAGTCTCACAGGAAGAAAATGAGTTTAACACAAAAGAGAGGAGCCCTCAACTGGCTCCATGACCTGTATAAGATATTTCAGTGTATGTATTATAAGCCTCGTATTTATGTAATTGCTGTTATATTTCAATGCAAACTGGTATTATATTTCAGTGTGTGTTGACTATTTACTTTTATGTTCACTTAATACATATTGTATAACGTGAATGAATTTGTGCATATGTTTACATATATAGGCATTCTTACATCCCTGATAATATAGAATCAATAATCATCAATTTGTATACAGTTCTATTTATCATATTTAGGGTCCTTTTGTTTGTTCTTGTGTTTGTTCTGATTTCTAGTCTCAATTATTGTGTAAGGATGTTAATATGTATGCATCTGAATAGAAGTCCAAGTTGAATTCATAACTCATCTTTTAATTATTGGGCTGTCTGCAACATTGCTAATCCGTTTACTCGATTGAAGTACTGCAAAGGAATCAATTGAGTTCAGTTTTCTATTAATTTGGCCCATGGATTCCACAGCAAACAAGCTTTTCCTGAGTTGCACAGATTCTGCAGTTATGCAGACTGGTCTTTTTGGTGTGTGTTTTTTAACTTTCTGGAATTTTACACAAATTTAGTCATAGAAAAATATGATTTTTTTTTAAAAAAAACAACCACCAGCAGAAAATGTGCATTGCATCAATAGGCTAAAGCATGAAAATGCACATTGGATGGATGAGGGGATTTGTGTAAATATGAATTTGCGCAAATGCTAATTTGTGCAAATTCAGGAAATTTGAAAAATCTGATTCTGCTGATGGAATGAAAGCCAACCGACAATTCATGAAACACAGACAGACTAGATTATACAAAAATTGAATACCCCTATGTACCATTAGTAAGCAACTTCTAGTGGTACGCCAATAGCATCAGCTAATGTGACAGCTTTTCTTGGAAAACTTGTCACATTAGCTGACGCTATTGGCGTACCACTAGAAGTTGCTTATGCTAGAGATATATATTAGTGTAAATGGAGCGGCAGTGTTGGATAGTGCCCATTATGAGCAAATATGAAAACTGTGCACATCCCTAATGCTGAAGGGCCAGTTCTGTCATCATTTAGTCATAGCTTTTAGTCATACCAGACATTATTTTTGTGTGATGATATTGCCAAAGCTCTTATTCCTTTTCCAGGCAGCCATACAGATGCCACTGAAACTTAAGGAGCTGCACCTGGCCATGGAACTGTATGAAGAGGCTGGTGATGTCTTTTTCAATGGAATCCACAACAGGCAACGAGCAGTGGAATATTACAGGGTACCGACCACAACAAAAATTGGCATTAATGTCTATACCCAGGCAGAATTTCATATCAAGATTTCACATGAGTATTCTTGGCATTTTTTATACATTTTAACTAATGAGTTTTTGTATTTTTATGCATTTTTATCTCTGATTTTTTTACACTGCCGAGAGATACCTTTAGATATGACAAGCAGTAAATAAATTGATATAATAGTGATAATGTTTGATAATAATAAATAACAGATTGGAAGAGATTATACCAAAGTGGAGGAAGGAAATGTAGGGTACATATTAGTGTGAGGCTGTGATTGTGGGCAAAATCCATAACCCTGCTCTAGTGATGCAACCTACACACTGAGGTTGTAGGCTGAGGACAGGCGTACCTGAAATCTGGCTCCCATCCAGATAGATCACCAAAGGTTGGCGGTAGTTTGTGTAGGCCGACACACACACACAGTGAAATTCAAGACCCCTCCCAGAAATATTTCTAGTGTTTCTCACCAGAAACTGGAAATATATGGGCTAATAATTTGATATGGGCATTGCATCATCCTTATCCCTTCCATTTTTAAAGCTTCTTAAACTGGGAAATCTAGTCTTTTTCTGCCAACCAGCTGATGCACTGGGTGGGAATTTGAAACAGGAAATCCCAGGCTTTACAGACCCCTGAAGTTGTTCCCTCACATAGTCGTAGGATGGCTGATCATGTTATTGCTGCCAGCTGCTATAGCAAAAAGTGGGGAGCTTTCTGTTTTGCTGCTGCTGCACACCTCCTAGGGCTACCCACAGGTTTTTAGTAGTCCTGCCCAGAGGTTTTCTCCCATTTGGGGTAAGTGGAGAGATTGTTAGAGCGGTCATTCCTTACCTATTAATAGAGATAACCGAGGATTCTGTCTCTTCTCTTCTTTCTTTTAAAATGAAATAACTCTTGCCACTGTGTCAAGAGGTGGCTTGGCTGCTCTGCTTGAAGTGGTGGGAAGGTGCTTTTTATTTGTTAAAAAAACAGAAAAAAGGGTGGGGTGGGGTGGGGTGGGGTAACCTCTTATTTAAAGTTAAGAGATTAAAAAAAACTTTTAAAAAACCCTTTCCCTGAAAATTGCTAAATAACTCTCTCTCTCTCTCTCTCTCTCTCTCTCTCTCTCTCTCTCTCTCTCTCTCTCTCTCTCTTTTTCATATGGGGAATGAAATGGTCTTGGAAAAATGGAGGGGGGTTGGGATTTCAGGCTAGCTTGGGTTTATAGAAATATAGAGACCTGGCTCACACAGTTGGTAGACAGTTGGTAGACAGTTGAACAAACTAATTTGTTTTCTGAATCCTTGGGTTGTTTCTTTCACCTTCCTTCACTCCCTCCCCCCCTTTCCCATATCCCAGGTCCCTACATGCCAGTAGTACTGGCATGTAGGGTGGCTGTTTTTTGTTTCTTTTACCACTCATGCCCACTGCCTCTGTAGTCTGGTGAAATGACCCATAAGCAACCCACGATTCTGGTTTCAAACATATTGGCAATCCATGGTTTAAACAACCTAGAGTTCACAACCCAACAACAAACCATGAGTTCTCTTTTGGATTGTTCGTGATTGGCTTGTTAACACAGCTTGTTTTGCGTATCATGACAACCCAGAATTCAACATTGGTGTGAACCATGTGAGTGGGTCATTATAAGGATGTCCCAGAGTTATTGTTCTCTGGTTATTTTCATTAGGATTTGATTTGGCCCTATGGTCTTGTTTTGTGTGATATTTTGTGTGTGCGTGTGTGTGTCTAAAGCCAATGCCTGAAGCTGGAATAGCTTACCCAATATTGCTTTGTATTACTATCCTGTTCTTATTCACTGTTGGCTTAAAGCAGAAGATTGTACTTCAGTTTGGGAAGGTAGGCAAAAATATTCTGCTGAACCATTGCAGGGCCTCATAATAGCTACGTAAAACAGATAGAGCTACCCAGATTAAAGACAATTTTTGATAGTCACATTTTTGAAAGGGTGGAATGTATAAAAAACACACTGATTAATTCAACTGTAGTCTCAGTTGCGTTTGTATTTTATCGTAAGGATTTTTCTTTAAGACATTTTTTAAAAAAGAAATGTAGGCATACTGCATTGTATTTATAGTAGCAGAAGGTTTAATTGAATTGAGTAGACATGAAGAAGTTCCAATTACAAAACAACAATCACAAAATGGCCTCTGGTTGCTCTGGAAGCTCAAGCAACACTGCAGAATAAGTGACTGAAGCTGTGCTTATGCCCATTACTAAATAAAAAGAGACCTGCAAGCTGTGAGGCTTGCTGGGTTCACTTCGACTTGTAAGAAAATGATGATTTGGCAAGAACCAAGCATAGAGAGCAAATACATATCTACGGGGAGGAGGGGAAGACTGAGTGTAATGGCATATTTCTCTTGTCTTGACTGTCTTTCTCTTTGAAGGGTTGTTTTACAGCTGGAATAGCACAGTGGCTACAGTGAGGTGGCATGGTAAGAAACAATGAAGTAACGTGAAAACATGGCTTCATATTTTTTGCCAGGGAGGAGCTATACCTCTAGCTAGGAAGCTGAAAGCCATGCAGACGGAGCTGAGGATATTCAACAAGCTGACTGAGTTGCAGATTGGACTCCAGAATTATGAGAATGCTTTGGAATGTGCTACCTTGGCAGTCAGGCTCAGTGTGGATGTAGGTAGGAAAGGACGAAGGATTTATGGCATGGTAATGTCTAAGCCTTATTGTGGAAGGCACATGGTGGATGTATTATTATTATTATTATTATTATTATTATTATTATTATTATTATTATTACATTTATATACTGCCCCATAGCGGAAGCTCTCTGGGTGGTTTACAAAAGTTAAAAACAGTGAACATTAAAAGAAATATACAAAATTTAAAACCATAAAAAGCATAAAATACAAACAAAATAGACAATATCCATTTAAAAACAACTATCCTGGGGTCAGTTAAAAAACTTAGCATATGCTGTTAAATGCTGTTAAATGCCTGGGAGAACAGAAGAGTCTTGACCTGGTGCCGAAAAGATAACAATGTGGGTGCCAGGGTCAGCAATTAAAAAAAAAAAACATTGTTACAAAAGCCAAAATAAATTTAAAATGCTCAGATCAACTGACAGTAATGGAGAGAGAGAAAGAGAGTGAGAGCAGAATATTATACTATAGATCCAAAGAAGAGAATTTGTATACATGCTTATTTGGGAGCAAAAGAAGCATGTCTGTATTAATTTTTGTCAGTGGAAAGAAGGAAGGAATTCTATCATTCAAAGCTGGAGACACAATCACTGGGGAAGAATGGCTAAATACGTTGTTCATCTTTCCCCAGATGAAGCCTTCAAATATTGCAACCAGAAATGATTTAACCAGGATTGTGCAAGACATTGTTAATGGAATATAACATTATTAGCTTTATATTAATTTTGTTGCAGCCAATAGTCTATAAATCCCTAGTTGAAAGAAAAGAATATGTGTTCCTATCCACCAAATTATACCAATTATTCTTGTAGTCTTCTCCACCAGCAGTTTGACATGGGTTAGCAATGCCGCTGTTGGCATGGTGCAATATGTATTCCTTCTATGGATGAGTGGATGGATCTGCCCAGTTCTAATTTATGAAACTGCTACAGATTGGGTGGTGGTCTGCTCCACATCTTTTTTTGACTTTTTTGGCCGTGTTCATTGAAAAACTGCACACTTTTTAAAAAAGCATTAGTAATATGGACCATAATGTCAACAGTTATTTTAACGGGTGGAAAGCCTACCTGACGTAAAATTGATGTGGATTTATTTCATTGGTTTGAATCGATAACAGCTTTTAGGACAGGTGGAGTCGAATCTGAATTGATAACAACTTGATCCTGTCCATTAAAAATAAATAAATCACACAATCCTTCAATGCACAGAATTGCTAGTGCACATTTATTTCCTGGAGGGGGGAATATGTGGCAGCAAGAGCATATTGTACATGCACTGTGGTCTTTGCAAGTTCCAGAAATCAAAATAATAATAATGGCAGAAAACAATTGCATTGGTGCTGCTTTGGGACCATGGCAAAGTAAATCAGAGAAACTGAGAAATCTGGAGGGGGTGGAATTCAGAGGGAAGGAAATTGAGAAGCATCCTGAATTCATGCAGTCCTCAGAGTCACCAAACTTGTGCTTTCATTTATTCATGACTTGTGGATAGGCTGCAGTGTTGCTTTTTTCTCCCCCAGGAGATCAATTGCAAGAACTGGTTGCCTTTCACCGACTAGCGACGGTGTATTATTTTCTGCAAATGTATGAAATGGCTGAGGACTGCTACCTGAGGACGCTGTTGCTGCGCTCACCACTGTTGCAAGGTGCTCAGGAAGCCATGTATTATTCCAAGGTTTACTGCCGCCTGGGAGATCTGACCCTGCACAAATTAAAGGTGAGAGTCAGGAGTTTGTGACCCATGCTGTGGTGCATCTTGCTAAAGATGGGACCAGGCCAGGTGTTAAGTTTAGTCTGACCTTGCATTTAAATGAGGACTTTCACTAACCCATTAAATCATCTAACAGCCTATAGTCAGCTGATGTCATGCATTGCCCCAGTAAGTTCCTCTCATTTGTGGTGATGCCTTAGGGTGGCCATGTGTCCTCTTTCACAGAGCACCATCCCCTCTTTGAAGGCATCCTCTGTTTGAAGAGCTGCCATGTCCAATTCCAGTTTAAGGACAAAGAATTATAAGAACTCTTGTCCATCAACAGTAAGCACTCAGGCAGCAGTCTAAACAGGCAGGCACACAGGTCACTTGGTCAAAGTATTCCATACTTTGATGAGACCTCTTGTATTTCTCTTTAAATTATAACCATAATTTTTAAATGTGCAGCTATGCAAAGATATTACAGGGAACACGGCAGTGTTCCCTGTGTTAAGGATGCTCAGTAAAAAAAGCATTCCACCATGTTAAAAGGAGTTATTGGGGGGTGGGTCATTCTAGCATCCTAAAATGAAAAATATTTCACCAATCTTTCTGAAACGGAGTACTGCCAGAAAGAAATGCTGATTTTACATACCCTGCGCATTTCAAGAAGATTGGTGAAATATTGAGGGCACTATGTCACTTTTAAGTGACAGAAGGGGGAAGCATCTCTGTTCCAAACTGGCACAGAAATGCTTCCGGGCTGGCGACCATTTTTTTGCGCACTAATGGCTCCAAATTGGGAGCCTTCCCATGCAATCCATTAGTAGGATTGCGTTGCCCTATCCTTGCCATTGATGGAATGGCCTTTCTTTTTTCAAAAGACCATTCTATCAATTTTTAATTTATATTTTAAAATTCCTATGTTTCCCTATGGGGAATCTGATAAGGCAACGCATGTGCCTCAGATTCCCCAGAGGGAGGGGAGGAGAAGTAAGGACAGCACGGCCTGCACTCAGCCGGGAGAGATAAGGTAAGTGGGGGGGCCTTGCCTGGAGCCGCCACTGCAGTTTGTGCAGCGGTGGCGGCGGGGCCAGGTAAGGGGCCAGATGGGAGGAGGGGTTCTTACCTGCTCCATCGTGGCTGGGCCTGGGGTTGAATTGAGCTTCCGGGTGGACCAGGGCACTCAGTTCAACCCCAGGCCTGGCCACGACGGAGAAGGTAAGTGAAGAGGGGGGGCTTGCCTGGAGCCGCTGCCGCCGCAGTTCATGCAGCAGCGGCAGGCCCAGGCAGGACGGGGGGTGCCTTACCTGCTCCGTCGGTGGCAGGCCCGGGTTTAAATTGAGCCCCCGGCTCCAACCGGAAGCAAGTCTGCAGTTGCGGCTTTGCTTCCGGTGGGGCCAGGGCGCTCAGTTCAACCACTGGCCCGCCGCCGAAGAAGCAGGTAAGTGAAGTTGGGGGGCTTGCCTGGAGCCGCTGCCACCACAGTTCGTGTGGTGGCGGCGGGCCCAGGAGGGACTGGGGGGGCCCTACCTTCTCCGGTGGCTGCGGGCCCGGGTGCTCAGTTGAAGCCCGGGCCCGCTGCCACCGGAGAAGGTAAGTGAAGGGGGGGCTTGCCTGGAGCGGGCCCTTAACTCCCAATTTCCCCGCTTTTTGGTGCTTGGTTGAAAAGTGTACATCCTTAACATTGTTTTGTAAACCGTAGGTTTTTTGTTTATAGATATACATTAGCACGTGCTAATTTTATGCAAATGCATGTCCTCTTTTATGATCTTTTTCTTGCAGGATGCATTGCTTCTTTTTTGGCCTGCATTGCTATCAGCATTCGCTTAGACGGGCGTCTAACTCCTTGCCTTTCATCTCTTGCCTTTTATTCTCAGGATGAACAAGATGCAGCCGGCTACTTCCTCATGGCCTTGGCTGCTGCCACTGAGCTTAGCGATCAGACTTTGCAAGGCAGGATTCAGGCCAGGTTGGCTCAAGTATACAATGCTTCCCAGGCAGATAAGAGCCCAAGAGGGTGGACCACATATCGAGCCCGATGGCTGAGTGAAAGAAGACAAGATGTATGATAAATCACCTTGTGGGACTCAAGAACTCAGGAGAAGCAAAGCAAATGTTCTTACCTCACTGCCAAAGAGCTTCCAGATGCTTCCTCGACCCAAAGTGAAGGGCAGGATGAGGTGGTGCTTCAGCCTCCTGCATTTTTAATCTAGCGATGAGAAAATCTTATTTGTTGCAGATGGATGCGCTTACATGTAGGTTCATGTGGCGTGGATAAAAGGCAAATCCACCATCTTTTTATCACCTAATATTTTATCAGCAACAGCAGTCACCTATGAAGAGAAAGATCTATTCACATTTAAAGACCTCATTAAGTAGACACTCACTGTGTAGGTGTGACTTAAAAGTATAAATTGAAAGCACAAAGTAGGATGTAAACAAGAGTGACTTTGTTGGAATGTGAGTGGGTCAGGCTTGGAAATGCATGGAGCTGGTCTCTGAAAAGATGCACCCAGAGGATGTTCAGTTTGTACCCATTCAACCTCAGTGCCAAATTGCAGAGTGTCCTTTCACATGCCCTGTGAGCCCCGGCTGAGCAGAAGGCTCCCTGAGAGTGAAGGCATTTCACTTGCAGGGGATGTGTTTCTTTGCTCATGCATGTTTCAAGATGTCCGTTATCTATGTTTATATTTATTTCTGTTTTTTATTGTTATCTCTACTCTCAGAAAGTTTCCTGGTGAAAATGAGCTGAATTAAGACCACAAAAGTATTCACAGCAAAGGCAGAATGTAAGATAGCAACAAGTGTTTACTAAATATGGCCGTAAAGAATTCCCTCCCTGCCTTTCATGATGCCTGTAGTTGCCAAGTCTCCACTTCCCTAGTGCTGAGAGATGATGGATCCTATATATCTAAAGAATATGGGGCATGGGTTGAATTCCACTGGGACAGCAGAAACAGAAGGGCAACAAAGATGATTAGGGGACTAGAAACTCCTATGAGGAAAGATGGAAGGAACTGGGTAAGTTTAGCCTTGAGGAGAGAAGACTTAGGGGAGATATGATTAACACTTTTCAAATAGCTAAAGGGTTGACACACAGAATAGGGCCACAGCCTGTTCTCTATCATCCAAGACTGCAGGACATGAAATAACAGGGGTAAGTTACAGGAAGGCAGATTTCAGTTGATTATCAGGAAAAACTTACTAATGGTCAGAGTAGTCAGACAGTGGAACCAACTTCCTGGGGAGTTGATGAACTCTCGCCGGAGGTATTTAAGCAAAGACTGGACACCATCTGGCAGGGTGACTTCGAAATGGATTCCTGCACTGATGAGATGGTTAGACTTGATGGCCTAAATGGCCCCTTCCAGCACTGATTCTATTCTATGCTTCTGTAACTTCCACAGTCAATCACACCCTGTGGTCCTCTTCTGTTCTGCCCATTCCAATGTCTTGGGGCCTCGTAGCGTACAAATATCCAGAACTGTTTAGGGTTTTAAATGGGAGGCTGATTAGGACACCCCTTTGTTTGATGCATTATGCCTGGTTTTTGCTACACCTTAGATTATTTCTGTGCATGAAGCACCTTCCAGAGGAGTGCACATCTGCCCTGTTAGGAGATGCATGAGCTGCTCCCACATTTGGAGCAGATGCATCTTCTTATGGTGTAGACACTAGTAATAATTAAGATTTTGCAAATGCAAACCCTCCCCCCCCACAAAAAACATTGTGCATTGTAGGTTCATCCTTCTGCTGGTGAGACCCCAGGAGAACTCCCATCTGTCTGCTTTATATCTGAAAATTGAGCCTTTGCTGAAGCGCATGACACTGAGTGGTAAGGGGCATATCATGAAGGAAATGGAGAAGTGGTAGTAGACGTAATGAGGCCTTGCTGTCTTGTTGAAAACCCCTACTTGCCTATACCAAATGCTATTATGGATCCGGATAACAGTTCTGAACTGCACCAGTCACTACAAAGGACAGATGCAGTCTTCCAAGTTGTGCTACAAAACAAAAGGTCTGAAGGCACCTAAACAGTTAAATGGGGGGGGGGGGAGAGACCTCAATGATAGAACATCTACTTTGCATGCAGAAAGCCCCAGGCTCTGACCTTGGCATCTTCATTGAAAGGCTTTCAGATAACAGAGCCGGGAACTGCCTGAGACCTTGGAGAGCCACTGCCAGTCATCATGCTGGACTAGGTGGACTAATGGTCTGACTCAATATGTTTCCTATGTTCATATAGGATGTTGAGTGTTGTAGCACTGATTTACCAGCTTGCAATGTATATTTTTGCTTTTTCTTTGTACTGTATCTCATCTCACCACTAGAGGGCAATAAAGACAGTACTTCTAAGTAGCCTTTAGTCCTTATTACAAGCTAAAATCTGTTTTGAAATTTTGAAGGGCTTCTTAGCAGTCTGAACTTTTAAGACCTACCTGTTGCTGTCTGACTGGACATAGTTAGAAGCATCTTCTAATTTTCCCGCAGGTTTCCATTGGTTTTGGAACCACCCCTAACTGCACCGTGATTTTGGAGGTCCGTTGTAGGTCCCCGGATTTTTGTTGCGGAACGCACACCCCTATTGCATATAGTTGAATTTACAAATACACAGAATTCCTGTCCACTAGCTATGACTTGTTTGGGATCTTTGAACAGAGGCTGAAGCTCCTACCCAGGATGAAAGATTGGAAGGCATTTCTCTGTTGGTTTCACCTGCACCCGGAAGGCCAGTTAAGACAGCCCCTGAGTATTTTCCTTCATAATGCCATGTGATTCCTCTAAAGCCTAGATACATCTGTGGGCTTCTATGTATTGGTATGATGATACCAATACATGCATTATGTTTTTTGTAGTTCTTCTTCTGAGGGGTTTACAGTGGCTTAATATGAACCATCTATGGCAGGAGTAAGTTGTGTCTGTGGGCAATAATGTGCCCCTAGGCACCTTCCTTGGTGTCTGCCAAGACACATGAGCCTTGCCATTTTTACTTAAAAATTTTCTCACTGTTAGTTAGACTTGCTTTCAACTGAAGTGGGAGCTTCTAGATGTTATCTTAATTTCCCATGAATGCCTCTGAGCAGATTACTTGTTCTTTGTGACTAGCCATGCCCACCCATGGCAACCATTTTATGTTTGTGCCCTGGACAATTTCTCAAATTCCCAAATGTGTCCCTGGGCCTAAAAGTTTGTCTACCCCTGATCGATGGAGAAATAATACAGGGTAGTTGGTAATTTGGTCCCCCAACTTTGTCTTAATAGCTCTTTATTTTCCAGTAAACCCACATTTTTGTTTCTGACTGAACATTTGGAACTGGCAGTGCCAGAATTCTTGTTGTCTTGATTGGCTGGGGTTTCAGATGCCAGTACCTGGAACTAGTGGTGATTTAATCAAGAGCTCTGTCTTCTGTTTAGTTTTCATAATATACCCCAAATGCAAATTCAAACATACAGCCGCATATTAGGATACTGTTGGAAGATTTTCCTTAAAGCCTTCCAGAGATTCACAGCTTTCATCGGCAGCCTTTGCCTCTGTTAGAACCACTTCCAAGCGGTTCTAACAGATGCACAAAGGAAAGGTGTTGAAAAATAATTCTTTCAACAGTGGTAAGACACATGAAGCCCAATCTCAATTAAATCCCATTCAGTTGAATGGGATTTCCTTTCTAGTATGGGTGTTTAGGATCACAGCCTTTGCTATGTTTAAACACACTCTTGGCAGCTGTAAGTTGGCGCACCTCCAGAGAAGTAAGTAGATGCATGCACCAGCTGAGAATGTTAACCTTGTGTGGCCCCTTTAATTTCCAGTAAAGGATCCTACGTAGCCTGGGAGAAATCAATAATGGCACGAATCTTCCACTTGGGAATGTCCCATGTGGCAGAATTTCCCTTCCCATCTCCTCTGACAGATCTGGGCTGCCTTCCTAGTGTGATCTGAGATCTTGCTGCCCAGGAATCCCTTCTGAACTCACAACTCCAAGTGCAGAAGAGTTGGAGAGAGAGAAAAGGGGGGTGGGGAGAGAGGCTTGGATTCTACTTTACCCAAGAGCTGCTCAATCACCCTCACTACTCCTCCCCGGTGTATGCTAAGTGGGCTGAGAGGCCTGTCTAGCCACCCGCTCCCAATAAATAAATGGAGAAAAGAGAAGCTATAAAAGCCTCTGTCCTCTGATCCTGTCTGGCTCTTGCTGGCAGACTTTGGTTAGATGGAGGGCTCCCTTAGGATTGAGCTTGAGCTCTGAAGATGCTGCCGAGATCTATACCTTCTGTCAAATCATTATGATCCCATCATGGTAATACTATACCCCTCTTGCACATTTATACCTCATAGGACACAGAATGACATTTGTTGAGGTATTTGGGATAATGTGGAATAAAAAATGGAAAATAACACTACAAAAGTGGTATATGGAATGTATAATGTGCCCCAACAGTTATCATTGCACTTCAATACTGCTATAAAGTAGCAGTGTAGATCTAGTCATGGTAGCATACATGCTGGCTATTTTAATACTGTTGTCCAGAGATCTTGGGTAGTGTGAGGATGGTGGTTTTCTTCAGCTGTCAGTTGCACACCACCACCATCAATATAAAAGAGAAAATGATGTCTTGTATGGAAAAGGAACTAATCCCCAAACTACTACAATATTCAATGTTACCATTTCCATTATTAATGGATGGTGATGAAAAATGGGCGGATGGAATTTCTAATAACAAGAGGATGTATTTGCATAGCTGAAGACTGTAGAATGAGTCAGAATAATTTGGATGATCTCATGAGCTGGACGAAGGTAAATGGATGGAATGAAATGCAAAGCTATGCACGTGAGGTCTAAAAAGCACTTTTGCTGTCTGCTGGGAATTCATTGACTGGAAACGATATATATAGTTGTTATTATTTATATCCTCTTCTATTATATGCAGAGCAGTTTAGAAAGGATAAAATAACTGTATCATACAAAATAAAAGTAACCCCAAGACTATAACAGCACTTAGATAACAAATCCATTCAAAGCAGGGCTATCCTCAAAAGTAGCAGTACATCAAATACTAAAATCTACAGGAAGAAAGAGATCTTGTCTTGGTAGGTCATCAATGTGAAGAAGTATATAATGAATGCAATTTTATTATGTATAACACATTTCTACTAATGGTGCTATATAAATAAATAAATAAATAATAATAATAATAGTAATAATAATAATAATAATAATAATAATAATTTTGTTGTTGTTTATTCGTTCAGTCGCTTCCGACTCTTCGTGACTTCATGGACCAGCTCACGCCAGAGCTTTCTGTCGGTTGTCGCCACCCCCAGCTTCCCCAAGGTCAAGTCTGTCACCTCCAGAATATCATCCATCCATCTTGCCCTTGGTCGGCCCCTCTTCCTTTTGCCTTCCACTTTCCCTAGCATCAGCCTCTTCTCCAGGGTATCCTATCTTCTCATTATGTGGCCAAAGTACTTCAGTTTTGCCTTTAATACCATTCCCTCAAGTGAGCAGTCTGGCTTTACTTCCTGGAGTATGGACTGGTTTGATCTTCTTGCAGTCCACGGCACTCTCAGAATTTTCCTCCAACACCACAGTTCAAAAGCATCTATCTTCCTTCGCTCAGCTTTCCTTATGGTCCAGCTCTCGCAGCCATAGGTTACTACGGGGAATACCATTGCTTTAACTATGCGGACCTTTGTTGTCAGTGTGGTGTCTCTGCTCTTAACTATTTTATCAAGATTTGTCATTGCTCTCCTCCCAAGAAGTAAACGTCTTCTGATTTCCTGGCTACAGTCAGCGTCTGCAGTTATCTTTGCGCCCAGAAATACAAAGTCTGTCACTGCCTCCACGTTTTCTCCCTCTATTTGCCAGTTATCAATCAAGCTAGTTGCCATAATCTTGGTTTTTTTGAGGTTTAACTGCAACCCAGCTTTTGCACTTTCTTCTTTCACTTTTGTCATAAGGCTCCTCAGCTCCTCCTCGCTTTCAGCCATGAAAGTGGTATCATCTGCATATCTGAGATTGTTAATGTTTCTTCCTGCGATTTTAACTCCAGCCTTGGATTCATCAAGCCCAGCACGTCACATGATGTGTTCTGCATACAAGTTGAATAGGTAAGGTGAGAGTATACAACCCTGCCGTACTCCTTTCCCAATCTTAAACCAGTTCATTGTTCCATGGTCTGTTCTTACCATTGCTACTTGTTCGTTATACAGATTCCTCAGGAGGCAGACAAGATGACTTGGTATCCCCATACCACCAAGAACGTGCCACAGTTTGTTATGATCCACACAGTCAAAGGTTTTAGAATAGTCAATAAAACAGAAATAGATGTTTTTCTGGAACTCCCTGGCTTTCTCCATTATCCAGCGGATATTGGCAATTTGGTCTCTAGTTCCTCTGCCTTTTCTAAACCCAGCTTGTACATCTGGCAATTCATGAATTGCTGGAGTCTACCTTGCAGGATCTTGAGCATTACCTTGCTGGCATGTGAAATAAGTGCCACTGTACGATAGTTGGAACATTCTTTAGTGTTTCCCTTTTTTGGTATGGGGATATAAGTTGATTTTTTCCAGTCTGATGGCCATTCTTGTGTTTTCCAAATTTGCTGGCATATGGCATGCATCACCTTGACAGCATCATCTTGCAATATTTTAAACAGTTCAGCTGGGATACTGTCGTCTCCTGCTGCCTTGTTATTAGCAATGCTTCTTAAGGCCCATTCAACCTCACTCATCAGGATATCTGGCTCTAACTCACTGACCACACTGTCTGAGCTATCCCCAATATTATTATCCTTCCTATACAGATCTTCCGTATATTCTTGCCACCTTTTCTTGATCTCTTTTGTTTCTGTTAGGTCCTTGCCATCTTTGTTTTTAATCATACCCATTTTTGCCTGGAATTTACCTCCAATGTTTCTAATTTTCTGGAAGAGGTCTCTTGTCCTTCCTATTCTATTGTCTTCTTCCACTTCCGTGCATTGCTTGTTTAAAAATAATTCCTTATCTCTTCTGGCTAACCTCTGGAATTTTGCCTTTAATTGGGCATATCTCCCCCTATCACTGTTGCCTTTTGTTTTCCTTCTTTCTTGGGCTACTTCCAGTGTCTCAGCAGACAGCCATCTTGCCTTCTTGGTTTTCTTTTTCTTTGGGACGTTTTTTGTTGCCACCTCTTGGACAATGTTGCGAACTTCTATCCATAGTTCTTCCGGGACCCTATCTACTAAATCTAGTCCCTTAAATCTATTCTTCACTTCCACTGCATATTCATTAGGAATATTAGTGAGCTCATATCTAACTGATCTGTGGGTCTTCCCTATTCTCTTTAGTTTGATTCTAAATTGTGCAATAAGAAGTTCGTGATCTGAACTACAGTCAGCTCCAGGTCTTGTTTTTACCGTCTGTATAGATGTCCGCCACCTTTGGCTGCAAAGGATGTAGTCAATCTGATTTCGGTGTCGGCCATCTGGTGAAGTCCATGTATAAAGCCGTCTTTTAGGTTGTTGGAAGAGAGTGTTTGTTATGCACAATGACTTGTCCTGGCAAAATTCTATCAGCCTGTGTCCCGCTTCATTTTGTTCTCCTAGACCATGCTTACCTGTAACTCCAGGTGTCATTTGACTACCCACCTTGGCGTTCCAGTCTCCTGTAACGAAAATAACATAATCTATTGAAATTTTCCATTTTCTTTAACAACAATTTAAAACATTGAAACAAAACAATCCAATCCAACTCTCTCTCTATAGTACAGATTTGTATGGAGGAGGAGAAGAACATAATAATTAAATTACATTCTTTTTAGCAATTTGTTCTCTGAATTCACAGAGTCCAGACTTCCGTCTTCATTCAGGTACGTATGAGAGGCAAGAAGAAAAGTGAGAAAGTGGCAAGATGGAAGGGAGAGGAATTGCTCATCACCTGGGCAAGCAGCCAAATTAGATATGTCACAGCAGCTGTTGCTTTGGGGAAATATAGTTGTCATCAAAGCATTCCAGAAAGGCATCTTATATCTCATTTCATTTTTATAAAGCATTCCTTCATATGAATGTTTCATTCTCCTGGAATGCCAATTCTAGGAGTGCTGCTACCCACTCATCAATCTGGGATGAAAAGTTGGATTTCCAAGCCCATAAAATCAGCAACAACAGCTGCACATTGAATGCAACTCACATGCAACCTAATTCAGGGCCCACATAGCTGGAATGTAACCTGTACAAAATAAGTATAGGAAAATCCACAAACTGTGCCTAGTGTGAGGTAATTAAACTGGGCTTGATGTGTTCCCCAAACCTATAAATTTCCTTATAGGTCCAGTGCATCTGCATTAGATTAACCCAGGGCCGGCGCCAGACTATATTGCGCCCTAGGCAGGCGCGTTCTGAAGCTGCCGCCCCGCTCGCTTGCTTGCTCACTGCTCCCCCCTCTGCCCGCTCGCCCGCCCACTCCCTCCCGCTCCCGGCTTTGAAGCCAGGATGTGGGGTTGGGGGGCAGGGCAGAGGCTTTGAAGCAGCGCGCCTGGGTGTCGGAGCCAGAGCGTGGCGTGGGCGAGAGCTGGGCTGGGGCAAGGCGCGGCAGTGGCGGCGATGATGACGCAGGGTGGGGCCGCTGCCGCGGGCTGGCCCACCGACCCCCTCACAGCCGCCGCCGCTGCCGCCTCTGGGACGTGAGGAGCCGCCACCGCGCTGCTGAGAGGCCGCCGAGGCCACCCCCTGCCCAGCTGCCCCTGCTGCTGCTGCTCCCTCCCCTCCAACCCCAGCATCCTGGCTTCGAAGGAGCCAGGACGCTGGGGTTGGGCGGAGGCTGGGGCAGCGGCTTTGGAACAGTACACCCGGAAGCCACTCTAGGAGAGCAGCTTCCGGGTACGCTGTTCGGCGCCCTCGTTTGCTTGGTGCTTTAGGCGGCCGCCTGAGTTGCCTCTATGGCAGCACCGGGCCTGAATTGACCTCTAATTCTCCTTTTCTCTAAGCAGGAGAGCTATTACAGCCATTTTAGTTTGATCAATTGGGAAAGTGACAAATGAATTTGCAACACTTTCCAAAACATAATTTGGAAGGGCTGGACATAGTTTTCTGAATAGGTTGCTGGGAGATCTTCACGATACCTTTACAGGTCCAATGAGGAGCCAACTTACTTTTAAATATTTTACAAGTAAGCTTTCCCTACCTAATTGTTTACTTATCAGCTTGTAGGAAAGTTTGGCATATGGAACAGTGTGGCAACTCTATAGTAGTCATTTTTCAATAGTATAGTTCATCTGTTCAAACGAATACACCACAATTCAGAAAGCACATGGATAGACTGGAAAAATTCCAGGTTTGTGTGTGTGTGTGGGGACTACTTGGAAAAACAGCTAGGATATTTAAAGATCTAGAAATTAAGTTGAAGTACCAAGTATATTCAGTTCATAAGAGAAAATGGACTTGCTAATGTAGGCAGAAACTGATGGAATCAGAAGCCATAGATCCACAGGCAATATCTATTTCAGATTGAGTCCACTGGTGCATAAGTATACAACAGGCAAGAAGGAATGTCTTCATGCCATCATTGTTACAGAGCTTTTCAATTAGCGTTTCACAAACAGACATTTTCAAATATTTAAAAGGTTTTCAGGAGGGAAAATGTGAAGCAGGAGCCTTGAGCACAAAAGCAGGGATGGGAAATATTGGATTTCAACTACCACCAGACCTAGCCAGCATAGCCAATGGTGAGGGATAAAGTCCAACAACATCTGGATGGCCACATGGTCCCCATCCCTGCACTCAGGCAAAGGGCTGCTGAGAATGGAATATGGAATAGACAGGATTCAGAGAGCCCCCTAAGTGGTAGTACCATCTGCTACCATAAGGGGACCCTTATTTCTGCCAACTCCTTGCTTCTGCTGCCTTCCCTAGGCCATATTCCACACCATTCTGAAGGGCGCCCCATTCCTCAGGAAGAGGTTTGTGGGACCACAAATGTCTGTGGAAGGATAGAGGTGGCAGAAAAGCCCCAATACACAGGTGGACCTCCACCTGTTTGTGTCTGGATCGAATCTAAGCTAAGCATTTGGATAATTTTGCCCTCTCTGAAAGCAGTCCAGCTATAGAAAAGGCCACCAAAGGAGGTTCTGGAATATCTTTCCTTGTTAATTTTCAAAAGATTCCTGGTGGTACCAAGGGATACCTAAGGCAGAAGATACCCTCTCATAGAGCAGGATTTGCCTTCGATGGCCAATTGGGCTTTCTCCCACACTGTTGATTTTATCGTTGGCTTGACTTCATCCTTCCCTGCTGTCTTATGCTCTCTTGAGTTCCCTGGAGATCCTTCTTGTCACAAAGCAGGAAGCAAAGACCGGAAACTTGGCAACCGGCTTCTGCCTTCACAGGAGTGATAGGAAGCAGCCTAAGTGCCAACAATTCTTGTAGCATTGCTTAATAACATCAAATCCTGAGGGTGGGGGAGCACAGCATTTAAACATACAGCCTGTCGTGAGACAGTCAAGGAATGAGAATAAAAACATAGAAATTGGTGTCCAAACACCAGAAGCAAAACACTGAGCTTGGCCCAAACCTGATCTCCAGAGAGCTTACTTGATTCTAATTCAACAAGAGAGCTGCTAAGAGATCGCCAGTCAGGCACCAAAGGAGATACGTCCGCCTGCCCACTGACATCATCACTGACCTTTCTGAAAATAAATCTTTACCTTGTTCTTTAAAATGGAGGACCAGTTTCTGGCTGGCTTGAGCAAGCTGTGCAAAGGGGGAAGGCTATAGGGCTTCAGATTTCACCACACAGCTCCAGAAGGTCAGAGAGGGATCATAGCTCTGGGTTATGGTATGAACCTGAAATCTGGGGTTTAGGGAGGGGCAGCTTGCTCCACAAAAAGCTACCTGTGAGTAACTGTTCAAGCTGTTCAAGCACTGTGCTCTGGTGGTTTGGACAAAGAAAAAGCATCAGCGTGGCAGGACGGAGTTTCAGGAAAACCTGGGCTAGATCTACATTACTGCTTTACACAGCAGTATTGAAGTTAACTGGGGCACAATCCACATTCCATACACCACTTTCATAGTGTTACATCGTGCTTTTTATTCCACATTTGTAATGATTTGACACAAGGTCATACAGCCTTTATACAAATCTATGGTGCAACCACACTTAGAATACTGTGCACAGTTCTGGTCACCACACCTAAAAAAAGATATTATAGAGCTGGAAAAAGTGCAGGAAAGGGCAACTAAAACAATTAAGGGGCTGGAGTATCTCCCCTATGAGGGAGGTTACAACAGCTGGGATTGTTTAGCTTGGAAAAAAGGAGGCTGATGGGAGACATGACAGAAGTGTACAAAATCATGCATGGTGTGGAGAATGTGGATAGGGAGACATTCCCCCCCACTCTCAAAATACTAGAACCTGGGGTCATCCCAAGAAGCTGATTGGTGGGAGATTCAGGACAAATATAAGGAAGTACTTCTTCACACAGTACATAGTCAAACTATGGAATTCACTACCACAAGATGTAGCAATAGCCCCCAATTTGGATGGCTTTAAAAGGGGGTTGGATAAATTCCTGGAGGCGAAGGCTATAGCTATTAGTTCTGACAGCTATGTGCTACCTCCAGTATCAGAGGCAGTAAGCCTGTGTGCATCAGTTGCTGGGGAACATAGGTGGGAGGTGCTGCTGCACCATGCCCTGCTTTGTTGGTCCCTGGTCGACAGCTGGTTGGCCACTGTGTGACCAGAGTGCTGGACTAGATGTACCCTTGGTCTGATCCAACATGGAACTTCTTATATTCCTAAGGTGTAGATCTTGCCCTGGAGTGATCATCCACATTCTGTCATGGAGCTGAAATGAATAGAGTCCAAAAGCATTATTTTATATGTCACACTTCAGCTCAGAGAGCATTTGGGTTCTGTGATATTTAGAATACGATAATGAGGAGTATTGATGGGTGTGTGTAACTATCAAAATATTAAAAGCTTTCCATGATGTTTTTAAACTATTGAACATAACATCTTGTAATATGAAATTCCACCTCTCCTGTGACCTAAGGCATTCAAATAGAATGTTCAGAGACCTACACACTAATAATTCCTTTACAGTGAAATCCTATATATGTCTACTCAGAAGTAAGTCCCACTGAGTTCAATGGGCCTTAGCACCGCCACCCCCACCTCCCCGGTAAGATTGCAGCTTGCGTCAACTTCGTTCTTCAATATACACCAGTATATCAAGGTTGGGCTGAATGTTCAAGTTCAGTGCAGGTGTGGAGTGCTGGATTTTTTCCACCTGTTTCAGCCATAACTGGAATCTGATGTCCTCCCACAAGCTACATTACCTAAATGAGTCTATCCATTGTAACTCAATGTGAATGTGAAAGGCTCTGGTCTCTGACAATTGGCCATGCTTGTTGGGGCTCATGGGAGTTGGGACTCCGATATCTGGAAGGCCACAAATTCCCCACCACTGGTTTATGGGTGTGTTTAGTAAACAAAAACATACACAGATATTGAATGCACAGCAGCCCCAAGACGAATATTTTATATGGGAATGGGCACAGTGCAAAACATCTAATTATATTAAGAGGCAAGGAGCCTTTTAGTTTGGTTCCTCTCTTGCGTGAGAACAACTAGGGTGAATTGTGCCTAAGGACCCAAACCTATGTATGTGTAGACTGAAAAAGACTATATGGCTGGTGTATGCTGGGAGTTGTAGGGCTTTCCCCCCCTGTCAAAACAGGCATAGGATTGTATCCTAAGTGTGCTTTGATGCACTGCAGCATGGGCCAAGTTGGGAGCACAGGCTAGCCTAGAAGGAATAAGAATGGGACAAGCTGACATCTCTTGATATGACATTTCCCTGTTGTGTGTGTTACTCAGGAGGACTCATAGGAATAATTAGTAACTCATTATAAATATTTCCTGCTACACAGACGACATAGTCCATTGCTTCAAGCTGCAGGAACTCACAGGCTGCTTCTTCTGGGCATTTTGGAGTATTCCCTCAGCCAAGACATCCTTTTCTTGTGGCTGAGGGAAACACGCCCTCCATTACCTTTCCCTTCAGGTTGAGAAGCCTCCACTCATAAGCAAACAAATACAACATTATGAGCAGAACAAAAGCAAGTCCCATTGCCAGAAACTGCTGTAAACAGCATCTTCCCCTCCCCTCCCTTCGTTCAGCCACAGGGCCTCCTTCGCAGTCCCTGTCCTGTTATCCCAGACAGGCTTCGCACTACTCTCTCAGGGCCTACCGAGGGTAATCATTGTTTCTAATAAGATGGTAACAAGTCAAATACTTTAGCTTGGCCTTCCTGGGCATTTTTTAAAAATAGATATTATAAATTTCAACAAAACAGACAAACAAATAAAAATGCAAGTGTAACTGCATACTTCAAAGGCCTCAGTTTCAAATATTACAACATTCCTTAAAAAAAGGAAAAAGGAGTGAATTACTCATAAACTTCAGTAAAGACAGACCAAATATCCAAATATGTCAATTAGGGAATTGCGCCTATCTACTACTCTTTCAAATGTTCCTAGTGTTGTTAGGTCTTCAATCCATTGCATTACCTTTTAGCGGTCAAGAGGGCACAAAAAATCTATTTACACTGACCATGTGCCACATAGACTCATAGAATAGAAGAGTTGGAAGGAGGCTGTAAGGCCATCGAGTCCAACCCCCTGCTCAATGCAGGAAACTACCATAAGGCATATCTAACAGATGGCTGTCCAGCTGCCTCTTGAATGCTTCTAGTGTGGGAGAGTCCACAACCTCCCTAGGTCATTGGTTCCATTGTTGTACTGCTCTAACAGTCAGGAAGTTTTTCCTGATGTCCAGCCAGAATCTGGCTCCCTGTAATTTGAGCCCATTAGACCATGTCCTGCACTCTGGGATGATCAAGAAGAGATCCTGCCCCTCCTCTGTGTGACAACCTTTCAAGTATTTGAAGAGTGCTATCATGTCTCCCCTCAGTCTTCTCTTCTCCATATTAAACCTACCCAGTTCTTTCCTTGTCTCCTCAAACGGCTTTGTTTCCAGACCCCTGATCATCCTTGCTGCTTTCCTCTGAATATGCTCCAGTTTGTCTGTCTCCTTCTTGAAGTGTGGTGCCCAGAACTGGACCAATACTCAAGATGAGGCCTAACTTATGCCAAATAGAGGGGAACTAATACCTCGTGCAATTTGCAAATTATACTTCTATTATTTTATTTATTTATTTATTTATTTATTACATTTCTATACCGCCCAATAGCCGAAGCTCTCTGGGCGGTTCACAATGCAGCCCAAAATAGCATTTGCTTTTTTTGCAGCCATATCACACTGTTGGCTCATATTCAGCTTGTGATCTACAACAATTCCAAGATACTTCTCATTTGTAGTATTGCTGAGCCAAGAATCTCCCATCTTGTAACTGTGCATTTGGTTTCTTTTTCCTAAGTGTAGAACTTGGCATTTATCCTTATTAAATTTCATTCTGTTGTTTTCAGCCCAGCGCTCCAACCTATCAAGATCACTTTGAAGTTTGTTTCTGTCTTCCAGGGTATTAGCTATCCCACCCAATTTTGTGTCATCTGCAAATTTGATATGCACTGCCTACACCTCCTTGTCCAAATGATTAATAAAAATGTTGAAGAGCACTGGGCCCAGGAATGCGTCCTGCGGTACCCCACTCATTACCTCCGCCCAGTTTGAGAAGTTACCATTGATAAGCACTCTTTGAGTCCAATTCTGTAACTAACTGTGTATCCACCTAATAGTTGTTCCATCTAGCCCACTCTTAGCTAGTTTGATAATCAGAATATCATGGGGCACTTTGTCAAAAGCTTTGCTTAAGTCAAGATATATTACATCCACAGCATTCCCACAGTCCACAAGCGAGGTTACCTGATGAAAAAAATGAAATCAGATTAGTCTGACAGGATTTGTTCTTGACAAATCCATGCTGGCTTCTAGTAATCACTGCATTATTTTCAAGGTGCTTACATACTGACTTCTTTATAATCTGCTCCAAAATTTCCCCAGGGATGGATGTCAGCCTGACTGGTCTGTAGTTCCCAGGTTCCTGCTTTTTGCCCATTTTGAAGATAGGGACAATGTTAGCCCTCCTCCAGTCGTCTGGCACCTCACCCATCTTCCAAGATTTCTCAAAAATAATAGACAGTGGTTCTGAGAGTTCTTCCGCCAGCTCCTTTATTACTCTAGGATGCAATTCATCGGGCCCTGGAGATTTGAACTCGTTTAACAATCTCAAACTGCAATCCTGCCCCTTTAGCTTGTGCTTCACTTTTTCCAGGGGGGGGGGTCTTATTATTATTATTATTATTATTATTATTATTATTATTATTATTATTTATATACTGCCCCATAGCCGAAGCTCTCTGGGTGGTTTACAAAAGTTAAAAACAGTGAACATTAAAAAGAAATATTCAAAATTTAAAACCATAAAAAGCATAAAACAAAAACAAAAACAGACAATAGACCCGCTTTTTGTAGAAGACTGAGCCAAAGTAGGAATTGAGCACTTTGGTCTTTTCTTTGTCATCTGTTATCAATTTGCCATCCTCATTAAGCAGTTGAACCACCATTTCTTCTGACTTTTACTATTCACTATCTGAAGAAAGGCTTTTTTAATTGCTTTTAGAATCCCTCGCTAGTATCATCTCATTCTCAGCTTTAGCCTTCCTGACGTCATTTCAGCACTTCTTTGCTTCTGTCTGTTCTCTTCTTTTGTGACCTGGCCTTCCTTCCACTTCCTATATGTATCCTTTTTTGTTTTCAAGTCATCTCTAAGCTTTTTGTGAAGCCACATTGGTTTCTTCTGTTGTCTTCTATCTTTTTTCCTTGTTGGAATAGTTTGTAATTGTGCCTTTAAAATTTCCTTTTTTTAAAAAAACTCCCACCCATCTTGGACTCCTTTTCTCATTAGGGCCACTTGCCATGGGACCTTATTTATCATAGTTCTGAGTTTATTAAAATCAGCGTTCCTAAAATCCAGAGTACGTGTATGGCTACATTCAGGTTTTGCCTCCTTTAAAATCAAGAATTCAAGTATGACATGTTCACATTCCAAGAAGCAGGTACATAGGTCGTCCTTAAGCTTAGTTGGCAAAACTGAAAATAGCAAGAACTCGTCATCAACACACAATAATTAACACAGGGTAAAAGTTATTCTATCCATCCAGGTCTACTATAAAAATATTTTCTTTCCAATTTTTAAATCTGGATTTCCTCATAAAGTCAATTTGGCATGGGAAAATAGGTCAAACTGTAATTGGCATGACATTATATGCCACACATTTCTGACTGCTGAGATTGTGAGAGGCACTCTGTCCACGTTAGTATACAGCAAGCCTAATGTCATCCATTTTGAGAGAGCCTCCAAACTGACCAAGGTGGAAAATAAAATCTAAGTGGAAAAAATTAAAATTGGCACAGGTCAGCAGATAAGCCCAATGATATGTAGCAAGATCCAGAAAACTGAATCCACCTTCTTTAATGGGAAGTTGCAACCTTTTCTAAAATATTCTTGGTGGAGAGAAACACCCCTACTCACCCACCCACATTTGCAAAACAAAGAGTTAAGTTTTTGAAAATATTTGGCAGGTATAAGTAAAGGGATCCCATGTATGACAAACAATTCAAGGTATAATATTGAGTGTATTAATCTTACCTTATAAACTCAGCTTTAAAGATGCCCATCTATCTATGAACATCATCACATGGGGAAAAATTGCATTTCCTTACCGTCACTTCTCTGCCCACGCATTTGTCCCTCGTTACTTCCTCTTCTGCCTGGAGGGGAAAGAGGAAGTAAACAAAGACCAAGTGGCCCATTCAGGGGCCATTTTAATTGTGCTGCTTTCCCTGCATACACCAGGTCATTGTGGTACATTCCATTTTTAAAAAGAAAAGTCAGATTAAAAGGGATTTATTTTGTGATGGAAAAATGAGCAGAAGGAGTGGGAGGTATACAGGAGGTAGACATTGTCTAAAGGATGTGTGCACATCTGTAAGTAGGCAGTAGCAAGCATGCCATCTGATGAACTTCAAGATCTATATGAAATATACAAAAATATACAACATGGAAATATAAAATACCAAAAAAAATACCAATTAAATATACAGTACGGCAATATAAAATATGAATAAAGCAACGCATTGGGAAAATCAGCTAACACATAGGTCAATAGTTAGCACAGTATTTTATTATTTATTTATTTATTTATTTATTGCATTTCTATACCACCCAATAGCCTAAGCTCTCTGGGCGGTATAGAAATGCCATAAATAAATAAATAAAATACTGTGCTAACTATTGACCTATGTGTTAGCTGATTTTCCCATGCTTTATTCATATTAGGTATGATCTAATATGAATGAGTAGGTATGATCCTTGCCAGGCCTAGGAATCACAGCAATATAAGCATCAGTTAACAATGAAGAAAGGGAGCCCAATTCAAAAATATGATTATAGAGGCAGTCCAGCTTTGGAGCTAAAAGGCTGTAGAATGTTTTAAACCATTCAGATGGAAATCCATCCGAACATTTCCCAGTGTTCATATTTGTAACTGCATTCATAATTTCCTCTAAATGCAAAGGAGCCAAAAGAAGCAGTCGTTGCGAAGAATCTAAATGGAGAAGATTAATATGAGAAAAAAAGCTTCTATGTCTTGCTTCCATATCTTGCTCCCAGTGCTGTAAAAATTAGTATAAAACTTTAAAATTGTGAGTTTTTATCTATAGGAGAAATATATTCTTTATCACTTTCATCTTTAATAGTCTGAGATAACATTTTGGTGTTGTTGCTGTTTAAGATGGTATGCAAGGATCTTACTAGGCCGTTCACCCTTTCGCCAGTCTATCTGTCGTAAACGACTCAGAGTGAATTCCGCCTGTTGTGAAAGAATTATTATTCAACTCATGCTTTGCATTCTGCAACTCTTCATAAATTTGTACAGTAGGGAAATGGCAAATTGGGCTACAAGAGATTTCAACTTCTTATCTAAAGACATTTGCTTAATTCTTTTAAATTTTGTTTGTTTTGTTTGGTAAGAGTCATAGGCAATAATTCAGCCCCTTATAAAAATGTTACTGGCCTCCCACTCGATGGCACATGAGCTTTCCTCAACTTGATGCTCTGCAGATATTGTGCACTTCAACTCCCATCAGACTCAGCTAGGAGTCCAAAACAACGGGAAGGCCACAGATTGGGGAAGGGTGCTTTAAATCCTCAGAGGGTGATGCTGGGCACTTGCCACTATCAGAATGAGGCCCATCACAAATGGCATCTAGATGGAAGCTGAGGACAATCCTGGACATAATCTCTCTTCTCTTCAAGGTCCAGGCAAGAGCACACTCACTTTAATAAGTCATATTCAAATTTAAGAAGAACGCATTTGTCAGACTCATAAAATGGTAATTTAAAAAGCTACTCATTGCAGGCTGTGAAACACTTATTTGTTTCCTGGCTGTCAAATTACCCACCCACCTTTAATTACAATTCTTATTTTCTGTTGCAATATTAGGTTTCTTGAACAGACAATGGAAGGCACAGAGAATATCTTTAGTACATATTATTTGATTAACAAATAACTGCCCTTTCAGTGCTGAAGGCTGAATATATTAGACCAGCTACTTACCATTGTGTTTGTTTTGTAAATACTAATGGATTAGACAATACTTTCCTTTTACACAATTTATCAAGAAATGTGTACATTAGTCGTTGTATCAGTAGGCCAAGAAACCACATGGAAATGAGACAAGCATGTAAGCAAAACATACACAAATTTCTCACCTTCAGCTCAGTTTGTTTGTTTGCTTGTTTTGTTTCTCTTGCCATGTCAGCTCCGTGACAATCAGGTTGCCAGTCAGCCAGAATTCTGCCAGCTTGGCTCACTTTTCAAACTCCAGCCTGCTTGAAGCTGGGCAAGGTGTTGGATGATAGGAACAATCCTGCCTGTTCCCAGGCATTGGGGGAAGTAGAGAACATAAGATCAGTTCCTTATTCCTGCTCCCTCCCCTTCTTCCTCCTTCCTCCACCTCTGCAACCAGCACCATGAGGTCTCTCCAAAGAGGAACAAAGTAACCATATCTCCTGCCCTTGTGCACTTAGATTTGCACACCCAGCTTCAGGGTGGTTTGTAATTAAACAGTATTCAATAGTCCTCTTCAACGATGTGTGTAAAAGCACTAATAAAGCAAGTTGAAATGAACTTCTTTTAAATTGGCTCTAGCCTGTGTTTATTGCCTCTGATACTAAATGCTGTGTTACCATACTTTCTCTATATAAGGCAACCGTGCTGTAAGTCACAGCAGATTTTCCAACACAAGGGAGGTAGCTTTTCCCAACCACCAACTACCAATTTAATGAATATTGAAACAAATTTTGGTTATTATTTTCCTATTCTGAACATGTACACATCGTGGAGGCAGGCAGTAAGTTTATGTGATGCAAATACATGTAGCACTAGCAAGAGAAATCCAAATGGCCACTGTACCCCACCCCTGTTGAGATCAGTGTCTCCTACGTCTATCATTCCCCATGAACGAATGATTCAATAAAAATGTTTCCTTGCTTGTCTTCCACCTCCTGCCTCACCTTCCATGCTGGAAGGATGGCAGAGAGCCAGGGTGCTTCGATGGGACTAGCTGATCTCCCTCAATGCAATTGGTTGTGCCACATCAGTATTTAGTGGATAAGGCTAGAAGGCAACCATCTTATTTATGTAAAACATTTTTAAATCACCTTCCATCCTATTTAGGATTTCAAGGCAGCACCCAATCAAGCATATAGGCAATCATTATGGCACTATTGAATAATGCCACTTACCCCATACTAATCCCAAGGCAATCAATGGTACAATTCTGGCCCAAGTGGACTGATGACTGCAGCTGAAATTACCGTGCCAGTTCATGTCATTTCTTGGTTGAATTTGAGGCTACTAATTAAGCAGAAAGCGCCTGCCATATAGCGACCAAGAGAACAAAGCTTTGGCAAGACTTTGGAACAGTTAATTTAGGGTGAGTCTGATAAATAAAGCAGAACATATCAGGTTGTTTGAAACCTGCAATTTAGACCTCTTGTTCCTGTCATAACAACCCCACATACCAAGATATGAAGTTCTAAGATGAACATCGATGATGAGACATATTGTTGAAACCCGGGAAAACATTGTTGCTCAGTAGAAAAATAGCAGGATCAGAGACTTGGAAGGGACTTCAAGATTATGAGACGTAATGATAACTGGGAGTTGCCATTCAAAACGTCTGGAGGGCACCAGGTTGGGGGAACTGGTCACTGCTCTGGTCAAGCTGCCACTGAATAACGGATTCCACAGCATTAGAACTCCATGCTGCAAAGGTAATATGCCAGTGGCAACCACAAGGGTCATCTGGTTAGCTGGGCTAAACTTCCAGCTGGGACCCCTGCAACTGGAGTGGGAACTAAGCTCATGATCCATGTAGCTGCCACTTGCAGATATCATTACTAAGATGAGAAGGATCAGACAAGCAGAAGCATTTTTTTCCAGCGACAGCCTACATTGTAGCAGTAACATATGAATCAAAACACCCATTGTCCCATTTTCTTCTAGAAACATTACACAGATGGTTTGTTTTATGTCTTGTTCTATTCTTACAGGCATTTCATAACTTGCAAATAGGATGGCCAGGTGTCCTACTTGACAGAAGACAGTCCTCTACTTTGGAGAGTTGCAGAGGGTAGCCCTCTGTTTGAAGATGTCCTCTATTTAATGGACTGCCCAGTCTGGTTTAAAGTCAACCATAACAAGGGGAGATGAGGTGGGTGTGGGTGGGCTGAGGACTGACATGGCTGTTAGCACCTGGACAGCAGACTGAGCAGTAGGCACACAGGTCTCCTAATCCATCTTCTCCGGTATGGTGAGATGTATTGTATTTCTATTTAAATTATAGTTATTAGGTCTATATTCAAACCTATACATTACATATGGAAATGTTATGTGTACTGGTCTCCTCTTTTGTCCTCTTGGTTCTTTTTGGTGGGGGAGGGGAGAGTGATGCATCTGTGGCCACCCTACCTGCAAAGCTATGTGGTGGTATAAGATAACTCTGCACCAACATTCTTTTCTTACAAGTGTGAAACCCTCACGTCCGTAAGAGTGTTCTTACGGGCCCGAGCTTTACACACTTGTAAGAAAAGAACATTTGTCTATTATAAACGATCACTTGGCTCTGAGCAGCCCCATGGTGTGGGGGCACAGAACAAATCTAGAACTGATTTGGGGGAAAGCAACTGTGAGGTTACAATTGTATAACCCACCCCCCCGCAGTCTAGCTCTAACTGTGCACAACCGGTTGCATGCAAACTTGAATACAGATGTGCTTCTCCCATTACATAAAAAGGCACATCAAACTAGTCCAATGGAGCACAGATGAGCATCATGATTTAGATGCTGGATGAAGTGAACATCTGCATTCTAGGACACAGCACAAAACGTATAGTTAGCATGTTGTGTTTCAGTTGCATTAATGACAGGGGAATGTGACCTCTTAACGTGTTGCAACATCTTGTGCACAAAAATGCATAGCTATGAATACTGGATTCGAAGTTTGTTCCTATTTTGTTATTGCACACAAATACCTAATAAAATCTGGCTGGCTTTGGATCAATGCAGCAGCGT
This sequence comes from Elgaria multicarinata webbii, assembly GCF_023053635.1. Taxonomy (NCBI): domain Eukaryota; kingdom Metazoa; phylum Chordata; class Lepidosauria; order Squamata; family Anguidae; genus Elgaria; species Elgaria multicarinata. The sequence goes on from NC_086173.1 coordinate 73,163,919, forward strand.
AATGAGAAATGAGAGATGGAGATACAATTATTTGGCTAAGTTGGCAGAGTCATAACTTCTTAGCCCACTGCTTTTTACGAGAGGTCAATTCTACAGAGTGCATAATGTTTTAACCAAGCTATTCTGCAACATAAATCACCAAGCAGAAGCAAAAAGTTCTGGGTGTTTTGCAGGATTGTTAGAACATTGGTTCACTTGATTTTTCTTTTATTAGAGGAAATACCAACAGGATATAATATTTGTTTCTGACCTACCTGCACATCTTTACAACTTTATCCAGGGCATTTCTGTTTAATGACTTGTGCTACTCTGTTGACAATGCTGCATACAAGCTAAATGGCAGCAAACCAACAATGCTCCTGTGACCCATCATTTAGGGTCACTCCTCTAAAACTCCCACATAGACAAAGTCCCATTTTATAGTCTTTTATGAAATATGTTTCAGTATATGACGATACTATGATCTATTCCACTGAAACAATAGCCTTTTCAGACAACATCCCAGAGCGAATGAACACATGGAGGTACAGGTAGGATCATGAATGCTTGGCCTGTTCCTGACCTCTGTGTAATCATTTGGACCTTGTTAGAGGAATCACTTGTGAATTCCCCCCCAAAGAGGACATGCACCACCAAAAAAGAGGACACTAACTATAATTGAGTTTGAAATACAGTACATTTCACCATAGTGTGGAAGAGTGTGATCAGGTCACCTGTGTGCCTGCTCAGTCTGCTGTCCAGGTGCTCTTGATGGGAAATTCAAGACTCAGTTCTGCCTTCTGATGGTCCTTTATCTTCAAACTGGGATGGGACTGAACAGCCCTTCAACTAGAGGACACCTTCAAAATAGAGGACAGTCTTCTGGCAGCCCATCAAATAGAGGATGGTCCTCTGTAAAAGAGGACAGGTGGCCATCCTGCCCTGCATACAGAGCCTATGCATACACACACTACACATGTATTGGCTCAGTCCATTAGACTTTTGCTTATACATACGTAAGGAAAAGCTTTGCATGCTTGCTCCCACATTTGTTCACCCTAGGCTGCCACTGGAAAGGGCTAGTAGGATGACATCTCTCCACAACAGTCTGCCTCCAGCAGTGGGGACTGCTAGCTCTGACATCAGTAGGGCTGTGAGTCCATGCTGGGTTTCAGTCAGAATCAGCCAGAGTTCTATTTATTTATTTATTTATTTATTTATTTATTTATTTATTTATTACATTTCTATACCGCCCAATAGCCGAAGCTCTCTGGGCGGTTCACAAAAACCTATTTGGTGAACCTATTGGGGGGGGGGGTTAGGGTTCAGCACCTTGGAGAGCTCCTTTAGTATTCTGGCTGGTTCTGACTGAAACCCAGCATGGATTTACAGCCCCACCAAAACCAGAGCCAACAGCCTCCGCTGCTGCTGCTTGGCACACTGCTCTGTATAAGGGCCATGACATGCCTCTGGCTCATGCTGGCCCCAGACATTTTTCTGACTGAAGCAGCATCCAAATGGCACTGTCCCCACTAAGGCCAATGCCTTAAAAAGTCTTGCATAGGCGGCGGCGGGTGGTGGGGAGGAGAAACTTGTTTGGAAATAGTCATCCACAAATAGTTCACTCTGATGAGTTTGCTTGCTATTGGCAGCTTCTAATTGCACCAGGAAACATATGAGGTTTTTCCCCAGAGTGTTCTCTGGAAAAAGGAAGGCACTAGGATAATGTAAGGAAGGGGAAAGGCTTAAAGGAAAGAGCACAGGGGAAAAAATATGCGCCTCCTTCAACCTTCATATATCAGAGGACATAATTGTAGGGAAACCTTTGGAATGCCAACTTCTGTACAGGAAAGGGATTTAGGGAGTACTGTGGAAAATGACTGATTACATTCAACACTTTCGTGTCTACTGTGCTTCCTGCGTGCTGCGTCATACTCCGTTTAGGAAGAGACTCTGCCGAATCTGTTTCTGCAAAGGAAGCCTTTCAAAGTATGGAGGGAAAGAATCGCCATTATGTTTACAAGACTCATTCTAAGCTTATAGGTGTTCTTCCCCTTCAGCTGCTTCTTCTGAGAGATGTGATCTCTGTACTGTTTGCTTGCGAGCGCCCTTGTGAAAAGAAAAGGTAAACTCTCAGCCAAACCGTAGGGACAGAGCAGCTCTCAAGAGGTAAAGGCAAGGTTGCCGTGAGAAAGAAACACATAGTAAATCCATATTGGTGTAAATACCTTTATTGGGCCAACCCAAATACTTGTTACTTTTGCCATGCTTCTCCTGTGGAGTTAGGGTCTGGTACTTGCAATGTCTTTGAGTGTACTCTTAACTCACAGCCATAACTTATTCATGTGAATAGTGTAATGCAGGAGTTGGAGAACTTGCAGATGCTACCATCCTCAACTCTGCAAGATCTAGAAGGTTCAGAGAACACAGATGTTGCTCCAGGGAGTAGACCACTCACCAGCGTTAAGAAAACATCCAATTCTTGTGTGAACTGACCAAAAGAGTTCAGAATAAAAGTATCTCAGAGCTGTAAGAGATGACAGCATTGCCAGTCCATCCCTGTTCTCCAAAGGTAGGACCATCATAAGCCAGAATGTAGGGTGCCTCAAGAGGAAGAGAGCAGTGCAGGGGTGATAGAAGATGAGTTTATAGAGCAACAGAAGAGCTGACATCCTGTTGGTTAAGATCAAGAAATTGCTTCTCTTAACTCTGGCCCTTTCTACACCTAAGGGTTATCCCAGGGAAATTGAGGGATTGTCCCTGCCTGCTCCCAGGATCCCTTGTGTGGCATTTGGATGCACAGGAATGATCCTGGGATGATCCCAGGATATACTGTAGGGCTGGTGTAGACATGACTCTGAAGCAATTTGAATCCTCTTTAAATTATTTCAACATTTGCAGATATTTCAGCATTTTAGAAACATTCAAATTAGCTTTTTCTAGCTACTTTTTTCTAGCTAGTTCCCTAGTTTTCTTTTCGTTTCTGTATTGTTGAAAATACCTGTTTTCATTGTGACCCCTCTAACTTTCATCTATTCTCTCTCTCTCTCTCTCTCTCTCTCTCTCTCTCTCTCTCTCTCTCTCTCTCTCTCTCTCTCTCTCCATGTCTTTCACATTAGAAGGAAATGTGTAACCTCCCTCAAATGCTGTCTTTTAAGGCTCTGGAGAAGTTTGCATTCTCTGAGAGAGCAAACTCTATTAACTAGAGTTGGTGGAGACTAACTAGAGATGCCCACCTTGTTGGGGTTATTGCTACAAACTCCCAAGAATGCCACTGAAGGGTTTAGCCCTCAGCATCTTAGCTGCTTTTTTTGTGAACCGCCCAGAGAGCTTTGGCTATTGGCCGGTATAAAAATGAAATAAATAAATAAATAAATAAATAAATAAATAAATAAATCTGCCTCTGTAGGAAAAGAGCAGCTACAGAGAAGAACTTGGCCCACATACATTTACATTACTTTAATATTATGAAGTATAAAAAGTAAACCCAACAAATGCTCTCGAAATGTGCTGCTTGTTGCAATTTAAGTTAGAATGGCTTTCCCCAAACTGCTACCCTCCAGATGTGTTTGTCGTAGATTATGAGGGTTGTAGTACAACACATCTAGCAGGCACCAGGTTGGGGAAGACTGATCTAGGATATATCCAAAAAGAAGGCCTTTGAGTCTTCCTCCCTGCTGCCTGTTTTGGCAATCTAAAATGGCATCCCTGCTATGAATCAACTTTGTACTTTGAGAAGAGAGACAGGATTCTGCCCTTTGTGTGGTTCTTCTCTGTAATATCTCACAGTCATTGTCTGTTCTCCGTTAATATGTGTTTTGCCTACCTACGTGGAACAAAAGAATATACACACACATAGAGAGAGAGAGCTCTACTTGAAGAAAAGAGCAGGGGGTGCGGGTGGCGTGATTTGGGCAATGTGAATGATTTTGTAATAACAGCCATTTACTTAAGCCGAGTTGATTGGGGTCTGGACTCTGGAGAGCTTTCTCCATCTTTCCTCTTAATGGCCTTAAAATTAGACATTGATGTTGGGAGGCATTTAGAGAAAAGAAAGGCAACCAGAGAACAAGAGCAAGGCTCAAGTACATGCTACACAAAGTGTTTCATTTTGATTTGCAGTGAGTTGCCTGCAATCAGACCAGAGCTTTTATTAAAAGTCATTTTTTACAATGTTGATTTTTTTTTAATTGCCCTCATTACAAACAATGAGCACTTCGTGGTTTAAAAGCAGTTCTCTCCATCTCCTTTTTTTCTTCTTACTCATTCCCAATTACTATATCTACAGCAAATGTTTTTTAAAGTGTTAGAGATAAAGTCCCTACTTCTGATGGGAACTGGTCTTTGAAGATTTCAAATGCCCAAAGCTATGAGTCAACAGAGTCAGGCGAAAACAAAAACACACCTGAAACCAGTTTCTCTGGGGCAACTCTTACAGGAGTACTTATATAAAGGGTTGTAATTAAAGAATTACCTAGCATGCACTGCACACTAAAAGCTCCATCCGACGAGCGTTTTATTGCACGCTCGTTACTGGGCACCCACGGATTCCTTGGAGGTAGCTCACATGACGTTGTCTGCCTCTCGCGCCCCTTCCACCCCTTCTGGTCTTCCTTGCGCTGCAGGAAAAACCAGAAAAAACGAAGTTGCTGCTCTCTCCTGCTGTGTGTGGGAGAAGCAGCATGTTCACAATGAGGGGCTGAATAGCCCTCGTGCACCTTATTTACTTCCTGTTTAAAAACAGAAAGTAACTGAGTGTCAATGGAGAAGCAACGGTAACCAGTGTTAGCCAGTGTTTCTTCCAAGGTGTGATGGAGCTTTGACTTTCCCAGTGTGCACTGCAACCACTTCTCATGCCTTGGTATCCATGCTTTGTTGAAAATGAGTGTGGCAGACTACTGGTATGTGATTGCATTGCTGTTCTGTGCACTCTGTCAGATGTGCTGTTGGTGTGTTGTGTCTCAAAGTGGCATTTCTCTTTAAGCAAGGGGGGATCTACACTACTGCTTTAAAGCGCTTTAAAGCGCTTTATGACAGTTTTGAGAACTGTTTGGGCCCAGGACACACTGCATAGGGTGACCATATGAAAAGGAGGACAGCGCTCCTGTATCTTTAACAGTAATGTAGAAAAGGGAATTTCAGCAGGTGTCAATTGAAGAGGGTGGAATTCCCTCTTCATCACAACAGTTAAAGCTACACTAGCTATAGTAGAGTGGCCAGATACAAAAGAGGGCAGGGCTTCTGCAGCTTTAACTGTGTTGATGAAGAGAGAATTTCACCCTCTTCAATTGACACCTGCTGAAATTCCCTTTTCTACATTACAGTTAAAGATACAGGAGCCCTGTCCTCCTTTTCATATGATCACCCTAACACTGCATATACAGTTTTCAAAACGTTTTCAAAGTGCTTTAAAGCGCTTTAAAAGCAGTAGTGTAGATCCCCCCCAAATGCTTTCTAGCCCTATTTGGGCAGTCAGAATGTGTGTTGAATAAACACATGAGCAGAAGGAGTACTCTAATCCTGCCCCCTCCTCATGTGTTTCTACCCACCCTGTACACCCTGTGCCTCGTGTAGGTTGATGGTCTGAAGAGGAGTACCTGCTCCTTCTGCGGAGATGCTCTATGTGATAGACAACCCTGGAAAATCAGGCTTCTTAATTGTGTGGAGTGTGTTGCCATAGATACAAGAGGTGCTCCTCTTCAGACTGTTGCCCTATATGAGCACAGGTTGACAGAAGGAGGGTGGGCCTAGGTCATTACTTGTCCTCACGCGTTCATTCAACACACATTCTGAACACCCAAACAGGGCTTCTGTCACAGTGCATTTCATTTCATCTTGCACTAGTACCAACCCAGTTTGAATCTTCACAGGAGCATTCAGTGCTTCCAACCTGGAAAAGTATCAGCCAACAGAGAATGGAGATGGTGTTTCCCACCTCTTCAGAGGAGTCACTTGAATTCTGAACCATGATGGGTTTCACAAACCTGCTATGTTGTGCTCTTATTCATGTGCAATCTCAATGACACATGATGCAGTTCCGTGTGCAGCTGGTGGGTTGACTGCCAAAAAAAAAAACAGTTTCACAGGAGAGGGCTGTTGTGCGAGTCGCCCTTATAAATCAAAGGGGGTTGGACAAATCTGTAAAAGAATGAAATTGTAACAGTTGTTTGCTAGCTGTATCGTCAGACGTTATACTCCAGAACCTGGCAGAAATAGGCAGGACTGGTGTTTTCTGTTAATGCTGCCTTCCCCAACCTGGTGCCCTCTGCATATTGGACTGCAACTCCTATCAGCTCCAGCCCACATGCCCAATGATCAGGGATGATGGGAGTTGTAGTCCAAAACGTTTGGAGAGTACCAGGTTGGAAAAGGCTAATCTAGTATAATAAGTTTCTTAGAAGTCAGCCATAAGGTTGATCCAAACTATTTATTTCTATTGCAACATTCATTATTTCCCCCCACCCCCATGCATGAGCAAGATTTAGCTGTGTGAAATGAACCTCACTTTCACTGGCCACATCAATATTCATCCCTCTGTAAACAGAACCTGCGCCTGCTGCTTGGAGCCACTTTAGATTATTCATATTGATTCAGCAACTGCTAATGATTGAATACAGTGTTCTTCAAAGCTAACATTTAACAGGAAAACTTGATTGAATTTGTTGCTTTCTGCCTCATAGAACATTCTGTCAATTTGTAAATGAAGAATCACCTGATTATCTTTTTAATAAAAATTTCCATCTGTAAAGAATTTGCATCTTACTGCTTAATTGAATGTAATACTAGCATATTGTGTGCGCAGTTCCGAGGTCACATTCTCCAGGAAAAGACAACAAGGGGGGATGCTGACCAAATGCTGTCTTAAACAGAGCAGCCAGCTTCAGAAGCATTTCTCAGATTCATCCAGCAGAGCTTTTCCAAGTGGTCCGTGGCCCACTGCAATATTGGGCCAGGGAACCCTCCCTAACACCCGCTGACAAGTTTGTGCTACACTTTGAAGATAAAGTTGCTCAAAGCCATTAACGCAGTTCCATTAACAGAGGGTGTCCAGAGCACTGTCTGGTTCAGTTATATTGAATGAGCTTCAGCTGTTGAGGCCTGAGGATATGGCCAAGGTGGCTGGCCAAGTCCAGTTGACCACCTGTGTGCTTGACCCTTGCCCTTCATGGCTTATTACATCTAATAGGGCTTCCAGGAAGTTGTAAATTCCTCCTTGAAAAGGAAGTGGTGCCGGTCTCTCTTTAAAGGAGGTGGTAATCACGGCACTACTGAAAAAGCCTAACCTGGGCCTGGATTATGTTAACAACTATCGGCCGGTGGCTAACATCTCCTTTTTGGGTAAGGTGCTTGGCTGGGTGGATGCAGGACAACTCTAGGCACTCTGGAATGAAACTGATTATCTAGACCCATTTCAATTGTGCTTCAGACCTGGTTTTCGAATGGAAACCACCTGGGTCACCCTGTGTGATGACCTTTGCTGGGAGAGGGACAGGGAGAGTGCAACCCTGTTGATTTTTTGGACATCTCAGTAGCTTTCAATACCATCAACCATGGTATCCTGGATCTGTTGTCTGGTTGGGAGTTAGAGGCACTGCTTTGCAAAGGTTCCACTCCTACTTGAATGGCCAATTGCAGAGGGTAGTGCTGGGAGATTAATAGAATCACAGAATAGTTGAGCTGGAAGGGTTCTATAAGCCATAGAGTCCAACACCCTGTTCAATGCAGGAATCCCCATTAAAGCATGCCTGACAGGTAACTTTCCAGCTGCCTCTTGAATGCCTCTAGTGTGGGAGAGTCCATGACTTCCCTAGGCAATTGGTTCCATTGCCATGCTGCTCTAACAGTCAGGAAGTTTCCTGACATCCAGACAGATTATTGCTTTGTGTTATGCTATGTTCCACAGAGCTCAGTTCTATTCCGCATGCTGTTCAACATTTACATGAAACCATTTCGGGATGTTATCTGGCTTCATGGGTTGAGATGGCATCAATATGCAGATGCCACCCGGCTCTATCTCTGCTTTTTATCAAATCCAGGTGAGGCAGTGGATGTTCTGAATCAGTGCTGAATATGTTAATGGACTGGATGAGAGCCAACAAACTGAGACTCAATCCAGACAAGATGAAGATCATCTTAGTGGGTGGTTCATCTGCCTGGCTAAGTGATGTTCAACTTCACTATGAACTTCTGGTTCACAGTTTGGGAGAGATCTTGGACCCGCCATTGTCATTAGAGACACAGGTGGACTCAGTGGCACAGAATACCTTTTATCAGTTTAGGCTGATATACCAACTACATATTTATCTGGACAGAGAAAATCTAGTTACAGTTATCCATGTTCTGATAGCCTCTTGTCTGGATTATTGCAATGTGTTATATTTTGGGATGCCTTTGAAAATGGTCCGGAAACTTCAGCTGATCCAAAACAGACCAGCAGGGTTGTTAATGGGGACTGGCCAACATGCTGGTATTAACATTCAGTGTTCTCAATGGCTTGGGACCAGATTATTGGCAGATTATTTCATCTCCTCCCATATATACCTGCCCAGACCCTAGGCTCCTCTTCAGATGCCTTTCTCTGGGTGCCCCTGCCAAATGAAGGGAGGTGGGTGATTACTGTTGTGGCACTCTGGGTATGGAATGAGCTCCCCAGAGAGACTCGCCTGGTGCCTACCTTGTGGTCTTTTTGGTGCCAGGTGAAGATCTTCCTATTTTCCCAGGTATTTTAGTCTGTCAATTTCTGTTGTTTTTAAATCTGTTACTATGTTTTCAATCTATTACAATGTATTTTAAATTTCACAATCTTTACAGTGCTGCTGGTTTTTATCTTGGTTTTATACTGCACTTTTAAACTTTTGAAGTTTTATATTATGTTTTATTGTGCTGTATTATATGGTTTTAATTGTTTGTGAAATGCCCAGAGAGCTTTGGCTATTGTGTGGTATAGAAATGTAATGAATGAATGAATGAATAAATAAATAAATAAATAAATTAGGAACATTGCTCCCATGAACATGAGGAGCTAGTAAATGAGGAGCTAGTGCTGCTCATTTACTGGACGTCTGATTATAAATAGAAATTGATCAGGTAGAACATTAAGGATATTAAACAAGGGGAACGAAAGCACAACCCAGCTAGCTATTTTATCTATCAAGTGTGAACTTGTAAGAGAAATTGACTTGGGGAGATACTTCATTATCTTGAAATCAAAAATTTCAAGGAAAACACTTATCAAATTTTGCAAGTAAGAAGACTGGTTGAACTCATACACTGCTGGCATGAATAGCACACCTAAATAACAAGTTTTGGAACTCTCATTAAAGACACATGGCCTCTAGTCTCCACTGTAATGTGTCTTTGCCTTTAGCTTGCTGGCAACAGAATAAGAGTTGGCAATAATTTCTAGTTCTCAAATTAGCACTGTGGAACCTTAGCATGCAAAGGAAAATGATGAATTAGTGCAATATATGGTTTTTAGACTGCACATTTTTCAAAGCATGTAATCTTGTAGCTAATCTCTTATCTGAACATTTTTCAAAGTTGCAAACACACAACTATGGGCATCATCAGATGAGTGTGTTTTGCGGGTCCCTCTCATGACATCGGCGGCATCCCGCACGCCTTCCGCCCCTTCTAGCCTCCTTCGTGCGACAAAACCCAAAAACAGTAAGTCTGACTTATTTGTTGAGACAGAAGTTGCCACTATCTCCTGCTGTGTGGAGGAGAAACAGTGCAATCAAAACGGCCCACTGAATGGGCCATGTACATGTTGTTTACTTCCTCTTTCAAGAGAAAAAGTAATGAGGGACAAACACGCAGGCGGAGAAGCAACAGGAAGAAAACACAATTCTCTCCCTTGTGATGATGCTCTATGTTATGTTATGATGGGAAGGTTGACGAAATCTTATTTCAAACCTGCATGCACGCACACACACACACACACACACTTTGCAGTGCAAATTCTGAAGGTTGGCTACCCTCCACCTGCTGTAGCTACAAGTGTGCACTGACCACTCAATTTGGTTCAGGCACCAATTCTGTGATTTTGAAAACAATTTGATTTACCTCAGACTAATCTGGAGGTTGCTCTAGTCGACCTGGGGCCAAACCCAAATCTTCTGTGTGGTGAAACCTACCAAATTTCAGACGAATTCATGCAGGGTTTTTGTGATGGATGCTTTTAACTGTTAATTTTTTTAAAAAAATGAACATGTCAATATTTTTTATTATTATTTGTGGAGGAATTGTCTGAAAATCACAAGCAGTTGCCACTTCTGAAGGGATCAAACCTGCCAAGTTTGAAGGCACGCTAGAAAAGCTCCAGTTTGGGCCATGAAAATATTTCTTTTCATGGTTCATGAGATGCCTGTAGGGATGTCAGAGAAAACCACAATGGATTCAAATTAGTTCATATTTCTGTGACTCTGACCTGTGGATTCCACAGTGGTCCAGCTTTTTCCAAATCATGCCGATTCCACAGATTTGTGGACCACTTTTGTGGACCACTTTTTAAACCTTTGGGGGATTTACACAAATTCACACTTACACTAATGTGCATTAGTGCAAGTGCCCATTTAGAGGTGGTCCTAGAGGTGGCTGTAACTAAGAAATCTGCAAAGTTTTGGAATGATAGAGATACTGGATACACAGACAAGAAACCATGCAAATTTCAGAAGTAGAGGTCCAGGGGCAAAGGAGTTATAATGAAAGAAAAACAGTTTAAGGCTTTTTTGTTTGTTTTCTGCCCAATTGGCATCAAAGTCACAGAAAGTGCAATGAATGATGGATGAGGAGCCTATGGTGGTAGAAGCAGGACTTAAAACGTCCAGCATTTTCCAAGCAAGCATTCAGTACTATACCCTCCCAGGTCCCATACATGCAGTATTAATGTTTTTAACATTCCTACTCCTGGGAGAGAGAACTAGCAATTAATACCATAACAGTCTTGCAATATATTACTTCAACATCCCTCCTCCAAGTCCTGGGATTGGAGAGAGACTTGATAAAAACATGCACTGTGATTAAAGCTAGAACCATCAGTCACAAAATTACATCCCCTCCTCATTTCACTTCCTTTTGCCACCCTGGTATTTTCCTTAGATGGAAAGCGTGGGGAGATATGCATCCATTCTCCGTGCCCCTCTGACTCTGAATCGCTAACCAAATTTCTGATCCAGATTCAGACCACTTCAGAAGGGCAATGCTTCAATTTGCATATCTCAGGAATCTTTCCAATTCAATACCATTTGGTTCGATCCAACACACACACACACACACACACACACACACACACACACACACCAGCTGTATTTCAAAACATCCAGAGGGCAACTAGTTGTCCAACCCTGGTTTAGACAATGCACTGATGTTACATGACATCATAAATCATTATCAGCTTGTTTGTTGCTATCTCATAATAGCCCAAGTAGATGAGACTCACAATTACATTTGATGATGGGGATACATGTCAACTGAACTCCAAGAGTATTTGTGGGCTCAGCTCTGCTGCTTCCTTCTTCTGATTTCCCCAGGGCATTGAATGGAAGCAGTAGGCTGAAAGGACAAGGCCAGATTCATATTACCAGCTGTCCACCACAAGGTAACATTTAAACAGTCACCTCATGGCCAAAGTCCACTGAAAACCCATTTGTCAGTTCACTATGGATGTTGCTGCCCTGATGGCACATGAACCGGGACATTTCAGAGCACTTGGTTGGTGGGAGAGCAGATAAAGGGAGGAATCTATTTACAGGTAGAGACTGTGTAAAGTAGACCCATTGAAAGGCCTCATCTAGAGTATTGCGTCCAGTTCTGGGATCCACAATTCAAGAAGGATGCAGACAAGCTGGAGCGTGTTCAGAGGAGGGCAACCAGGATGCTCAGGGGTCTGGAAACAAAGTCCTATGAGGAGAGACTGAAAGAACTGGGCATGTTTAGCCTGGAGAAGAGAAGATTGAGGGGAGACATGATAGCACTCTTCAAATACTTAAAAGGTTGTCACACAGAGGAGGGCCAGGATCTCTTCTCGATCCTCCCAGAGTGAAGGACACGGAATAACGGGCTCAAGTGACAGGAAGCCAGATTTCAGCTGACCATCAGGAAAAACTTCCTGTTAGAGCAGTACAGAAATGGAACCAGTTACCTAGGAAGGTTGTGGGCTCTCCCACACTAGAGGCATTCAATGCCAAAGCTGGACAACCATCTGTGAGGTATGCTTAAGGGTGGATTCCTGCATTGAGCAGGGGGTTGTACTTGATGGCCTTGTAGGCCCCTTCCAACTCTGCTATTCTATGATTCTATGATAAATGAGTGACTAACTTAAGTCCCATTCATTTCAATGGGTTTTTTCTCAACGCAGGACTAACATTGGATACTACCCTTCATGTCTATTTCCGCTGAGGTGGGGCTGGCTCCAAGTTACCTCAGCATGGAAAAATGTGACCGTGTTTGTGTATATTCACCCAAATTTCCTCCATGTTGTTGTGCAACCATCTGTTGGCCTTTCTTATTCATCAGCTCAGCAAGATACAAATTAGAATGAAATTAAACCTCTCTTGAAGGCAAAAGCTATTTAATGATTACACTTCTTCCTCATTAAAGATGAAACTAAGTGAAAAATATTTATTCACAGCTGAGCGAACCTGCCTGGTGGTGCAGCCTCTGCTTGCTGAGTGGGAACAAAAAAAAAAGATGCTGTGGCAGCCGTAACCTTCCAGATGGGGCAGGCATTTTAGTCTGTGGTTGGGATCAATGCTCCAAGTTACCAGAGTCGCCAAAACCTCTTTACTGATTGAGCCTCCTTTATCATGTTGGTGAGCACAAGACCTTTTTGGTGAGGGGCACATCCTCATTATGGAAAACCTTCCCCCAAGTGGATCATCTAGTTTGCTCCCGCATTGTGTTTAGAAGACTGGCAGAGACAGACCGGTTTTAGAGAACATTTTGGGATGCAATGAAGGACACGTGGGTTGCTGCTGCCGGGAGTCTGCTAAATTATTGATATTTGTCTTGTTGCCGTGTGTGTGTTCATTTTCTGTTTTGAAAACGTGGTATGGCGTATACCATCCCAAAAATGCCAAATGGAGTAAGTGCAAATAAAACTGGGTTGATTGCATTATGCATATATATATGTGTGTGTGTGCAGGTGGAAGTGTCTGGAAGAGTCCGAGCTCACCTCGTGCTTCTCTGGGGCCAAAACATGTTGAGTTGGATCCAACTTGTTCATTGCACTGATGGAATGGATACTGCTGGCAGAATGGGACTCCAACCCCCTGGAGCAGATTTGGAAGATGTGTGGGGATGGGGGCTGCAGGGGGCAGGAGAGGATGTAGAGGTTCCATTCCACCAGTGGTATCCATTCTATGGGCACAACAAAAATGCTAGATCCAACTCCATGTTACGGCATCCCTTTGCATGTAGGGAATCAAAGCCCAAGGGGGAAAATAATACCACCAGTAAACGGCTGAGGAATACTAAAACATTTAGCTTGAAAAGTGATCTATTAAATTTTTCTCCTATCATTCCTCTTGCCAATGCTTCCATGTGAGGAAACAGCCAACACTTTTATATGAGGAAGCAGTTCAATGCCTATTGTTCTCCAGATCTGTGTAAAGCAGAAGATAAACAATGTCTCAGCTGAACATTCATGAGACGCATGGAATCAATGGGTATGCTTTCTACTTTACATGAAGCCGCCTCTTCCTATGACTAATTTGTAAAGAGACAATCGGGATGGGGAGCCAGCCTTATGACTCATTAGGACAAATGAGCCTTCCTCTCTCAACTGTGGCTATTGGAATTATTTGAAAAATTCAATCTCCTTCAGATACAGCTGACAACATTTTTTTTAATGTTGGTTTGAATCCAGAGGATTTATATACAGTGTCATGGTGAAAAACAGTTCAAGAGTTCTCCTCACTGTACAAAATTGTACAGTTCTTGTAATAACTTGGACATCAGAGCCACATCTGGTTGCAACGTGGCAACAGGCCTTCTCTGTGGCGACACCCTCCCTCTGGAATGACCTTCCTTCTGTGACCAGTCAGGCACCGACAACCATGTGCTTTTGCCAATTATTATAAAATTATTTTTTCCCAACCATTAACTTGCCTAAATGTTTTGCTTTCATAATGATGCATTATTTTATAATTTGTTGTAAACCACTTCAGGATTTTAAAAATGGGTTGCGATATAGAAAAATTCTTAAATGGTTGATTGATGGATGGATGGATGGATGGATTGAATAAATAAAATGAACCAGGGAAGATCAGAATTAAGTAATTTGTATTCCTCAAAATGTAGGGCAAAGAGAGTGTAGGTAGTGGTGGTAGTATGTATTTTTGCAAGAGCTTGCAATGTACATCTGCCCACCCACCCCCCAACTTAGAAGGCCATGTGGCCCACTTTACAGAGGAAAGTCCTCTATTGGAAGAGCTGCGTAGCTCAAGTCTGGTTTAAAGGCTTATTGTAAAGAATCCTAAGAAGGGACAGCAGAGGGTCCTGGAGGTTGCCCATGAACACCAATTAGCATCTGGACAACGGACTGAGCGGGCGCACAGGTCAGCTGGCTACAGTCTTCCCCCCTTTGGTGAGATTTATTATATTTCTATTTATTTTATAGTAATTCTTTTGGAAGTTGCATCTAATGATTACAAATGTCATGCAAATTGATGTCCTCTTTTGCCCTCTTTTTTGGCGATCCAAAAGTGGGCACCCATCTCCATGTGGGCTCATCCACTGATTAATTCAGAGATGTATCAGTTAGATTTTTTCCATCACAGAATCCCTGTCTGGTCATTTCTGCAGCACAATGGTTACCATCACATGATCCTAACTTGTGAAGGCAAAGGGCAGTATCCAATGGGGTTGCTCCATCACTTACACAATGGAGAGTTAGTGCTTCATAAAGGAACCCCTGGAAATACCCATTTTCAGATTAAGGCAGGTTCACAGAGCTCCCTTCTGTAAGTGCTGCTGAACTGCCCCATTCTGGAAATGATCATTTCTGCTCAATCCCTGCACTTTGATGCTGGGATTCCTTATACAAGAACAGGGAATGGAAACACTGCAACAAAACATAGCAGGGATGGTGGTTTTCAAGATATCAGACTTCTTTCTCAGACAATATTTATGAAGAGGGATGATGTGTACGCAACAGAGGGTCATTTGAGAAGGAGAAAAAGGAATATAGGTATAAAGGAGGGATGGATGGATCTTTGTCTTTCTGATCCGTGGGAGTTTTGAAGGTATTTGATCATAAATGTATTTTGTCCAATTTCTAGTTCAATCTGTGAATTATTTTTTTTAAAAAAGTACAAAAATGCATTTGGTTGCCCCTAAAATATGCATTTTGTATGCAATTTCCCCAAATATACACATTTTGGTAGACAACTTTCCCTAATAGGCACATTTTTGTGTGGAATTTTTGAGTCAAGAATGGCATCACAAAATTTGGAGAGGTGTACAGGCTGAAGAATAACTCCATTTTAATGCTCATTTTAGTCTGGGAAGTGTAAATTAGGTGAGTTTGCTTAAAAATGTGGACCAAACACAATTCTCCCCCATCCATAATACAGAGCAGTGGAGTAATGGAGCCAGGGATCACAGGGATGCAACGCTAGCACTTTTTTATTATTAGCAGGGACACTGACATTATCTACCCACCGAAACACACTGAATTTTTATTTATTTATTTATTATTGCATTTATATCCCACCTTTTTTCCTCCAAGGAACCCAAGGTGGCATACGTAATCCTCCTCCTCTCCATTTTATCCTCACAACAACAACCCTGTGAGGTAGGTTGGGATGAGAGCCTGTGACTGGCCCAAAGTCACCCAGTGAGTTTCATGGCTGGGTGGGGAATAGAACCCGGATCTCCCGACTCCTAGTCCAACACTCTAACCACTACACCACACTGGCTCCCAACTCCCTCTGAAATAAGCTGCAATCTCCACAGTAGCTGGAGGGAAATGGATTTCCTTAGCAAAGATATATTGTTCCCTGATACGATAAAAGGTATTTTGGGATGGCTTGGTCTGGAATGGGCCATGAAGACCCATTCGCTTGACAAAAGGCCACCACCTGGCAGAGATGGAACTGCTAGAAATGGTTTTTGGGTATGGAGCAACATAGCACCCTGCATTTTATGGGGCCATCATGATGGGGTCCCATACTTCAAAATTCACCACTACAGTGGTGGTGGTGGGAATTAAAGCACATGCCCAAGGAGGAATAAAGTCTTGCTATTGAGGTTTTATTATAATTGTTTATTGTAGACAAATCCCATAGCAACCAATGCCTCTTTTTTCTTTTTTCTTTCTTCTTTATTTTAAAAAAGCACTTTCAATTCCTCACTGTGGCTTTGTTGAAAGACATCTCTCTCTTTCCCCCCTTTTTCTGTTTTGCTGAATTTGGTTTTTCTGTAAATAACAAGCATTACAAATTGTCCCTCCAGCTATTTTGGAAACTTTGCTTCCTGAACTCTCCCTGTGAAGCTGAGTAATGGTACAAAACTCCTCGATTTTTATTTCTTAGAGGAATCAGCCATAAAAGCACACTTATCAGTCTGCATCTCAACAATTGCCATTTCAGTTTACCATGAATGATCCTTTATAGCTTGGAAAGCTATATAACACTGGCCAGAGGATAACTAATACTCTTGTCCCCAAAGCGCCTGTAATCTCGAAAAGGAAGATACATGATGACACCAGACGGGGGAAGGCAAGTCATAAACTCTGTTTGGGTTTTGACCATCAGGCTCTTTTTGTGATGGGAGGCCATTTCTAGGCTGGCAGTAGGCTTTAAGGAAAATTTTCTCACGGGATTAAACATTGTGTTTCCTCACTGCTTCCGTCGGCTTGTTCATAAAAGGCCTTTTTCTTTTTCTTTTTTTAAATAGCTAGCAAAGTTTGTCAGGTGGAAAGAGTCTTAAGTGCTCTGTTCTCCCTCAAGCAGAGAGAAGTCCACAGGGTTTAGTTTTCTTTGGATGAGAGAGCACTGGAGACTTTCTTTCAAATATACAAGTAGAGGGTAGTGAGAGCACTGCAGCAGGCATAGGCGTGCGCAGCATATTTCATTAGGCATTTAACTAGGGTGACCATATTTTGGAAACCAAAAAGGAGGACAACATGGTCGGCCCCCAAGGGGTCGTGTCCAGCACCAAGGGGGTGTGCCCACCCGAACATAGCCTTGGTCACATGTCTGATTTTACAGCACACATTTAAGACAAATCTGTTCTACATAACATCTTAATGTTAAAATCACTGAAATAAAGAACAAGTGAGAGATTCAATGTATCTGAAATTAACTTCACTCACTCCTACTTTTGCAGGTTTTGCTGTACTTTGAAGCTTTTCCTATGCTCTCTGTGTTACATTCTCCTTCCCTCAAATAACTTTTCTGACTGTATCTTCACTCATTGCAAGCTGCTGTTGTTGTTAACAGGGTTTGCTACTGGCCGGCCAGATGGCTGGCTTTTTTTAATTTCAATTTTTTTAAAAAAAAGCTTGTGTATAATTGTCGCAAGTTTCTCTGCTCTAACATTAGGGTGGGTTTTGTGGGCGGTGGACACTACTTTACCCATTCACACTTCTCACTTATATACATTAGCTTCTCAAGGCTTGTGTGTTGGCACCACTTCGCACATCCAGACTTTGAACTCCTGTCTACTTCCTGCACAAACATGCAACTCTGAGACCCTCTTCCTAATGCCCTGCGTTTCATGCCAGCACCATGGGGCTAAGTTACAATAGATGTCTCTGGGTTGTCTCTGCAGCCTCTCTTGTCTCTCACTCTAAGTCATTGCAGACAAACCAAAGCCTCCAGCCTCAAACAATCTCTCTCTCTCTCTCTCTCTCTCTCTCTCTCTCTCTCTCTCCCCCAAAGTCTCTCAATGGTCCAGCTAGGCTGCACACTTGTGGCTCGGGATATTGCTTATTGCAGGTTATTGCTTCGTCATGTCTGGTGACTCTTACATTATTATTATTATTATTATTATTATTATTATTATTATTATTATTATATCCCGCCTTTTGCCCAATACTTTAAAAACCTCTGCCACCAGCCGCCTCCAACTCCTCTCCTTTTGCACAACTTTGATGCACTCTTAAAACACTCTGCATAGCAAGCCAGCCTCAGGGCCAAGCTACAGGTGCATCTGGGTTGCCTTCAGCCTCTTTCTGCCTTATTCCAGCCTGCCAACATTTCCAGCCTCAAATAATCCCCCACCCCCCTCTCTCTCTGCCAAAGTCTCCCAACTGTCCAGCCAGGCTGTGCACTTGTACCCTGTGGCTAGGGGTAGGGCAACAGCTTATGGCTTGGTTGCATCCGGTGACACTTGTTTTTTTTAAAAAAAACTCCACTGCCAGCCGCCTCTGCCTGCACCAAAACTAGACTCTGAGACACTCTTAAAAAGGCTCTGTGTGGTACAGCAGCCTCTCAGGGCTCAGCTACAGCCATCTCTGAGTTGCGGCTTCAGTCTAACTCTGTCTCTTAGAGATTTGCCAGCCAGCCAAAGCCACAAATCTATCTATTTTTCTCTGGTATGCATTTCAAATGATCTGCATTGCATCCCAGTAGTGCAGTCAGAGCCTAGCTCACAAGTCTACAAAGTGAAGTGGAAGGGAAGTGGTAGCGAAGCAAAGCAATGATATGCCAGATTCCAACATTTGCAGCAACAGGGCATCCACAAAGAAGAGAGCCTCTCTCTCAACTGGCACCCTGCTGTTGGTCGTGAGAGTTTTTCTCTAAAGATGACCCTTCATCACCCATAATGTGGAAATTTGAGAAAAAGGCCTCTGGCCGTTTTGCCCTGTGGGTGGCTTTGACTGACTTCTCCTTTCACACATTTTGATTTGTGGATGCCTTGCCTCTGCTGAGCTCCAGGTACCCGACTGCACACCAAATCTGCAACAGGAAAGGCGCCCTGCTTGCTCAGGACTTCTTACCTAAAGACTGGAGATCCCCTTTATGCCAAGGGCTGAAACTGCTCAATATGCAATACCCCAAAGAGGAGGTTTGACAACCTGAGTTTGAAGCATATGACTCCAGCAGTTTTAAAACAATAATTTTAAAACTTTAACTTTAAAAAAATCCTAAAAAAATCAATGGATGAACATATCTGATTCAAACTTGGCATGGCTAAATCTCTCCTTAAGAGCTAACATGGTGCCAACTTTCATCCCTTTATCTTTAAAAATGTCATTTAAAAAAAATAATGTTAAAACCTCAAACTTTTTTTAAAAAAACCTAAAACTCAATGGATGGGCAGCTCTGTTTCAAACTTGGCATAGCTAAAGTCTTTGTTAAGAGCAATCAAGGTGCCAAGTTTCATCTCTTTATCTTTAAAAATAATTTTTTTAAAAAAAAAATAATTCCTCAATTTTTTAAAAAAATCCTAAAAATCAATGGATGAACAGATCTGTTTCAAATTTGGTATGGCTAAAGCTCTACCTAAATCCTATCACGGTGCAAAGTTTCATCTCTTTATCTTTAAAATTGACGATTTTAAAAATAATAATTTTAAAACCTCAATTTTTTTAAAAAATCCTAAAAAATCAATGGATGAACGGATCTGTTTCAAATCCGGGTGCCCAGGCGGGCTTTAAACTTTTTTTTTCTTGAAGAAAAAAGCAATGCAAAGCAAACTACATTTAACACGAGAAGAACTGCAAAATGCCGTTTATGATGTTCCATTAGGTTCAGCTATGGAAAGGGATAAGGCAAAAAGTTGACTGAACTGCCCTTCTCCTGTTGTTGTGACCCTCCAATAAGTACTTACTGTGTTCAGTAGATCAGGAAAAGAGTGATCTACTTTCATCCATACTGTAAGAAACTAAGGATACACATCAGGACTAAATTAGGTAAACAGAGTACTCCCTGTTCAGTTATCCATTGCTTTCACTAGGGTCATGATAGTTAAAACAAGTTACTTTTTTTGGAGCAGAGGTCAAGGAAAGATCTTCTTGTTGAAACTTGGAATCTGGAAGGAATTGGAGAATCATTTCAGTAAGAGCCCTTATATCATGCAACTCTCCATATAAATGGAAGATATGGCCACAAAAATAAATTATTAAAGAATGCCACTGTTACGACTATAAATGTTCATTGTACAAAGCATTTTTCTAGTTCCTGGGACTTTAGGGTTTGTCACAGAACTGCAATTGTTAGAATAAATCCGGGTTGTTTAAAATTAAAATTAGGATTGTTGATGTATGTGGGGGAGGGGGAAAGCAGAATTCAAATACCCTATGGGGTTCTAATACCCCAATAACACCCTGGATTAAGTTTCGATTTTAGAAACACAGAGAGCCTCTGCTTAATCCATGAGCTAAATTCACCCTGTGCTTGCAGCCATAGTGACCTTGCTTTGATGATCCTATGCAGAGAAACTTACTCTACAGTGGTTCAGGATGCCAGGCAAAACCAAGTTAATTAAATGCCCTTGCCCTTGCAGGATAAGAATAAGAGACAAGTGTGTGGAGGTCTTCTAGCCGTGTCCTCTTTAAACAGTACAGGCCTACCCAAGGGTTCTGCTCAAAAGCAGCATAAACACTGTACCACTATGGTTGGCCAAGAGTAGCCTGCCTGCTCCACTCACTGAATCCTCAAGTCTCCTATCCCCTGGAAGCCAGGGCAGGACGAGAATAAGCTCGATATCCAGTGATGACTATTGTTGTGCAGTCCCCTTTTTGAGCTCACAAAGCCACAAAATACAGAAACAGTGAACCTGGGGGAGGGGGGAACCTATTACATCCCATTTGGTTTTTTTAAAATGATTGTTGATTGATTTGTAAAACAGTGCTGTGGAGAGCTGCTTATGGAGAGCTGCTTACTGGGGGCATACATTGGCTTATGTAAGTACCCGTACTGCTTATATAAAAGAATTGATAGAATACTAATAAGAATAGCAATCCAATAAGGCATACTATACATCAGTAAATATACTAATATATATATAATCCAATGAATCATGCACCCATCAATACTCCCAATTCTATGCTTAAAGTCCCAGAATCAAAAGGCCTCCTGCACTAAGGAAGAATGATGAAAGAATTGATGGATGAAAGAACAGACAGACAGACAGACAGACAGAGCAAAAGAGAGATTCACACAGAGGTACACTTTTTGGAATCTAACAGTTCAATCCTATGCATGTCTCCATAGAAGTAAGTCCCATTGATTTCAATGTGTTTTATTCCCAGATAAAAAGGTATAGGATTGTAGCCTAAGATATTCTGTTTCATGACTGAACATGGACTTCAGATTTTCCTCACATTTCAATCTGGGCCTGTCTTCATGGCATCGCATTGCTGCTCCTTCCCCCTGAAACCCTGTGGTATCACTACTGTGGGGTGAGAGTGGGAAGGTTTTCCATCCATCCATCCATCCATCCATCCATCCATCCATCTACTAGATCCCACCCCAAGCCCTCTTTCCAGGCTTCTGGAAACCAATCATCAGGTACCAACTGCCCTGGACCGCCTCCAGCTCTACACCAGAGTAAGGTCACATGGTGGACGACCCATGGTGACCTCGCTCTGATGAAAAAAGTCAGGGTACATCCCTGACTTTTTTTACAATGCAGCTTCGGGAAAAAGCCCAATATGGCTGTGAATCAGTGGCTGTGTCATATAGTTAATGCAGTGCCAATTCGCAGCCACTGTGAAGCAAAGAGGATGTTTAGACAGCTCCTCTGTCATGTTGATGCTTTCATGTATCACAACCAGATTCAGAGAGACTTTGGCATAAGATTGGAGGAGAGACAAGAATGTGGGTATTTTAGCATTCACCAGGACCACACCTCTGGGTGTGTTATTTTGATGCTTGGGGTAGTAGCACAAAACTCAAAGTTTGTGGCACAAAATAGCACAAAACTAGCACAAGACTTTGGCATAGGTTTGAAGAGGATATGACAGTGTTGTTTTGTGTGTGTGTCTGTGTGTTGGAGAGAGGTGGGGGTAAAGAGAGAGAGAGAGAGTTGTTCCAATACATAAACCTACATTTAATGTATGAGTACACCCTTGTGGATGGCAGCACAAAACTTGGGGTTTGTAGCACAAAACCACTAAAAAAATTGTATATATTTAGAAGGGGTATCAGATTTGGAGGCTCGTAGTTAACAGAGCCAATTCTCTGTGTTGCTCTGCCTGTATGTATACCCTTTGGCACCAGCCCCTCATAGGAATCCAAACTTGGGGTGAGGACTCAGGCCTTAGCTAGACCTAAGGTTTATCCCGGGATCGTCCCGGGGTCATCCCTGTTCTTGCAAATGACACACAGGATATCCCAGGAGCAGGCAGGGACGATCCTGGGATAAACCTTAGGTCTAGCTAAGGCCACAGCCTCAATCTAAACTTTTACTCAGAAGTTAGTTGCTCAGAGTTCTATGAAATGGTAAGTGATTGCTATCTCACTAGCTTGTAAAAAAAGAGAAAGAAACACATAAACAGCCTGTGAAACAAATAGGAGAAGGGACCTTTAAACAAAGGCAGATTGAATTCTCCTCTCCCCCCCCCCTCACCCCCTAGGGAAAAGAGCTTCCCTTCATTTGCATGCCAATTGGACATCAAATGAGACAAAACAGGTGTATTATTTCTCATGGAAAGAGTACATCTAGGCAGCCAAGTACACACTTCTCTAGATTATGTTGCAATTAATTTCATTTAATGTCAAAAATCTTCCTTTTACTGTTCCATTATCTGTTCCAAGGTTCTGCCAGAACTGAATTTTCCTTCTTTAGAATGGCGGTCTCTATGTTGCAGGAGGAAGTTATTGCTTCTCACATTTAATTTCCATGGTAACAAATTCACAAACCCAAAACCCTCTCAAAGAGAGACCATGAGATGTGAATGTATTCCTTTCCTCCCTAGCCAGTAAAGGACAATTTTTAGCCTTGGGGAGACAAAATGAAAACAATACAAATAGGGATTAGGGGACAAATTTAGTTTGAGTTAACTGTTCCCTATAAAAAGATTCAGATTCAGATAGAAACGGCTCAATTTTCAATCTGATGTAGAAGATTTGAACCATGGCTGCAAGTTACAGATACATCATGAGAGGAACATAATATATAAAACAGAGATTGCTTCTTCCCCATGCTAAACAATCAAATGAACGCAATGCTGGAATCATCAATTCCATTACAATGCAGTTCAGAGCTAGTAAAACTTGCAAACATTTCTGATGATTACGGTTCTGAAGTATATTGGTCTTTGCTTAAAAAAAAAAGGATAAAAAAGAAAGATCTCCTCCACCAAAAAACAAATCACAATCTATCCTGACAGCCTTGTGCAGCACTTATTGCCAGAATGTTGTCATAAACTGAAACAAGACACATCCCTCTTTTACTCTGAGCTGACATCTTTGTGTTCATAAAGATTATACCAGAGCATACTGCCATTTTATTTATATTAGACTACCAAAGTGTCCTTTAATTTGATGGGCTGCATGTGAACAGGCAGCCTGTGGAGAAGAGCCTCCACCTCTTCTTTTGGTGGACCCACAGGGGTAGCCAAAACACTGCAGACAGGGAGGGACCATGGAGAAGGATGAACAATGTGTCCACTGACCCTTGTTTCTTTCCATAGTGTCTGTCCCCACCACCATCCCACAGTGAGGTCAAGAGGAAATTTTGGAAGCTCAGTGCTGTCTTTTCATATAGAATATGCCTAGGAATGGATATAGTAAACCGCCCAGAGAGCTTCGGCTATGGGGTGGTATATAAATGTAATAAATAATAATAATAATAATAACAACAACAACAACAACAACAACTAGCTGTACCCGGCATAACATACGCCGTTGTAACATATCTTAAAGTTTATTAATTAAATATCATCACATTTTATTTATTTATTCATTTGCAGCAGGCAAGCGGCCTCCCGCCTGGCCACCAAGGGCCCCGGCTATGCCCCGCTCATGCTCCGGACTGTGGCGCTGCCCCCTTCGTAGGGGGGGAAGCAAAGAGGCAGAAGGGGGGGTAGGATTACCTTGGAAAGCCCGGAGCCAGAAGGGCTGGAGGGGGGCGTGGGCTGCTTGGAGGCCGCCAATACAGTGCCATCTGGCAGACCTGGGGGGCAGGGAGGTCGGAGGGAGGGGGAACAGGTGTCCCCCTCTCCCCGGGGTTCCTGTCAGCCTTGGGCCACCTGCCCAGCTTGCATGAGATTAGGCTGGGGCCTCGGCTCGCAGCAGGAGAGTGGCCTCCCACCCAGCCACCAAGGGCCCCAGCCATGCCTTGCTCATGCTTCGGACTGTGGCACTGCCCCCTTCGTGGGGGGCGGGGAACGAAGCGGCAGAAAGGGGGGTAGGATTACCTTGGAAAGCCCGGAGGAGTCGGGCGAGGGGCTTAGCAACCTGTCTCGGCTGACGTTACACTTTGTTATCGTTGCTTAACAACCTGTATCAGCTGAAGCCATTCTAGAATTCCTGAAGGCAAAGTGGGCGTGGCAAAACAGTAACATACCTAAGCGTTTTATATATAGAGATAATAATAATAATATGCTCAAGAGTATGCACAAAGTGTTCAGGGGAAATTCTAATTCTGCACTGAGATCACCAAACTTAGGCTGGTCTGTGGAATTTATTCCACCTTGCTATTCTTGTGAGGACAAGGAAACAACAAGGGCTGTCACCCTTGACAAGGCAAAGACAAGTTCTCACCACTTGTCTGGCATTTGACAGACAACCTCACGTTGCCTATACATGTCAAATCTTTTCACAGAAGCCCTACAGGTGACAGGCAAGTATAGGAAGCGGAATTCTACACCGCCAAACCCAATTGCAGATGTGTACACTCATCATTATGCAGAATATATACAACTTTTACTATTTTAAACCAGATGACAGAAACACACCATGACACATATTGGTGACAATGCATAGCAAAAGTCCAGAATTACCAGCCATTTGGAGTGCCTGGCATGAGACTCCAAAAGGGAGAATGACTTTTACAGAATGTTAAACCCAGTTCAGGCCTTCAGCTTGAACACATGCAGACACAAATTG
Source organism: Elgaria multicarinata webbii (assembly GCF_023053635.1). Taxonomy (NCBI): domain Eukaryota; kingdom Metazoa; phylum Chordata; class Lepidosauria; order Squamata; family Anguidae; genus Elgaria; species Elgaria multicarinata. The sequence continues at coordinate 73,188,902 of NC_086173.1, forward strand.
TATAGGGAACTGGGGGAGTGCATGCTGGGCCCTACTCCCAACATCTCTGCAGTGCTGCCCCTACTGTCATGACTCACAGCCCCCAGACCTTCCAGGATACAGCAAAGAAGTTTGATGAGGATGAAGCACAGGCTACTTCCTTGGGGGTAGGACAATCAGGGACCTTCCAGACAGAGGACACAGACCTGCCATTTAGGGCTGTGCACAGGGCGCCCGAACTGCTTCGGATCCCGATCCGGACCTTCCGGATCAGGCCCGAACCGGTTCAGGTCATTCCGGACCTCCCCTGATTCACTCCAGAACTGGATCCGGAGCGAGATCCGGAGGTCCAGATCGATATTTGGGCCCCATTTTGCCCCCCCTTCCCCACTTACTTGCCTCCGCGGTGGATGGCGGAGGCAGGTAAGTGGGGAAAGTGGGACAAAATGAGCCCTGAATAAGCCTCCTCCCCCCTTACCTGGCTCCACCGTCTGCCACTTCAGGGACCGCGGCAGATGACGAATCCAGGTAAGCCCCCCTACCCCAGGTAAGCCCCCCTCCCCCTTCCCCACTTACCTGGCTCCGCCGCTGTCATGGTCCAAGTGGCGGCTTCAACTGATGGCCTGTGGCCTGTTTCCAGTCATAGTCCTCAGCATCAGTTGAAGCCACCGCCCGGACTGTGATGGACCCAGGTAAGCCCCCTCCCCCCTTCCCCACTTACCTGGTGCCATTTTGTGAACCGCCCAGAGAGGTCCGGCTATTGGGCGGTATAGAAATGTAATAAATAAATAAATAAAATAATAAATCGACGCATGGACTAGCCATGCTGGCGGATGGGGGAGCCAGGTAAGCTCCCCTCCCCACTTACCTGGCTCCGAAGGTTCAGATCGGTCTGAATCGTTTCGGACTGGTCCAAACTGCTTCGGGCAGATCTGGACCTTTCCTGATCTGCTCCAGAACCAGGTTTCAGAGGTCTGAATCAGCCCACTCTGCTTCGGAACCGGGGATCCATAACGAAGTGGAGCACACCCCTACTGCCATCATCCTCTTGCTCAGAGGATGAGTCCCCAGCAGAAACTCAGTCTCCCCAGCTTTGCAGAAGTCACAGGCTACAAAATCAGCTGAGGGCCCTTTAACAGTCCAGTCAGCTCCTTCATGGGAGTGGAGCTGAGAACACTACAAGTCTTGTTAGCCTACACACTGCTTCAGTTGGCTTTAGCTGAGACAACATCCTCCTATTGTTGCAGTAGGAGAAAATTCCAGCTAGAAGGACCCACTGGGAGCTATCTGTGGTCCAAGTTACTTCTTTCCTTGTTCTGGATGCCATTGGATGTTATTAGTTCCCCTGTGAGCTTCTAGGAACCACAGAATTGGACGCCAGCCCCCTCCAGTCCTAACTTTTACTGTTTAGTGCAAAGAGTCAGGATCCTGTCTAATCTAGAGCTAACCCCTTTTCCGTGGAAGATCTCTAGAGGACCTGCAGCAGACAAAAAGCAGCCTGAGGAGCTAAGTTACAGGGATACCTCACGAGGGCCACCCAACAGCCCCTTTGACCTTACTGTGAGCTTGTGAAGGTTTGAGGCCTAAGAGGCAAAGCCTATTCGGAGTTTCCAAATCAGCCCCTCCTCTCCCACTCACCCCCTGAACCCAGTGAGCTATTGCCCCCAGACTGCTGATGTCCCCAGACTGCTGTGGGGCTTACCTGACCCCCTCCACTGCCTGTTCTCCAGGAAAGCCACCATCTTTAAGGAAGATGGCATCTCTGGCCTGACAGAAATCTACAGTTACCAATTATGGCAGCAGGAAAAGGTTTATTTCTGTAAAATGGTCCCACACCAATTTATGCTCTCAAGTGTTCAGGCTGAACACCTGCATAGGTCTTTTTAATTAATTAATCCAGAAAAGCAGATACTTGAAGTCCTCCAAGTTGGCATTCAAAACCAGTGCCTGATAAACCTGTGATGCTTTAAATTGTTTTTTTATTTTAGACCTTATTTATTTTTATCTGTTTAAATATTTACACACTGACTCTAATTTTATTTTTGTTTCTTTACATTATTTATATGTAGTCCTATAACAAAGGTTCCCTGGGTGGCTTAAAACCCAAAAAGAATCACACTCGAATACAAAAATACAATAAAAGCAACAAATAAAATCACAACCTTAAAATCAATACAATTGATTAAAACCTAACAGCAAAGAAATACAACCACAGAGCCAGACCTATTTAAAATGGAGAGCAGAGGGATAAAAATCCACAGAGTTCTAAAACTTTCAGGGCAGGATGCAAAGACATTAAAACAAAGCCAAACAATACAATATAACTTCAGGGGAATCCTAACCTTGAATTTTGGAGTCCTCCAATGTAGGAGCGTTGACAGGGCTGGCCCTACCATTAGGTAGCATGAAGCAGTTCCCTCAGGTGACAGATGCTGGGAGGCATCAGCAAGCTGTGAACCTTGCAACCTACTCTGCACTCAGAAATACCATCAAATTGTAGCATAAAGCTCTTACTGCCCCAAACTAAGCCTTACAGGAGCCATTTCAAGTCCTCCACCATGACTCTCCCGGACACACACACGCAGTATCTTGTGTATATACTAATAATGATACTAATTCTCTGAGTGTCTATCCTTATTCTAGTGAAAATGGCATGCACAAGAGGCAGGTATCAAAATGCCCAGAAGAAGCCTAAGGTTTGCAGAAGTACAAGGTACCATAAGAAAAAATAGCTAAGGGGGCAACCCCCCACTCATTCAATTATTATTATTATTTATTTATTGCATTTATATCCTGCCTTTTTCCTCCAAGTAGCCCAAGGCAGTGTACATAATCCTCCTCCTCTCCATGTTACCCTCACAACAACAACTCTGTGAGGTAGGCTGGGCTGAGAGTTTGTGACTGGCCTAAAGTCACCCACTGGGTTTCCATGGCTGAGTGGGGACTAGAACCCAGATCTCCCAACTCCCAGTCCAACACTTTAGCCACTACACCACATCACAAATATCCCTCTGCTCCAAACAACCCTATGAGGACTGAACATGCTCACTTAGAGTGACCATATGAAAAGGAGGCCAGGGCTCCTGTAGCTTTAACAGTTGTATAGAAAAGGGAATTTCAGCAGATGTCACCTGTATGCATGCAGCACCTGGTGAAATTCCTTCTTCATCACAACAGTTAAAGCTGCAGGAGCCCTGCCCTCTTTTGTATCTGGTCTCTCTAGTATAACATTTTAGCAGAGAACTGAATTGGAATTTAAACGCTCCAGGATGATGGGATGACGGTTTGACCATCAAAAGTGGATGGCTGTGAATGGAATGCCTGAGAGAGCTATCAGGAAGGGCTCGTCTGTCCTCAGGCAGGCATCTGCTTAGTAGAGGGTAGAGCTGCTGAGCCAGCCACTGCCAGGCCAGGTCCTGTAAAGAAAAATCCCCCAAAGGTGATGGAAAGATCATCCATCATCTGCAAAGAGTTCAGAGGGTAATTCAGAAACAGGCATAGAACAACTTTTGTTAATCATAATATGCTTTCATTTTGACTTCCTCTTGGCAGCATCCACTTCGATCTCGGAAAAGCGTTAAAAGGGAGTTTTGTTTTGGGTTAAATTAGGTCAGGGAGATTCAGGAATGATGACAAATAAAAAAGAAATGATGGGAACGGATTATTCATTCGTTTATTTTTATTGCTAGATTGGTTTTTGCTTCCCACTGGAAGAAAAGGGAATCACCAAAAATGGGACAATGATGGAATGGAACCTGGCAGGGCTGGCATCAAGAGTTGGCATCACCAGGCACTTGTTGATGTCCATGTCTTAGCATGGGACCTACCACCAATCCCTGGAAATCACTGGCCTTGCTGCTGCTGCCTGAGTGATTGGGCAGTGATAAGAGTGATGGAAAGGATGGTGACGGAGTCCAGTTGTGGGTCACGCCAATGCCTGCTATTGTCTCTCCAACTTGCCCAGCTTTGAGTTGGTGCCCTCCTTCCTTATCTCCACCTCTTATATTGCCAGGCCACCCTGCCACACTCAAAAGTACGAGCCCTGCAATAGCTGGAGGGTCTGCCTGTGAACTCTACTCCTCTCGTGGCCTGTGGATTCACTCTCCAGACACTGTTGCCCATTTCTGTGAATCTGGTGGCCACTCGTCCCACACATGCCCGCCTGCATTTAACTTACCCACACACTTCTGCTTCTGTCTGCCTCAAGTCAGGTACTAAATCGTGTAAAGAGCTTACTTGAGTAGAGCAGGTTTCCAGCTGCTGATGTTGAGCCCTAATCCATGGAGGACTGTGGGGCCAGACTGTTGGGAACACAATTGAGGGGACGGGGCCCATGAGCCTGTGATGGGGAAGATGTGATAGGGAAAATGTCCAAATAATGAGAGGAAGTGATGGTACCTTCCCACTGCTGCTGCTCTCCTCTTCAGTGTGCCTATTTACGTGTGTGTGTGTGTGTGTGTGTGTGTGTGTGTGTGAGAGAGAGAGAGAGAGAGAGAGAGAGAGAGAGAGAGAGAGAGAGAGGCCTTAGCTAGACCTACCTCATAATCCAGGATGGAGGAGGGAAGATACCACATTGTGATTAACGCGAGATCACTCCTCTGTTTACACGTGAGGTGTGACGACCTCAGGAAGAGATGTGTTGCGCATGCCATTTTTTTAAAAGGAGAAGGAGCACACGAATGGTCGTGCGCAAAGATAAGGTTTTTTTAAAAAAAATTAACCTAATTTCCCCACTCCCCCCACCCTACCCCCGATGGGCGCACCTCTCCTGAGGACCGCTGCGCCCCATATGCGGCTCCCGGCTCCATGCGAGTAATCACACAGAGCTGGGTCAAGCCACAACAATGGGCCACACGTTCCGTGGTCTTGGGCTCAGCCCCGGACTGCAGAAAAAGCGGGCCCAAAGTGGAGGGCGAGCTCCCAGGGCAAGGGAGGGATGATCCCTCCCTGATCCCGGGATCTCCTGTGCGTCATGTGGACGCACAGGGATGATCCCGGAGTTCGCCCATGATTTCACCCGGTCTAGCTAAGGCCAGAGAGAGAGAGACCAACCAGTCTTTGTTGATGCTGCCTGCCTGAAGGAAAGCGAGTGGCCATTGTGACCTCATGCTGATGCCACCTGCTTGAAAGAGAGAAACTGGCCATTGTGATCTCGCTGCTGGAAGGAGCGAGACTGGTTGTGACCTTTGTTGCTTTGCTGTAATTGCTTTGGGGCTACTTTAAAGAGCTTCCCCCAGTTAAACCACTCCTGGGGCAAAAGCACACCCCCATAGTGGACGCTTGGAGCAAGAGGGTCCTCCAAAGTGGGTAAGCCCCCATTCCAGGCAGTTTTATTGGTCTCAACACTACAAAGCAGCTCCCTTGGAAAAACAATGGAAACACATCTTTTTTGCTTTGCTGGGGAGCTGCTTTGAAGAGTTGCCCTCCACACCACACTGCCAGAGATCTAAGGCCGGAGGCAAACCCCCTCTTTCATGGGGAATTTATGGGTCTAGAGGATCTCCTGAGGGAGGTTGGTTTTTGCCCTGCAGTGGCATTTTCCCTGTGGCAGCCTTTCAAAGCAGCTCCACAGGCAAGTCAATGGGGAAACATGCCTAGTTTTATTGTTTTAATTTCTGTTTTATTGCAATCATGTTTTTATTGCTTTTAATATTTTATGTATTTTATTGTTGTAAGCCACCTTGTGATTGTTGTAAGCTACCCTGAATGGCAGCCAATAAATGTTTTAAATAAGTAAAATAATTTTTTTTAAAAATGCCTGTTGCTTTGCTGTTGCTTTACACAGGACACTGCATGAAAAGTTAGTGAGTTTTGGATTGGTTCGGAAATAAACTAAGCTGTTTCATTTCTGAGCCAATCCAACGTGAACCACAGGGGCTAATGGTGAACCTCGTTCTCTTGTTCAGACTGCAGGTGGAAGCTCATGTTAGCAGAACAGCAAGATCTTCATGAGGCTGAGCTGTATGAAATCCTGGCTGACGGAGCACACTTTACCCTCGATAAATCACATGGGAGACATCAGAGGAATAAGAAAGCTTGCATTTTATTGCTGGAATTACATGTTGGATAGGAGAGTCCCCAACCTAGGATGGAGGAAGATTCAAAATATGTCTCCTTTCTGAGAGGTAAGAGCATGAAGAAGGAAGAAGTAGGAAGTGACATCAGCAACCCTAAGAGTAGCAGTCTAGCAATAGAATGATGGTCTGCACAGGTCAGAAGTCAGTCTAGGAAGGTTGGAGGTTCCCTATCTCTTTGTTTTCCTTTTGAAGCAAGCTTAATTGCACCCATATTTCCAACAGCTCATGCAACTGAATGTTGCTCCATACAAAATATTATTTGCACATAGATAGCTAGATGTTAGGGGGAAGTGTTCTAGGCTAGGCTTCTCCTTGGTTCATACAGTAGCCAAAATACCTAGGATATTTTTAGTGAGCAGAACGAGATTCCACCTTTAACAGGAAAGAGGAGGCAGCTGTTGACCATTTGAGAAAGCCTAAATGATATGTACCAAATGTTTCCCTGTTTGTGGTGTTGTCTCATGGTTTGTCAGTTTGCCCAAGCCTTCCAAAGAAAGAGTTGCGTGATAATTGAATAGCATTTCATATGCACTAATATTATACTCTTAAATGTCAGCAGGAAGTTGAGTTTAGTACTCTTTGAAACGCCGGCAGTTAAAATAGCACAGACACTATATTAGCAGGATGCGTGATTTCCCATTTCTACACTTAATAAATATCTATCAGAGAGATTTATTGCACATCTTGCTGCACAAGAAAGAATTGTCATCACCAGGTAGACACAAGGATCTCCGTTAGAAGGAGAACATGTGGGACCTGTAATGGTCCTTGCTTAGGATTCCAGCATTCCATCCTTCCCCACCCATTTCCTCCCATGCCCAAAATAGACAACATTCCATGCTCACTGAGCATGCTCAGTCTTCATTGGGCTGTTTGAGGGGTTTTCCTTGTTATTAGTGTTGTGCCAAAGTTTCCGCCTACAATAATTTTATTTTTTATTACCATTCTCATTCAAAATGATAAGAATGAAATTGGTTTCAGGGGTGGGGGAACTCAAATGAGAAGAAAATTTCACAGATTGGGTTCAGAGTTCTTGTGTTTACCTTACTTACAAGGTGATTTGAGGAACATGTGTGAGTGTCTGTCTTTCATTGTACAATCATATGTCTGATGGCCTATAGTCTTCTTGGCTTCCCACACATCAAGCAGAAGAGAAAACATCATGAGGTAATTCCTCCCATAGGGCTTTTTTTTCAGATCAGGAAGTGCAGGCAGCCTGAGAGAATGCAAAGCAATGGATAACCGAAAGACAAAACAGAAACACAGCAAACTTTGCTACCTCGCAGCGATTATGTATGTTCAAAAACACCACCAAAATAAATTCAAAATAAATTTTAAAATGCCCTGAGAATGAGGCAGAAAAATGAAAGCAGTGGCAATGTAAAACAACAACCAAATGTTATGAAAAAGAAAGAACTTAGCAATGGTGAGTTTTTGCACTGCTTGTGCAAAAAAACCTTTCTTTCTCCCATTGGAGAAATTCTCTGAAATTGGTCCCCAAAATTCTCTGCCCTACAAATAGGGTAGAGAATTTTGAGAGGCCATTTGCACACAGCTCAATTTGTCATTGCTCAATAGCTAGCACAACGACATTTCAGACATTAGAATATAGGCTGCTTGCAAAAATCCAAGCTGAACTAGGATATGCAGTTATTCAAGGCCTGTATATATTTTAGGGACGGTGTAAAAGCCGGAACGGAACGGAACAGGCCGGAACAGCACCATTATATTAAAAAAACATACCAAAAACAGTGGCATGTGTTAGCAACACTTGAGAACAATATTTTAGGACTAAAACCATACCAATATTATAGCACTATTAACCCCAGAACTCCCAAAACGACATCCGGAACACAATGGGATGGCCGGAACGGCCACTAGGGAATGAGCAATATTAACCAAACTCACCAGTCATGCATAACTAAATGGCAGGGATGCAATAAGCCACAAAAGTTGCCCTGAAACCACATTCAGATACCCGTTCCGGGCAAAAACGCGTATTGCGCAAAACGGGCCGTAACGGCAGCTTCCCAATGAGGTAAGTGAACCAAACTCACCAGATGCACATGACAAGGTGGGACAAATATAGAAAGCGCCAAAAGTTGCCCCGAAACCACGTTCAGATACCCGTTCCGGGCAAAAACGCGTATTGCGCAAAATGGGCCCTAACAGCAGCTTCCCAATGAGATAAGTGAACCAAACTCACCAGATGCACATAAATAGGTGGGACAAATATAGAAAGCTCCAAAAGTTGCCCCGAAACCACGTTCAGATACCCGTTCCGGGCAAAAACGCGTATTGCGCAAAATGGGCCGTAATGGCAGCTTCCCAATGAGATAATTGAACCAAACTCACCAGATGCACATGACAAGGCGGGACAAATATAGAAAGCTCCAAAAGTTGCCCCGAAACCACGTTCAGATACTCGTTCCGGGCAAAAACGTGTATTGCGCAAAACGGGCCGTAACGGCAGCTTCCCAATGAGGAAAGTCAACCAAACTCACCAGATGCACATGACAAGGTGGGACAAATATAGGAAGCTCCAAAAGTTGCCCCAAAACCACGTTCAGATACCTGTTCCAGGCAAAAACGCGTATTGCGCAAAACGGGCCGTAATGGCAGCTTCTCAATAAGATAAGTGAACCAAACTCACCAGATGCACATAACTAGGTGGGACAAATATAGAAAGCTCCAAAAGTTGCCCCAAAACCACGTTCAGATACCCGTTCCGGGCAAAAACGCATATTGCGCAAAACGGGCCGTAACGGCAGTGTCAAACAGTGACGCCAGAAAGGCCGGGCAGAGGTCCGGGACCAAAAATACAGTCTCTCCCCCCCCCCGCCCCCGCCACTCAGCGCTCACTCTCCCCCGTGCCTTCTCCCCCCTTACCCCTCCCCTTTTAAAACTTCCTTTTAACTTTTAAAACAGGTTGGGGCACGTTGCCACATGGACAGAAGTACGCGGCACAACTGCAGCTGTGCTCTGCAGTGCCCAAACTCTTCTAAAAGTTAAAAAAGAGAAAAGATCCTGATAAGGAGGTAGAGTAAGTGTGTGGGGGAGAAAGACTAGACAGAGAGCTATGCTGGGGGGCGGGGTGGGGAACATGCCGGTGGGGGGAGAGAATACTGCCCAGGAGTATGCGTGTGACCTCCCCCTGACATGTGTCTTGTTCGGGGGCCATTCAAGCCAGGCGGCAACACCCATGTTGGACCCAGACTGCTCTCCCATGCTCCTGACGTCGACCCAGGAGAGATCAGGGGCAAACAGGCCAAAGTCCCACACACCAGTGAACAGGGAGTTGGTTGGTTGCCCCCAGTCCCAGAATGAAAATCCACTTCTTTCACTTTGACTTCCTCTTGCTAAAGGGATCTGGTGAACTGAATTGAGAGCAGGGTTGCCAGAGGCCAAGAAGGATAGGGGTTCTGCACCTTTGAGAGCTGCTAAGAGGGTGAATGCGTGAGAAGCGGCACTTGGTGAAATGCCCTTTTCTACACACATGTGAAAGGCACAGTAGCCCAGTTCTCTTTGGTATCTGGTCACCCTGAGACAGGGGTAGCAAAAGGAAAACATAGTGCTGCAGACGGATTGCATCCCCCAGCAACACAGCACAGCAGGATAGAAGTTCTTCTGCAATGGCATTGCCTTGGTGTGGGGCTGGACTTGCGGTCAGGATGGTGGGGAGCTCTTAGGGTGGGCTTTTCCCATGCACCAAGGACACTGGCATGGTGGGGAGGGTGAAGGCTGTAAGAACCATGAAAACCCAAAACACACACACACGGTGTTATTATTTATCATAATTTATTTATTAATTGTTATTGCTTAATCTACCCTGATAACTGAAGAGGGTATTTTTGCAAGTAAAAGGGTTGTTCGGATTAATTCACTCGCACTTATTGAAAGTCAGGTAAGTGCAGGAAATGCATGTAGGACTATGGCAAGTGAGCAACTTGAGGGACCTCTCTGGTGATTGGCAACTGGCAAAGACTGTGGGACCTATTGGAAGAAAACACACTACTTTTGGGGCTAAGTCAACACAACTGCTCAGAGTTTTGGGGGCCCAAAACTAAGGAAGGCCTCCCCCTATACACCTACAAAACTGAGGATGTGTGGTGGAAGGGAGTGCCAAACCTGATTCAGCACAAGAGCCCAAATTAAATTTCAGAGCAGCTCTTGGAAGCCAGGTTCCAGAAGTGAGTGGGGTTGAAGGAAAAAAGCAGATGTTTATTTCTTTCTTCATTTTATTTAAAACATTTATTGGCCACCTCTCAGGGCAAGAGACCCCAGACAGAGGCTTACAATAATAAAATACACATTTTCATTGGAGAACTGAATTAAGCAATTGAAAACGAAGGCTTCCCTGGTCTCCCCTTGATGGGCCATCTGGCCAGTAAAGTGTGAAGTCCGGCAATAAGGGGTCTCCTCCCTTTGAAGGCAGTGCTTTCCTTTCACATCTTTACAGCAGAACTTCCAGGCATCCCTTCTTCGACACCTGCATTCCCTTTCCATTCAATCCATCCAGCAGGTGGAAAGCAGAGAAATGGCCAGGGAAGTCTTCATTCAGGACAGCCAGGAGGGCCTTGATTTCAAAAGTGTAGCAGACAATCAACCTGGCATAGAGGTGTGAAAATTTACAATCAACAAACGAGAAGGAAATAAAACACAAAAACAAGTGCAATCAAAGCCAGTGTAATATGTTTAGAGGGTTGGACTGACCTACCTTGTAGGGTTGTTTCGAGGATGAGATGGAGAGGAAGATGACGATGTAAGATGCCTCACATTCCGTGGAAGTGTTAAAAATCAAAGCCCACCACATGAAGGGGAGCCAGAGGAGGGGAGAAGGGCCACTAAAGAGTGAAGGCCGGCAAGAAACAGTGCTCTCCCTTTGAAGGGGTCTCTGGCCACTGAAGTGTGCAGATGGGCAATAAAACAGTGATCTCTATATAAAGAGGAATCTGGCCAGTAAAGTGTGGTGTCCTGCAATAAGCACTTCTCTCCCCTTGAAGGCAAAACTGGCTAGTAAAGTGTGGTGTCCTGCAATAAGCACTTCTCTCCCCGTGAAGGGAAGACTGGCTAGTAAAGTGTTGTGTCCTGAAATAAATCACCTCTCTCCCTTTATTTATTTATTTATTTATTACATTTTTATACTGCCCAATAGCCGAAGCTCTCTGGACGGTTCACAAAAATTTTAATCATCATAAAACAACCAACAAGTTAAAAACACAAATACGAAATACAATATAAAAAGCACAACCAGGATAAAACCACACAGCAAAATTGATATAAGGTTAAAATACAAAGTTAAAACAGTATAATTTAAACTTAAGTTAAACTTAAGTGTTAAAATACTGAGTGAATAAAAAGGTCTTCAGCTGGCGACGAAAGGAGTACAGTGTAGGAGCCAGGCGGACCTCTCTGGGAAACCTAATCCTAACCCTAACCCTAACCCTTGAAGGGAAGACTGGCTAGTAAAGACTGGCTAGTAAAGACTGGCTAGTAAAGTGTGGTGTCCTGCAATAAGCACTTCTCTCCCCTTGAAGGGAACACTGGCTAGTAAAATGTGGTGTCCTGCAGTAAGCATTTCTCTCCCCTTGAAGGGAACACTGGCTCTTAAAGTGTGGGGTCCTGCAGTAAGCACTTCTCTCCCCTTGAAGGGAAGACTGGCTCTTAAAGTGTGGGGTCCTGCAATAAGCACTTCTCTTCCCTTGAAGGGAAGTCTGTCCAGAAAAATGTGGTGTCCTGCAATAAGTACTTCTCTCCCCTTGAAGGGAAGTCTGGCTAATAAAGTGTGGTAGCCTGAACTAAGCACTTCTCTTCCCTTGAAGGGAAGACTGGCTAGTAAAATGTGGTGTCCTGCAATAAGTACTTCTCTTCCCTTGAAGGGAAGTCTGTCCAGAAAAATGTGGTGTCCTGCAATAAGCACTTCTCTCCCCTGGAAGGGAAGTCTGTCCAGAAAAATGTGGTGTCCTTCAAAAAGCACGTCTCTCCCCTTGAAGGGAAGTCTGGCTAGTAAAGTGTGGTGTCCTGCAATAAGCACTTCTCTTCCCTTGAAGGGAAGTCTGTCCAGAAAAGTGTGGTGTCCTGCAATAAGCATTTCTCTTCCCATAAAGGGAAGACTGGCTAGTAAAGTGAGGTGTCCTGCAATAAGCACTTCTCTTCCCTTGAAGAGAAGTCTGTCCAGAAAAGTGTGGAGTCCTGCAATAAGTACTTCTCTCCCCTTGAAGGGAAGACTGGCTAGTAAAGTGTGGAGTCCTGCAATAAGCAATTCTCTCCCCTTGAAGGGAAGACTGGCTAGTAAAGTGTGAAGGCTGGCAATAATAGGTCCCCTCCCTCTGAAGGCAGTGCTTTCCTCTTTCGTCTTTACAGCACTACTTCCAGGCATCCCTTCTTCGACACCTGCATTCACTTTCTATTCAATCCATCCAGCAAGTGGACTGCACAGAAATGGACAGGGAAGTCTTGGTCCTTGATTTCAGAGGTGCAGCAGACCATCATCCTGGGACAGAGGAGTGAAAATCTACATTTTATTTTTTAATTTATTCCACTTATATACCACTCCCATAGCAACGGCTCTCTGGGCGGTTTACAGAAATTCTAAAATTAAGGTAAAAACGAGTATACAAAATTTAAATTCTAAAACACAGAACATACCCACATGAAGAATTAAAAACTGTAAATCAACAAATGAAAGGGAAAAAAGCACAAAAACAAGTGCAATCAAAGCCAGTGTAACATATTGCTTAGAGAGTTGGACTGACTTACTTTGAAGGATTTTTTTTGAGGATCAGATGGAGAGGAAGACGACGATGTAAGATGCCTCGCTTTCCTTGGAAGCGTTAAAAAGCAAAGCCCACCCCATGAAGGGGAGTGAAGGGGGGACACTGGCCAGTAAAGTGTGGTGTCCTGGAGTAAGCATTTCTCTCCCCTTGAAGGAAAAACTACCTAGTAAAGTGTGGTGACCTGCAATAAGCATTTCTCTCCCCTTGAAGGGAAGACTGGCTAGTAAAGTTTTGTGTCCTGCAATAAGCATTTCTCTCCCCTTGAAGGGAAGACTGGCTAGTAAAGTGTGGTGTCCTGCAATAAGCATTTCTCTCCCCTTGAAGGGAAGACTGGCTAGTAAAGTGTGTTGTCCTGCAATAAGCAATTCTCTCCCCTTGAAGGGAAGACTGGCGAGTAAAGTGTGGAGTCCTGCAATAAGCACTTCTCTCTCCTTGAAGGGAAGTCTGGCTAGTAAAGTGTTGTGTCTTCGAATAAGCATTTCTCTCCCCTTGAAGGGAAGACTGGCTAGTAAAGTGTGGTGTCCTGCAGTAAGCATTTCTCTCCCCTTGAAGGGAAGACTGGCTAGTAAAGTGTGTTGTCCTGCAATAAGCAATTCTCTCCCCTTGAAGGGAAGACTGGCTAGTAAAGTGTGGTGTCCTGCAATAAGCATTTCTCTCCCCTTGAAGGGAAGACTGGCTAGTAAAGTGTGGTGTCCTGCAATAAGCAATTCTCTCCCCTTGAAGGGAAGACTGGCTAGTAAAGTGTGGAGTCCTGCAATAAGCACTTCTCTCCCCTTGAAGGGAAGTCTGGCTAGTAAAGTGTGGTGTCTTCGAATAAGCATTTCTCTCCCCTTGAAGGGAAGACTGGCTAGTAAAGTGTGGTGTCCTGCAGTAAGCATTTCTCTCCCCTTGAAGGGAAGACTGGCTAGTAAAGTGTGGTGTCTTCGAATAAGCATTTCTCTCCCCTTGAAGGGAAGACTGGCTAGTAAAGTGTGTTGTCCTGCAATAAGCATTTCTCTCCCCTTGAAGGGAAGACTGGCTAGTAAAGTGTGGTGTCTTCGAATAAGCATTTCTCTCCCCTTGAAGGGAAGACTGGCTAGTAAAGTGTGTTGTCCTGCAATAAGCATTTCTCTCCCCTTGAAGGGAAGACTGGCTAGTAAAGTGTGGTGTCTTCGAATAAGCATTTCTCTCCCCTTGAAGGGAAGACTGGCTAGTAAAGTGTGGTGTCCTGCAGTAAGCATTTCTCTCCCCTTGAAGGGAAGACTGGCTAGTAAAGTGTGTTGTCCTGCAATAAGCAATTCTCTCCCCTTGAAGGGAAGACTGGCTAGTAAAGTGTGGTGTCCTGCAATAAGCATTTCTCTCCCCTTGAAGGGAAGACTGGCTAGTAAAGTGTGTTGTCCTGCAATAAGCATTTCTCTCCCCTTGAAGGGAAGACTGGCTAGTAAAGTGTGTTGTCCTGCAATAAGCAATTCTCTCCCCTTGAAGGGAAGACTAGCTAGTAAAGTGTGGTGTCCTGCAATAAGCATTTCTCTCCCCTTGAAGGGAAGACTGGATAGTAAAGTGTGAAGTACTGCAATAAGCACTTCTCTCCCCTTGAAGGGAAGTCTGGCTAGTAAAGTGTAGTGTCCTGCAGTAAACATTTCTCTCCCCTTGAAGGGAAGACTGGCTAGTAAAGTGTAGTGTCCTGCAGTAAACATTTCTCTCCCCTTGAAGGGAAGACTGGCTAGTAAAGTGTGTTGTCCTGCAATAAGCACTTCTCTCCCCTTGAAGGGAAGACTGGCTAGTAAAGTGTTGTGTCCTGCAATAAGCACTTCTCTCCCCTTGAAGGGAAGACTAGCTGGTAAAGTAAAGTCTGGTGTCCTGCAATAAGAACTTCTCCACCCTTGAAGGGAAGACTGGCTGGTAAAGTCTGGTGTCCTGCAATAAGAACTTCTCTTCCCTTAAAGGGAAGTCTGTCCAGAAAAGTGTGGTGTCCTGCAATAAATATTTCTCTTCCCTTGAAGGGAAGACTGGCTAGTAAAGTGTGGTGTCCTGCAATAAGCATTTCTCTCACCTTGAAGGGAAGACTGGCTGGTAAAGTGTGGTGTCCTGCAGTAAGCATTTCTCTCCCCTTGAAGGGAACACTGGCTAGTAAAGTGTAGTGTCCTGCAGTAAGCATTTCTCTCCCCTTGAAGGGAAGACTGGCTAGTAAAGTGTGTTGTCCTGCAATAAGCAATTCTCTCCCCTTGAAGGGAAGACTGGCTAGTAAAGTGTGGTGTCCTGCAATAAGCATTTCTCTCCCCTTGAAGGGAAGACTGGCTAGTAAAGTGTGTTGTCCTGCAATAAGCATTTCTCTCCCCTTGAAGTGAAGACTGGCTAGTAAAGTGTGTTGTCCTGCAATAAGCAATTCTCTCCCCTTGAAGGGAAGACTGGCTAGTAAAGTGTGGTGTCCTGCAATAAGCATTTCTCTCCCCTTGAAGGGAAGACTGGCTAGTAAAGTGTGGAGTCCTGCAATAAGCACTTCTCTCCCCTTGAAGGGAAGTCTGGTTAGTAAAGTGTGGTGTCTTCGAATAAGCATTTCTCTCCCCTTGAAGAGAAGACTGGCTAGTAAAGTGTGGTGTCCTGCAGTAAGCATTTCTCTCCCCTTGAAGGGAAGACTGGCTAGTAAAGTGTAGTGTCCTGCAGTAAACATTTCTCTCCCCTTGAAGGGAAGACTGGCTAGTAAAGTGTGTTGTCCTGCAATAAGCACTTCTCTCCCCTTGAAGGGAAGACTGGCTAGTAAAGTGTTGTGTCCTGCAATAAGCACTTCTCTCCCCTTGAAGGGAAGACTAGCTGGTAAAGTAAAGTCTGGTGTCCTGCAATAAGAACTTCTCCACCCTTGAAGGGAAGACTGGCTGGTAAAGTCTGGTGTCCTGCAATAAGAACTTCTCTTCCCTTAAAGGGAAGTCTGTCCAGAAAAGTGTGGTGTCCTGCAATAAATATTTCTCTTCCCTTGAAGGGAAGACTGGCTAGTAAAGTGTGGTGTCCTGCAATAAGCATTTCTCTCACCTTGAAGGGAAGACTGGCTGGTAAAGTGTGGTGTCCTGCAGTAAGCATTTCTCTCCCCTTGAAGGGAACACTGGCTAGTAAAGTGTTGTGTCCTGCAGTAAGCATTTCTCTCCCCTTGAAGGGAAGACTGGCTAGTAAAGTGTGGTGTCCTGCAATAAGCATTTCTCTCACCTTGAAGGGAAGACTGGCTGGTAAAGTGTGGTGTCCTGCAGTAAGCATTTCTCTCCCCTTGAAGGGAAGACTGGCTAGTAAAGTGTTGTGTCCTGCAGTAAGCATTTCTCTCCCCTTGAAGGGAACACTGGCTAGTAAAGTGTAGTGTCCTGCAGTAAGCATTTCTCTCACCTTGAAGGGAACACTGGCTAGTAAAGTTTTGTGTCCTGCAGTAAGCATTTCTCTCCCCTTGAAGGGAAGACTGGCTAGTAAAGTGTTGTGTCCTGCAGTAAGCACTTCTCTCCCCTTGAAGGGAACACTGGCTAGTAAAGTGTGGTGTCCTGCAATAAGCATTTCTCTCCCCTTGAAGGGAAGACTGGCTAGTAAAGTGTGGTGTCCTGCAGTAAACATTTCTCTCCCCTTGAAGGGAACACTGGCTAGTAAAGTGTTGTGTCCTGCAGTAAGCATTTCTCTCCCCTTGAAGGGAAGACTGGCTAGTAAAGTGTAGTGTCCTGCAGTAAGCATTTCTCTCCCCTTGAAGGGAAGACTGGCTAGTAAAGTGTTGTGTCCTGCAGTAAGCATTTCTCTCCCCTTGAAGGGAAGTCTGTCCAGAAAAGTGTGGTGTCCTGCAGTAAGCATTTCTCTCCCCTTGAAGGGAAGTCTGGATAGTAAAGTGTGGTGTCTTCGAATAAGCATTTCTCTCCCCTTGAAGGGAAGACTGGCTAGTAAAGTGTAGTGTCCTGCAGTAAGCATTTCTCTCCCCTTGAAGGGAAGACTGGCTAGTAAAGTTTTGTGTCCTGCAATAAGCATTTCTCTCCCCTTGAAGGGAAGACTGGCTAGTAAAGTGTGGTGTCCTGCAATAAGCATTTCTCTCCCCTTGAAGGGAAGACTGGCTAGTAAAGTTTTGTGTCCTGCAATAAGCATTTCTCTCCCCTTGAAGGGAAGACTGGCTAGTAAAGTGTGGTGTCCTGCAATAAGCATTTCTCTCCCCTTGAAGGGAAGACTGGCTAGTAAAATGTGTTGTCCTGCAATAAGCAATTCTCTCCCCTTGAAGGGAAGACTGGCTAGTAAAGTGTGGAGTCCTGCAATAAGCACTTCTCTCTCCTTGAAGGGAAGTCTGGCTAGTAAAGTGTTGTGTCTTCGAATAAGCATTTCTCTCCCCTTGAAGGGAAGACTGGCTAGTAAAGTGTGGTGTCCTGCAGTAAGCATTTCTCTCCCCTTGAAGGGAAGACTGGCTAGTAAAGTGTGTTGTCCTGCAATAAGCAATTCTCTCCCCTTGAAGGGAAGACTGGCTAGTAAAGTGTGGTGTCCTGCAATAAGCATTTCTCTCCCCTTGAAGGGAAGACTGGCTAGTAAAGTGTGTTGTCCTGCAATAAGCAATTCTCTCCCCTTGAAGGGAAGACTGGCTAGTAAAGTGTGGTGTCCTGCAATAAGCATTTCTCTCCCCTTGAAGGGAAGACTGGCTAGTAAAGTGTGGAGTCCTGCAATAAGCACTTCTCTCCCCTTGAAGGGAAGTCTGGCTGGTAAAGTGTGGTGTCTTCGAATAAGCATTTCTCTCCCCTTGAAGGGAAGACTGGCTAGTAAAGTGTGGTGTCTTCGAATAAGCATTTCTCTCCCCTTGAAGGGAAGACTGGCTAGTAAAGTGTGGTGTCCTGCAGTAAGCATTTCTCTCCCCTTGAAGGGAAGACTGGCTAGTAAAGTGTGTTGTCCTGCAATAAGCAATTCTCTCCCCTTGAAGGGAAGACTGGCTAGTAAAGTGTGGTGTCCTGCAATAAGCATTTCTCTCCCCTTGAAGGGAAGACTGGCTAGTAAAGTGTGTTGTCCTGCAATAAGCATTTCTCTCCCCTTGAAGGGAAGACTGGCTAGTAAAGTGTGTTGTCCTGCAATAAGCAATTCTCTCCCCTTGAAGGGAAGACTAGCTAGTAAAGTGTGGTGTCCTGCAATAAGCATTTCTCTCCCCTTGAAGGGAAGACTGGCTAGTAAAGTGTGGTGTCCTGCAATAAGCACTTCTCTCCCCTTGAAGGGAAGTCTGGCTAGTAAAGTGTGGTATCTTCGAATAAGCATTTCTCTCCCCTTGAAGAGAAGACTGGCTAGTAAAGTGTGGTGTCCTGCAGTAAGCATTTCTCTCCCCTTGAAGGGAAGACTGGCTAGTAAAGTGTAGTGTCCTGCAGTAAACATTTCTCTCCCCTTGAAGGGAAGACTGGCTAGTAAAGTGTGTTGTCCTGCAATAAGCACTTCTCTCCCCTTGAAGGGAAGACTGGCTAGTAAAGTGTTGTGTCCTGCAATAAGCACTTCTCTCCCCTTGAAGGGAAGACTAGCTGGTAAAGTAAAGTCTGGTGTCCTGCAATAAGAACTTCTCCACCCTTGAAGGGAAGACTGGCTGGTAAAGTCTGGTGTCCTGCAATAAGAACTTCTCTTCCCTTAAAGGGAAGTCTGTCCAGAAAAGTGTGGTGTCCTGCAATAAATATTTCTCTTCCCTTGAAGGGAAGACTGGCTAGTAAAGTGTGGTGTCCTGCAATAAGCATTTCTCTCACCTTGAAGGGAAGACTGGCTGATAAAGTGTGGTGTCCTGCAGTAAGCATTTCTCTCCCCTTGAAGGGAACACTGGCTAGTAAAGTGTTGTGTCCTGCAGTAAGCATTTCTCTCCCCTTGAAGGGAAGACTGGCTAGTAAAGTGTGGTGTCCTGCAATAAGCATTTCTCTCACCTTGAAG
This sequence comes from Elgaria multicarinata webbii, assembly GCF_023053635.1. NCBI lineage: Eukaryota > Metazoa > Chordata > Lepidosauria > Squamata > Anguidae > Elgaria > Elgaria multicarinata. The sequence continues at coordinate 73,207,602 of NC_086173.1, forward strand.
GGAAGACTGGCTGGTAAAGTGTGGTGTCCTGCAGTAAGCATTTCTCTCCCCTTGAAGGGAAGACTGGCTAGTAAAGTGTTGTGTCCTGCAGTAAGCATTTCTCTCCCCTTGAAGGGAACACTGGCTAGTAAAGTGTAGTGTCCTGCAGTAAGCATTTCTCTCCCCTTGAAGGGAACACTGGCTAGTAAAGTTTTGTGTCCTGCAATAAGCATTTCTCTCCCCTTGAAGGGAAGACTGGCTAGTAAAGTGTGGTGTCCTGCAATAAGCATTTCTCTCCCCTTGAAGGGAAGACTGGCTAGTAAAGTGTGTTGTCCTGCAATAAGCAATTCTCTCCCCTTGAAGGGAAGACTGGCTAGTAAAGTGTGGAGTCCTGCAATAAGCACTTCTCTCTCCTTGAAGGGAAGTCTGGCTAGTAAAGTGTTGTGTCTTCGAATAAGCATTTCTCTCCCCTTGAAGGGAAGACTGGCTAGTAAAGTGTGGTGTCCTACAGTAAGCATTTCTCTCCCCTTGAAGGGAAGACTGGCTAGTAAAGTGTGTTGTCCTGCAATAAGCAATTCTCTCCCCTTGAAGGGAAGACTGGCTAGTAAAGTGTGGTGTCCTGCAATAAGCATTTCTCTCCCCTTGAAGGGAAGACTGGCTAGTAAAGTGTGGTGTCCTGCAATAAGCAATTCTCTCCCCTTGAAGGGAAGACTGGCTAGTAAAGTGTGGAGTCCTGCAATAAGCACTTCTCTCCCCTTGAAGGGAAGTCTGGCTAGTAAAGTGTGGTGTCTTCGAATAAGCATTTCTCTCCCCTTGAAGGGAAGACTGGCTAGTAAAGTGTGGTGTCCTGCAGTAAGCATTTCTCTCCCCTTGAAGGGAAGACTGGCTAGTAAAGTGTGGTGTCTTCGAATAAGCATTTCTCTCCCCTTGAAGGGAAGACTGGCTAGTAAAGTGTGTTGTCCTGCAATAAGCATTTCTCTCCCCTTGAAGGGAAGACTGGCTAGTAAAGTGTGGTGTCTTCGAATAAGCATTTCTCTCCCCTTGAAGGGAAGACTGGCTAGTAAAGTGTGTTGTCCTGCAATAAGCATTTCTCTCCCCTTGAAGGGAAGACTGGCTAGTAAAGTGTGGTGTCTTCGAATAAGCATTTCTCTCCCCTTGAAGGGAAGACTGGCTAGTAAAGTGTGGTGTCCTGCAGTAAGCATTTCTCTCCCCTTGAAGGGAAGACTGGCTAGTAAAGTGTGTTGTCCTGCAATAAGCAATTCTCTCCCCTTGAAGGGAAGACTGGCTAGTAAAGTGTGGTGTCCTGCAATAAGCATTTCTCTCCCCTTGAAGGGAAGACTGGCTAGTAAAGTGTGTTGTCCTGCAATAAGCATTTCTCTCCCCTTGAAGGGAAGACTGGCTAGTAAAGTGTGTTGTCCTGCAATAAGCAATTCTCTCCCCTTGAAGGGAAGACTAGCTAGTAAAGTGTGGTGTCCTGCAATAAGCATTTCTCTCCCCTTGAAGGGAAGACTGGATAGTAAAGTGTGAAGTACTGCAATAAGCACTTCTCTCCCCTTGAAGGGAAGTCTGGCTAGTAAAGTGTAGTGTCCTGCAGGAAACATTTCTCTCCCCTTGAAGGGAAGACTGGCTAGTAAAGTGTAGTGTCCTGCAGTAAACATTTCTCTCCCCTTGAAGGGAAGACTGGCTAGTAAAGTGTGTTGTCCTGCAATAAGCACTTCTCTCCCCTTGAAGGGAAGACTGGCTAGTAAAGTGTTGTGTCCTGCAATAAGCACTTCTCTCCCCTTGAAGGGAAGACTAGCTGGTAAAGTAAAGTCTGGTGTCCTGCAATAAGAACTTCTCCACCCTTGAAGGGAAGACTGGCTGGTAAAGTCTGGTGTCCTGCAATAAGAACTTCTCTTCCCTTAAAGGGAAGTCTGTCCAGAAAAGTGTGGTGTCCTGCAATAAATATTTCTCTTCCCTTGAAGGGAAGACTGGCTAGTAAAGTGTGGTGTCCTGCAATAAGCATTTCTCTCACCTTGAAGGGAAGACTGGCTGGTAAAGTGTGGTGTCCTGCAGTAAGCATTTCTCTCCCCTTGAAGGGAACACTGGCTAGTAAAGTGTAGTGTCCTGCAGTAAGCATTTCTCTCCCCTTGAAGGGAAGACTGGCTAGTAAAGTGTGTTGTCCTGCAATAAGCAATTCTCTCCCCTTGAAGGGAAGACTGGCTAGTAAAGTGTGGTGTCCTGCAATAAGCATTTCTCTCCCCTTGAAGGGAAGACTGGCTAGTAAAGTGTGTTGTCCTGCAATAAGCATTTCTCTCCCCTTGAAGTGAAGACTGGCTAGTAAAGTGTGTTGTCCTGCAATAAGCAATTCTCTCCCCTTGAAGGGAAGACTGGCTAGTAAAGTGTGGTGTCCTGCAATAAGCATTTCTCTCCCCTTGAAGGGAAGACTGGCTAGTAAAGTGTGGAGTCCTGCAATAAGCACTTCTCTCCCCTTGAAGGGAAGTCTGGTTAGTAAAGTGTGGTGTCTTCGAATAAGCATTTCTCTCCCCTTGAAGAGAAGACTGGCTAGTAAAGTGTGGTGTCCTGCAGTAAGCATTTCTCTCCCCTTGAAGGGAAGACTGGCTAGTAAAGTGTAGTGTCCTGCAGTAAACATTTCTCTCCCCTTGAAGGGAAGACTGGCTAGTAAAGTGTGTTGTCCTGCAATAAGCACTTCTCTCCCCTTGAAGGGAAGACTGGCTAGTAAAGTGTTGTGTCCTGCAATAAGCACTTCTCTCCCCTTGAAGGGAAGACTAGCTGGTAAAGTAAAGTCTGGTGTCCTGCAATAAGAACTTCTCCACCCTTGAAGGGAAGACTGGCTGGTAAAGTCTGGTGTCCTGCAATAAGAACTTCTCTTCCCTTAAAGGGAAGTCTGTCCAGAAAAGTGTGGTGTCCTGCAATAAATATTTCTCTTCCCTTGAAGGGAAGACTGGCTAGTAAAGTGTGGTGTCCTGCAATAAGCATTTCTCTCACCTTGAAGGGAAGACTGGCTGGTAAAGTGTGGTGTCCTGCAGTAAGCATTTCTCTCCCCTTGAAGGGAACACTGGCTAGTAAAGTGTTGTGTCCTGCAGTAAGCATTTCTCTCCCCTTGAAGGGAAGACTGGCTAGTAAAGTGTGGTGTCCTGCAATAAGCATTTCTCTCACCTTGAAGGGAAGACTGGCTGGTAAAGTGTGGTGTCCTGCAGTAAGCATTTCTCTCCCCTTGAAGGGAAGACTGGCTAGTAAAGTGTTGTGTCCTGCAGTAAGCATTTCTCTCCCCTTGAAGGGAACACTGGCTAGTAAAGTGTAGTGTCCTGCAGTAAGCATTTCTCTCCCCTTGAAGGGAACACTGGCTAGTAAAGTTTTGTGTCCTGCAGTAAGCATTTCTCTCCCCTTGAAGGGAAGACTGGCTAGTAAAGTGTTGTGTCCTGCAGTAAGCATTTCTCTCCCCTTGAAGGGAACACTGGCTAGTAAAGTGTGGTGTCCTGCAATAAGCATTTCTCTCCCCTTGAAGGGAAGACTGGCTAGTAAAGTGTGGTGTCCTGCAGTAAACATTTCTCTCCCCTTGAAGGGAACACTGGCTAGTAAAGTGTTGTGTCCTGCAGTAAGCATTTCTCTCCCCTTGAAGGGAAGACTGGCTAGTAAAGTGTAGTGTCCTGCAGTAAGCATTTCTCTCCCCTTGAAGGGAAGACTGGCTAGTAAAGTGTTGTGTCCTGCAGTAAGCATTTCTCTCCCCTTGAAGGGAAGTCTGTCCAGAAAAGTGTGGTGTCCTGCAGTAAGCATTTCTCTCCCCTTGAAGGGAAGTCTGGATAGTAAAGTGTGGTGTCTTCGAATAAGCATTTCTCTCCCCTTGAAGGGAAGACTGGCTAGTAAAGTGTAGTGTCCTGCAGTAAGCATTTCTCTCCCCTTGAAGGGAAGACTGGCTAGTAAAGTTTTGTGTCCTGCAATAAGCATTTCTCTCCCCTTGAAGGGAAGACTGGCTAGTAAAGTGTGGTGTCCTGCAATAAGCATTTCTCTCCCCTTGAAGGGAAGACTGGCTAGTAAAGTTTTGTGTCCTGCAATAAGCATTTCTCTCCCCTTGAAGGGAAGACTGGCTAGTAAAGTGTGGTGTCCTGCAATAAGCATTTCTCTCCCCTTGAAGGGAAGACTGGCTAGTAAAGTGTGTTGTCCTGCAATAAGCAATTCTCTCCCCTTGAAGGGAAGACTGGCTAGTAAAGTGTGGAGTCCTGCAATAAGCACTTCTCTCTCCTTGAAGGGAAGTCTGGCTAGTAAAGTGTTGTGTCTTCGAATAAGCATTTCTCTCCCCTTGAAGGGAAGACTGGCTAGTAAAGTGTGGTGTCCTGCAGTAAGCATTTCTCTCCCCTTGAAGGGAAGACTGGCTAGTAAAGTGTGTTGTCCTGCAATAAGCAATTCTCTCCCCTTGAAGGGAAGACTGGCTAGTAAAGTGTGGTGTCCTGCAATAAGCATTTCTCTCCCCTTGAAGGGAAGACTGGCTAGTAAAGTGTGTTGTCCTGCAATAAGCAATTCTCTCCCCTTGAAGGGAAGACTGGCTAGTAAAGTGTGGTGTCCTGCAATAAGCATTTCTCTCCCCTTGAAGGGAAGACTGGCTAGTAAAGTGTGGAGTCCTGCAATAAGCACTTCTCTCCCCTTGAAGGGAAGTCTGGCTAGTAAAGTGTGGTGTCTTCGAATAAGCATTTCTCTCCCCTTGAAGGGAAGACTGGCTAGTAAAGTGTGGTGTCTTCGAATAAGCATTTCTCTCCCCTTGAAGGGAAGACTGGCTAGTAAAGTGTGGTGTCTTCGAATAAGCATTTCTCTCCCCTTGAAGGGAAGACTGGCTAGTAAAGTGTGTTGTCCTGCAATAAGCATTTCTCTCCCCTTGAAGGGAAGACTGGCTAGTAAAGTGTAGTGTCCTGCAGTAAACATTTCTCTCCCCTTGAAGGGAAGACTGGCTAGTAAAGTGTGTTGTCCTGCAATAAGCACTTCTCTCCCCTTGAAGGGAAGACTGGCTAGTAAAGTGTTGTGTCCTGCAATAAGCACTTCTCTCCCCTTGAAGGGAAGACTAGCTGGTAAAGTAAAGTCTGGTGTCCTGCAATAAGAACTTCTCCACCCTTGAAGGGAAGACTGGCTGGTAAAGTCTGGTGTCCTGCAATAAGAACTTCTCTTCCCTTAAAGGGAAGTCTGTCCAGAAAAGTGTGGTGTCCTGCAATAAATATTTCTCTTCCCTTGAAGGGAAGACTGGCTAGTAAAGTGTGGTGTCCTGCAATAAGCATTTCTCTCACCTTGAAGGGAAGACTGGCTGATAAAGTGTGGTGTCCTGCAGTAAGCATTTCTCTCCCCTTGAAGGGAACACTGGCTAGTAAAGTGTTGTGTCCTGCAGTAAGCATTTCTCTCCCCTTGAAGGGAAGACTGGCTAGTAAAGTGTGGTGTCCTGCAATAAGCATTTCTCTCACCTTGAAGGGAAGACTGGCTGGTAAAGTGTGGTGTCCTGCAGTAAGCATTTCTCTCCCCTTGAAGGGAAGACTGGCTAGTAAAGTGTTGTGTCCTGCAGTAAGCATTTCTCTCCCCTTGAAGGGAACACTGGCTAGTAAAGTGTAGTGTCCTGCAGTAAGCATTTCTCTCCCCTTGAAGGGAACACTGGCTAGTAAAGTTTTGTGTCCTGCAATAAGCATTTCTCTCCCCTTGAAGGGAAGACTGGCTAGTAAAGTGTGGTGTCCTGCAATAAGCATTTCTCTCCCCTTGAAGGGAAGACTGGCTAGTAAAGTGTGTTGTCCTGCAATAAGCAATTCTCTCCCCTTGAAGGGAAGACTGGCTAGTAAAGTGTGGAGTCCTGCAATAAGCACTTCTCTCTCCTTGAAGGGAAGTCTGGCTAGTAAAGTGTTGTGTCTTCGAATAAGCATTTCTCTCCCCTTGAAGGGAAGACTGGCTAGTAAAGTGTGGTGTCCTGCAGTAAGCATTTCTCTCCCCTTGAAGGGAAGACTGGCTAGTAAAGTGTGTTGTCCTGCAATAAGCAATTCTCTCCCCTTGAAGGGAAGACTGGCTAGTAAAGTGTGGTGTCCTGCAATAAGCATTTCTCTCCCCTTGAAGGGAAGACTGGCTAGTAAAGTGTGGTGTCCTGCAATAAGCAATTCTCTCCCCTTGAAGGGAAGACTGGCTAGTAAAGTGTGGAGTCCTGCAATAAGCACTTCTCTCCCCTTGAAGGGAAGTCTGGCTAGTAAAGTGTGGTGTCTTCGAATAAGCATTTCTCTCCCCTTGAAGGGAAGACTGGCTAGTAAAGTGTGGTGTCCTGCAGTAAGCATTTCTCTCCCCTTGAAGGGAAGACTGGCTAGTAAAGTGTGGTGTCTTCGAATAAGCATTTCTCTCCCCTTGAAGGGAAGACTGGCTAGTAAAGTGTGTTGTCCTGCAATAAGCATTTCTCTCCCCTTGAAGGGAAGACTGGCTAGTAAAGTGTGGTGTCTTCGAATAAGCATTTCTCTCCCCTTGAAGGGAAGACTGGCTAGTAAAGTGTGTTGTCCTGCAATAAGCATTTCTCTCCCCTTGAAGGGAAGACTGGCTAGTAAAGTGTGGTGTCTTCGAATAAGCATTTCTCTCCCCTTGAAGGGAAGACTGGCTAGTAAAGTGTGGTGTCCTGCAGTAAGCATTTCTCTCCCCTTGAAGGGAAGACTGGCTAGTAAAGTGTGTTGTCCTGCAATAAGCAATTCTCTCCCCTTGAAGGGAAGACTGGCTAGTAAAGTGTGGTGTCCTGCAATAAGCATTTCTCTCCCCTTGAAGGGAAGACTGGCTAGTAAAGTGTGTTGTCCTGCAATAAGCATTTCTCTCCCCTTGAAGGGAAGACTGGCTAGTAAAGTGTGTTGTCCTGCAATAAGCAATTCTCTCCCCTTGAAGGGAAGACTAGCTAGTAAAGTGTGGTGTCCTGCAATAAGCATTTCTCTCCCCTTGAAGGGAAGACTGGATAGTAAAGTGTGAAGTACTGCAATAAGCACTTCTCTCCCCTTGAAGGGAAGTCTGGCTAGTAAAGTGTAGTGTCCTGCAGGAAACATTTCTCTCCCCTTGAAGGGAAGACTGGCTAGTAAAGTGTAGTGTCCTGCAGTAAACATTTCTCTCCCCTTGAAGGGAAGACTGGCTAGTAAAGTGTGTTGTCCTGCAATAAGCACTTCTCTCCCCTTGAAGGGAAGACTGGCTAGTAAAGTGTTGTGTCCTGCAATAAGCACTTCTCTCCCCTTGAAGGGAAGACTAGCTGGTAAAGTAAAGTCTGGTGTCCTGCAATAAGAACTTCTCCACCCTTGAAGGGAAGACTGGCTGGTAAAGTCTGGTGTCCTGCAATAAGAACTTCTCTTCCCTTAAAGGGAAGTCTGTCCAGAAAAGTGTGGTGTCCTGCAATAAATATTTCTCTTCCCTTGAAGGGAAGACTGGCTAGTAAAGTGTGGTGTCCTGCAATAAGCATTTCTCTCACCTTGAAGGGAAGACTGGCTGGTAAAGTGTGGTGTCCTGCAGTAAGCATTTCTCTCCCCTTGAAGGGAACACTGGCTAGTAAAGTGTAGTGTCCTGCAGTAAGCATTTCTCTCCCCTTGAAGGGAAGACTGGCTAGTAAAGTGTGTTGTCCTGCAATAAGCAATTCTCTCCCCTTGAAGGGAAGACTGGCTAGTAAAGTGTGGTGTCCTGCAATAAGCATTTCTCTCCCCTTGAAGGGAAGACTGGCTAGTAAAGTGTGTTGTCCTGCAATAAGCATTTCTCTCCCCTTGAAGTGAAGACTGGCTAGTAAAGTGTGTTGTCCTGCAATAAGCAATTCTCTCCCCTTGAAGGGAAGACTGGCTAGTAAAGTGTGGTGTCCTGCAATAAGCATTTCTCTCCCCTTGAAGGGAAGACTGGCTAGTAAAGTGTGGAGTCCTGCAATAAGCACTTCTCTCCCCTTGAAGGGAAGTCTGGTTAGTAAAGTGTGGTGTCTTCGAATAAGCATTTCTCTCCCCTTGAAGAGAAGACTGGCTAGTAAAGTGTGGTGTCCTGCAGTAAGCATTTCTCTCCCCTTGAAGGGAAGACTGGCTAGTAAAGTGTAGTGTCCTGCAGTAAACATTTCACTCCCCTTGAAGGGAAGACTGGCTAGTAAAGTGTGTTGTCCTGCAATAAGCACTTCTCTCCCCTTGAAGGGAAGACTGGCTAGTAAAGTGTTGTGTCCTGCAATAAGCACTTCTCTCCCCTTGAAGGGAAGACTAGCTGGTAAAGTAAAGTCTGGTGTCCTGCAATAAGAACTTCTCCACCCTTGAAGGGAAGACTGGCTGGTAAAGTCTGGTGTCCTGCAATAAGAACTTCTCTTCCCTTAAAGGGAAGTCTGTCCAGAAAAGTGTGGTGTCCTGCAATAAATATTTCTCTTCCCTTGAAGGGAAGACTGGCTAGTAAAGTGTGGTGTCCTGCAATAAGCATTTCTCTCACCTTGAAGGGAAGACTGGCTGGTAAAGTGTGGTGTCCTGCAGTAAGCATTTCTCTCCCCTTGAAGGGAACACTGGCTAGTAAAGTGTTGTGTCCTGCAGTAAGCATTTCTCTCCCCTTGAAGGGAAGACTGGCTAGTAAAGTGTGGTGTCCTGCAATAAGCATTTCTCTCACCTTGAAGGGAAGACTGGCTGGTAAAGTGTGGTGTCCTGCAGTAAGCATTTCTCTCCCCTTGAAGGGAAGACTGGCTAGTAAAGTGTTGTGTCCTGCAGTAAGCATTTCTCTCCCCTTGAAGGGAACACTGGCTAGTAAAGTGTAGTGTCCTGCAGTAAGCATTTCTCTCCCCTTGAAGGGAACACTGGCTAGTAAAGTTTTGTGTCCTGCAGTAAGCATTTCTCTCCCCTTGAAGGGAAGACTGGCTAGTAAAGTGTTGTGTCCTGCAGTAAGCATTTCTCTCCCCTTGAAGGGAACACTGGCTAGTAAAGTGTGGTGTCCTGCAATAAGCATTTCTCTCCCCTTGAAGGGAAGACTGGCTAGTAAAGTGTGGTGTCCTGCAGTAAACATTTCTCTCCCCTTGAAGGGAACACTGGCTAGTAAAGTGTTGTGTCCTGCAGTAAGCATTTCTCTCCCCTTGAAGGGAAGACTGGCTAGTAAAGTGTAGTGTCCTGCAGTAAGCATTTCTCTCCCCTTGAAGGGAAGACTGGCTAGTAAAGTGTTGTGTCCTGCAGTAAGCATTTCTCTCCCCTTGAAGGGAAGTCTGTCCAGAAAAGTGTGGTGTCCTGCAGTAAGCATTTCTCTCCCCTTGAAGGGAAGTCTGGATAGTAAAGTGTGGTGTCTTCGAATAAGCATTTCTCTCCCCTTGAAGGGAAGACTGGCTAGTAAAGTGTAGTGTCCTGCAGTAAGCATTTCTCTCCCCTTGAAGGGAAGACTGGCTAGTAAAGTTTTGTGTCCTGCAATAAGCATTTCTCTCCCCTTGAAGGGAAGACTGGCTAGTAAAGTGTGGTGTCCTGCAATAAGCATTTCTCTCCCCTTGAAGGGAAGACTGGCTAGTAAAGTTTTGTGTCCTGCAATAAGCATTTCTCTCCCCTTGAAGGGAAGACTGGCTAGTAAAGTGTGGTGTCCTGCAATAAGCATTTCTCTCCCCTTGAAGGGAAGACTGGCTAGTAAAGTGTGTTGTCCTGCAATAAGCAATTCTCTCCCCTTGAAGGGAAGACTGGCTAGTAAAGTGTGGAGTCCTGCAATAAGCACTTCTCTCTCCTTGAAGGGAAGTCTGGCTAGTAAAGTGTTGTGTCTTCGAATAAGCATTTCTCTCCCCTTGAAGGGAAGACTGGCTAGTAAAGTGTGGTGTCCTGCAGTAAGCATTTCTCTCCCCTTGAAGGGAAGACTGGCTAGTAAAGTGTGTTGTCCTGCAATAAGCAATTCTCTCCCCTTGAAGGGAAGACTGGCTAGTAAAGTGTGGTGTCCTGCAATAAGCATTTCTCTCCCCTTGAAGGGAAGACTGGCTAGTAAAGTGTGTTGTCCTGCAATAAGCAATTCTCTCCCCTTGAAGGGAAGACTGGCTAGTAAAGTGTGGTGTCCTGCAATAAGCATTTCTCTCCCCTTGAAGGGAAGACTGGCTAGTAAAGTGTGGAGTCCTGCAATAAGCACTTCTCTCCCCTTGAAGGGAAGTCTGGCTAGTAAAGTGTGGTGTCTTCGAATAAGCATTTCTCTCCCCTTGAAGGGAAGACTGGCTAGTAAAGTGTGGTGTCTTCGAATAAGCATTTCTCTCCCCTTGAAGGGAAGACTGGCTAGTAAAGTGTGGTGTCTTCGAATAAGCATTTCTCTCCCCTTGAAGGGAAGACTGGCTAGTAAAGTGTGGTGTCCTGCAGTAAGCATTTCTCTCCCCTTGAAGGGAAGACTGGGTAGTAAAGTGTGTTGTCCTGCAATAAGCAATTCTCTCCCCTTGAAGGGAAGACTGGCTAGTAAAGTGTGGTGTCCTGCAATAAGCATTTCTCTCCCCTTGAAGGGAAGACTGGCTAGTAAAGTGTGTTGTCCTGCAATAAGCATTTCTCTCCCCTTGAAGGGAAGACTGGCTAGTAAAGTGTGTTGTCCTGCAATAAGCAATTCTCTCCCCTTGAAGGGAAGACTAGCTAGTAAAGTGTGGTGTCCTGCAATAAGCATTTCTCTCCCCTTGAAGGGAAGACTGGCTAGTAAAGTGTGGTGTCCTGCAATAAGCACTTCTCTCCCCTTGAAGGGAAGTCTGGCTAGTAAAGTGTGGTATCTTCGAATAAGCATTTCTCTCCCCTTGAAGAGAAGACTGGCTAGTAAAGTGTGGTGTCCTGCAGTAAGCATTTCTCTCCCCTTGAAGGGAAGACTGGCTAGTAAAGTGTAGTGTCCTGCAGTAAACATTTCTCTCCCCTTGAAGGGAAGACTGGCTAGTAAAGTGTGTTGTCCTGCAATAAGCACTTCTCTCCCCTTGAAGGGAAGACTGGCTAGTAAAGTGTTGTGTCCTGCAATAAGCACTTCTCTCCCCTTGAAGGGAAGACTAGCTGGTAAAGTAAAGTCTGGTGTCCTGCAATAAGAACTTCTCCACCCTTGAAGGGAAGACTGGCTGGTAAAGTCTGGTGTCCTGCAATAAGAACTTCTCTTCCCTTAAAGGGAAGTCTGTCCAGAAAAGTGTGGTGTCCTGCAATAAATATTTCTCTTCCCTTGAAGGGAAGACTGGCTAGTAAAGTGTGGTGTCCTGCAATAAGCATTTCTCTCACCTTGAAGGGAAGACTGGCTGGTAAAGTGTGGTGTCCTGCAGTAAGCATTTCTCTCCCCTTGAAGGGAACACTGGCTAGTAAAGTGTTGTGTCCTGCAGTAAGCATTTCTCTCCCCTTGAAGGGAAGACTGGCTAGTAAAGTGTGGTGTCCTGCAATAAGCATTTCTCTCACCTTGAAGGGAAGACTGGCTGGTAAAGTGTGGTGTCCTGCAGTAAGCATTTCTCTCCCCTTGAAGGGAAGACTGGCTAGTAAAGTGTTGTGTCCTGCAGTAAGCATTTCTCTCCCCTTGAAGGGAACACTGGCTAGTAAAGTGTAGTGTCCTGCAGTAAGCATTTCTCTCCCCTTGAAGGGAACACTGGCTAGTAAAGTGTTGTGTCCTGCAGTAAGCATTTCTCTCCCCTTGAAGGGAAGACTGGCTAGTAAAGTGTGGTGTCCTGCAATAAGCATTTCTCTCCCCTTGAAGGGAAGACTGGCTAGTAAAGTGTGGTGTCCTGCATTAAACATTTCTCTCCCCTTGAAGGGAACACTGGCTAGTAAAGTGTTGTGTCCTGCAGTAAGCATTTCTCTCCCCTTGAAGGGAACACTGGCTAGTAAAGTGTAGTGTCCTGCAGTAAGCATTTCTCTCCCCTTGAAGGGAAGACTGGCTAGTAAAGTGTTGTGTCCTGCAGTAAGCATTTCTCTCCCCTTGAAGGGAAGTCTGCCCAGAAAAGTGTGGTGTCCTGCAGTAAGCATTTCTCTCCCCTTGAAGGGAAGTCTGGATAGTAAAGTGTGGTGTCTTCGAATAAGCATTTCTCTCCCCTTGAAGGGAAGACTGGCTAGTAAAGTGTAGTGTCCTGCAGTAAGCATTTCTCTCCCCTTGAAGGGAAGACTGGCTAGTAAAGTTTTGTGTCCTGCAATAAGCATTTCTCTCCCCTTGAAGGGAAGACTGGCTAGTAAATTGTGGTGTCCTGCAATAAGCATTTCTCTCCCCTTGAAGGGAAGACTGGCTAGTAAAGTTTTGTGTCCTGCAATAAGCATTTCTCTCCCCTTGAAGGGAAGACTGGCTAGTAAAGTGTGGTGTCCTGCAATAAGCATTTCTCTCCCCTTGAAGGGAAGACTGGCTAGTAAAGTGTGTTGTCCTGCAATAAGCAATTCTCTCCCCTTGAAGGGAAGACTGGCTAGTAAAGTGTGGAGTCCTGCAATAAGCACTTCTCTCTCCTTGAAGGGAAGTCTGGCTAGTAAAGTGTTGTGTCTTCGAATAAGCATTTCTCTCCCCTTGAAGGGAAGACTGGCTAGTAAAGTGTGGTGTCCTGCAGTAAGCATTTCTCTCCCCTTGAAGGGAAGACTGGCTAGTAAAGTGTGTTGTCCTGCAATAAGCAATTCTCTCCCCTTGAAGGGAAGACTGGCTAGTAAAGTGTGGTGTCCTGCAATAAGCATTTCTCTCCCCTTGAAGGGAAGACTGGCTAGTAAAGTGTGTTGTCCTGCAATAAGCATTTCTCTCCCCTTGAAGGGAAGACTGGCTAGTAAAGTGTGTTGTCCTGCAATAAGCAATTCTCTCCCCTTGAAGGGAAGACTAGCTAGTAAAGTGTGGTGTCCTGCAATAAGCATTTCTCTCCCCTTGAAGGGAAGACTGGCTAGTAAAGTGTGGAGTCCTGCAATAAGCACTTCTCTCCCCTTGAAGGGAAGTCTGGCTAGTAAAGTGTGGTGTCTTCGAATAAGCATTTCTCTCCCCTTGAAGGGAAGACTGGCTAGTAAAGTGTGGTGTCTTCGAATAAGCATTTCTCTCCCCTTGAAGGGAAGACTGGCTAGTAAAGTGTGGTGTCTTCGAATAAGCATTTCTCTCCCCTTGAAGGGAAGACTGGCTAGTAAAGTGTGGTGTCCTGCAGTAAGCATTTCTCTCCCCTTGAAGGGAAGACTGGCTAGTAAAGTGTAGTGTCCTGCAGTAAACATTTCTCTCCCCTTGAAGGGAAGACTGGCTAGTAAAGTGTGTTATCCTGCAATAAGCACTTCTCTCCCCTTGAAGGGAAGACTGGCTAGTAAAGTGTTGTGTCCTGCAATAAGCACTTCTCTCCCCTTGAAGGGAAGACTAGCTGGTAAAGTAAAGTCTGGTGTCCTGCAATAAGAACTTCTCCACCCTTGAAGGGAAGACTGGCTGGTAAAGTCTGGTGTCCTGCAATAAGAACTTCTCTTCCCTTAAAGGGAAGTCTGTCCAGAAAAGTGTGGTGTCCTGCAATAAATATTTCTCTTCCCTTGAAGGGAAGACTGGCTAGTAAAGTGTGGTGTCCTGCAATAAGCATTTCTCTCACCTTGAAGGGAAGACTGGCTGGTAAAGTGTGGTGTCCTGCAGTAAGCATTTCTCTCCCCTTGAAGGGAACACTGGCTAGTAAAGTGTTGTGTCCTGCAGTAAGCATTTCTCTCCCCTTTAAGGGAAGACTGGCTAGTAAAGTGTGGTGTCCTGCAATAAGCATTTCTCTCCCCTTGAAGGGAAGACTGGCTAGTAAAGTGTTGTGTCCTGCAGTAAGCATTTCTCTCCCCTTGAAGGGAACACTGGCTAGTAAAGTGTAGTGTCCTGCAGTAAGCATTTCTCTCCCCTTGAAGGGAACACTGGCTAGTAAAGTGTTGTGTCCTGCAGTAAGCATTTCTCTCCCCTTGAAGGGAAGACTGGCTAGTAAAGTGTTGTGTCCTGCAGTAAGCATTTCTCTCCCCTTGAAGGGAACACTGGCTAGTAAAGTGTGGTGTCCTGCAATAAGCATTTCTCTCCCCTTGAAGCGAAGACTGGCTAGTAAAGTGTGGTGTCCTGCAGTAAACATTTCTCTCCCCTTGAAGGGAACACTGGCTAGTAAAGTGTTGTGTCCTGCAGTAAGCATTTCTCTCCCCTTGAAGGGAAGACTGGCTAGTAAAGTGTAGTGTCCTGCAGTAAGCATTTCTCTCCCCTTGAAGGGAAGACTGGCTAGTAAAGTGTTGTGTCCTGCAGTAAGCATTTCTCTCCCCTTGAAGGGAAGTCTGTCCAGAAAAGTGTGGTGTCCTGCAGTAAGCATTTCTCTCCCCTTGAAGGGAAGTCTGGATAGTAAAGTGTGGTGTCTTCGAATAAGCATTTCTCTCCCCTTGAAGGGAAGACTGGCTAGTAAAGTGTAGTGTCCTGCAGTAAGCATTTCTCTCCCCTTGAAGGGAAGACTGGCTAGTAAAGTGTTGTGTCCTGCAGTAAGCATTTCTCTCCCCTTGAAGGGAAGTCTGTCCAGAAAAGTGTGGTGTCCTGCAGTAAGCATTTCTCTCCCCTTGAAGGGAAGACTGGCTGGTAAAGTGTGGTGTTCTGCAGTAAGCATTTCTCTCCCCTTGAAGGGAAGACTGGCTAGTAAAGTGTGGTGTTTTGCAATAAGCATTTCTCTCCCCTTGAAGGGAAGACTGGCTGGTAAAGTGTGGTGTTCTGCAGTAAGCATTTCTCTCCCCTTGAAGGGAAGACTGGCTAGTAAAGTGTGGTGTTCTGCAATAAGCATTTCTCTCCCCTTGAAGGGAAGACTGGCTAGTAAAGTGTGGTGTCCTGCAATAAGCATTTCTCTCACCTTGAAGGGAAGACTGGCTGGTAAAGTGTGGTGTCCTGCAGTAAGCACTTCTCTCCCCTTGAAGGGAAGACTGGCTAGTAAAGTGTAGTGTCCTTCAATAAGCACTTCTCTCCCCTTGAAGGGAAGACTGGCTAGTAAAGTGTGGTGTCCTGCAATAAGCATTTCTCTCACCTTGAAGGGAAGACTGGCTAGTAAAGTGTGGTGTCCTGCAATAAGCACTTCTCTCCCCTTGAAGGGAAGACTGGCTAGTAAACTGTGGTGTCCTGCAATAAGCACTTCTCTTCCCTTGAAGGGAAGTCTGTCCAGAAAAGTGTGGATTCCTGCAATAAGTACTTCTCTTCCCTTGAAGGGAAGACTGGCTAGTAAAATGTGGTGTACTGCAATAAGTACTTCTCTTCCCTTGAAGGGAAGTCTGGCTAGTAAAATGTGGTGTCCTGCAATAAGAACTTCTCTTCCCTTAAAGGGAAGTCTGTCCAGAAAAGTGTGGTGTCCTGCAATAAATATTTCTCTCCCCTTGTAGGGAAGACTGGCTAGTAAAATGTGGTGTCCTGCAATAATTACTTCTCTCCCCTTGAAGGGAAGACTGGCTAGTAAAGTGTGGTGTCCTGCAATAAGCACTTCTCTCCCCTTGAAGGGAAGACTGGCTAGTAAAGTGTGGTGTCCTGCAATAAGCATTTCTCTCACCTTGAAGGGAAGACTGGCTGGTAAAGTGTGGTGTCCTGCAGTAAGCATTTCTCTCCCCTTGAAGGGAAGACTGGCTAGTAAAGTGTGGTGTCCTGCAATAAGCACTTCTCTCCCCTTGAAGGGAAGACTGGCTGGTAAAGTGTGGTGTTCTGCAGTAAGCATTTCCCTCCCCTTGAAGGGAAGACTGGCTAGTAAAGTGTGGTGTTTTGCAATAAGCATTTCTCTCCCCTTGAAGGGAAGACTGGCTGGTAAAGTGTGGTGTTCTGCAGTAAGCATTTCTCTCCCCTTGAAGGGAAGACTGGCTAGTAAAGTGTGGTGTTCTGCAATAAGCATTTCTCTCCCCTTGAAGGGAAGACTGGCTAGTAAAGTTTTGTGTCCTGCAATAAGCATTTCTCTCCCCTTGAAGGGAAGACTGGCTAGTAAATTGTGGTGTCCTGCAATAAGCATTTCTCTCCCCTTGAAGGGAAGACTGGCTAGTAAAGTTTTGTGTCCTGCAATAAGCATTTCTCTCCCCTTGAAGGGAAGACTGGCTAGTAAAGTGTGGTGTCCTGCAATAAGCATTTCTCTCCCCTTGAAGGGAAGACTGGCTAGTAAAGTGTGTTGTCCTGCAATAAGCAATTCTCTCCCCTTGAAGGGAAGACTGGCTAGTAAAGTGTGGAGTCCTGCAATAAGCACTTCTCTCTCCTTGAAGGGAAGTCTGGCTAGTAAAGTGTTGTGTCTTCGAATAAGCATTTCTCTCCCCTTGAAGGGAAGACTGGCTAGTAAAGTGTGGTGTCCTGCAGTAAGCATTTCTCTCCCCTTGAAGGGAAGACTGGCTAGTAAAGTGTGTTGTCCTGCAATAAGCAATTCTCTCCCCTTGAAGGGAAGACTGGCTAGTAAAGTGTGGTGTCCTGCAATAAGCATTTCTCTCCCCTTGAAGGGAAGACTGGCTAGTAAAGTGTGTTGTCCTGCAATAAGCAATTCTCTCCCCTTGAAGGGAAGACTGGCTAGTAAAGTGTGGTGTCCTGCAATAAGCATTTCTCTCCCCTTGAAGGGAAGACTGGCTAGTAAAGTGTGGAGTCCTGCAATAAGCACTTCTCTCCCCTTGAAGGGAAGTCTGGCTAGTAAAGTGTGGTGTCTTCGAATAAGCATTTCTCTCCCCTTGAAGGGAAGACTGGCTAGTAAAGTGTGGTGTCTTCGAATAAGCATTTCTCTCCCCTTGAAGGGAAGACTGGCTAGTAAAGTGTGGTGTCTTCGAATAAGCATTTCTCTCCCCTTGAAGGGAAGACTGGCTAGTAAAGTGTGGTGTCCTGCAGTAAGCATTTCTCTCCCCTTGAAGGGAAGACTGGCTAGTAAAGTGTGTTGTCCTGCAATAAGCAATTCTCTCCCCTTGAAGGGAAGACTGGCTAGTAAAGTGTGGTGTCCTGCAATAAGCATTTCTCTCCCCTTGAAGGGAAGACTGGCTAGTAAAGTGTGTTGTCCTGCAATAAGCATTTCTCTCCCCTTGAAGGGAAGACTGGCTAGTAAAGTGTGTTGTCCTGCAATAAGCAATTCTCTCCCCTTGAAGGGAAGACTAGCTAGTAAAGTGTGGTGTCCTGCAATAAGCATTTCTCTCCCCTTGAAGGGAAGACTGGCTAGTAAAGTGTGGAGTCCTGCAATAAGCACTTCTCTCCCCTTGAAGGGAAGTCTAGCTAGTAAAGTATGGTGTCTTCGAATAAGCATTTCTCTCCCCTTGAAGAGAAGACTGGCTAGTAAAGTGTGGTGTCCTGCAGTAAGCATTTCTCTCCCCTTGAAGGGAAGACTGGCTAGTAAAGTGTAGTGTCCTGCAGTAAACATTTCTCTCCCCTTGAAGGGAAGACTGGCTAGTAAAGTGTGTTATCCTGCAATAAGCACTTCTCTCCCCTTGAAGGGAAGACTGGCTAGTAAAGTGTTGTGTCCTGCAATAAGCACTTCTCTCCCCTTGAAGGGAAGACTAGCTGGTAAAGTAAAGTCTGGTGTCCTGCAATAAGAACTTCTCCACCCTTGAAGGGAAGACTGGCTGGTAAAGTCTGGTGTCCTGCAATAAGAACTTCTCTTCCCTTAAAGGGAAGTCTGTCCAGAAAAGTGTGGTGTCCTGCAATAAATATTTCTCTTCCCTTGAAGGGAAGACTGGCTAGTAAAGTGTGGTGTCCTGCAATAAGCATTTCTCTCACCTTGAAGGGAAGACTGGCTGGTAAAGTGTGGTGTCCTGCAGTAAGCATTTCTCTCCCCTTGAAGGGAACACTGGCTAGTAAAGTGTTGTGTCCTGCAGTAAGCATTTCTCTCCCCTTTAAGGGAAGACTGGCTAGTAAAGTGTGGTGTCCTGCAATAAGCATTTCTCTCCCCTTGAAGGGAAGACTGGCTAGTAAAGTGTTGTGTCCTGCAGTAAGCATTTCTCTCCCCTTGAAGGGAACACTGGCTAGTAAAGTGTAGTGTCCTGCAGTAAGCATTTCTCTCCCCTTGAAGGGAACACTGGCTAGTAAAGTGTTGTGTCCTGCAGTAAGCATTTCTCTCCCCTTGAAGGGAAGACTGGCTAGTAAAGTGTTGTGTCCTGCAGTAAGCATTTCTCTCCCCTTGAAGGGAACACTGGCTAGTAAAGTGTGGTGTCCTGCAATAAGCATTTCTCTCCCCTTGAAGCGAAGACTGGCTAGTAAAGTGTGGTGTCCTGCAGTAAACATTTCTCTCCCCTTGAAGGGAACACTGGCTAGTAAAGTGTTGTGTCCTGCAGTAAGCATTTCTCTCCCCTTGAAGGGAAGACTGGCTAGTAAAGTGTAGTGTCCTGCAGTAAGCATTTCTCTCCCCTTGAAGGGAAGACTGGCTAGTAAAGTGTTGTGTCCTGCAGTAAGCATTTCTCTCCCCTTGAAGGGAAGTCTGTCCAGAAAAGTGTGGTGTCCTGCAGTAAGCATTTCTCTCCCCTTGAAGGGAAGTCTGGATAGTAAAGTGTGGTGTCTTCGAATAAGCATTTCTCTCCCCTTGAAGGGAAGACTGGCTAGTAAAGTGTAGTGTCCTGCAGTAAGCATTTCTCTCCCCTTGAAGGGAAGACTGGCTAGTAAAGTGTTGTGTCCTGCAGTAAGCATTTCTCTCCCCTTGAAGGGAAGTCTGTCCAGAAAAGTGTGGTGTCCTGCAGTAAGCATTTCTCTCCCCTTGAAGGGAAGACTGGCTGGTAAAGTGTGGTGTTCTGCAGTAAGCATTTCTCTCCCCTTGAAGGGAAGACTGGCTAGTAAAGTGTGGTGTTTTGCAATAAGCATTTCTCTCCCCTTGAAGGGAAGACTGGCTGGTAAAGTGTGGTGTTCTGCAGTAAGCATTTCTCTCCCCTTGAAGGGAAGACTGGCTAGTAAAGTGTGGTGTTCTGCAATAAGCATTTCTCTCCCCTTGAAGGGAAGACTGGCTAGTAAAGTGTGGTGTCCTGCAATAAGCATTTCTCTCACCTTGAAGGGAAGACTGGCTGGTAAAGTGTGGTGTCCTGCAGTAAGCACTTCTCTCCCCTTGAAGGGAAGACTGGCTAGTAAAGTGTAGTGTCCTTCAATAAGCACTTCTCTCCCCTTGAAGGGAAGACTGGCTAGTAAAGTGTGGTGTCCTGCAATAAGCATTTCTCTCACCTTGAAGGGAAGACTGGCTATTAAAGTGTGGTGTCCTGCAATAAGCACTTCTCTCCCCTTGAAGGGAAGACTGGCTAGTAAACTGTGGTGTCCTGCAATAAGCACTTCTCTTCCCTTGAAGGGAAGTCTGTCCAGAAAAGTGTGGATTCCTGCAATAAGTACTTCTCTTCCCTTGAAGGGAAGACTGGCTAGTAAAATGTGGTGTACTGCAATAAGTACTTCTCTTCCCTTGAAGGGAAGTCTGGCTAGTAAAATGTGGTGTCCTGCAATAAGAACTTCTCTTCCCTTAAAGGGAAGTCTGTCCAGAAAAGTGTGGTGTCCTGCAATAAATATTTCTCTCCCCTTGTAGGGAAGACTGGCTAGTAAAATGTGGTGTCCTGCAATAATTACTTCTCTCCCCTTGAAGGGAAGACTGGCTAGTAAAGTTTGGTGTCCTGCAATAAGCACTTCTCTCCCCTTGAAGGGAAGACTGGCTAGTAAAGTGTGGTGTCCTGCAATAAGCATTTCTCTCACCTTGAAGGGAAGACTGGCTGGTAAAGTGTGGTGTCCTGCAGTAAGCATTTCTCTCCCCTTGAAGGGAAGACTGGCTAGTAAAGTGTGGTGTCCTGCAATAAGCACTTCTCTCCCCTTGAAGGGAAGACTGGCTGGTAAAGTGTGGTGTTCTGCAGTAAGCATTTCCCTCCCCTTGAAGGGAAGACTGGCTAGTAAAGTGTGGTGTTTTGCAATAAGCATTTCTCTCCCCTTGAAGGGAAGACTGGCTGGTAAAGTGTGGTGTTCTGCAGTAAGCATTTCTCTCCCCTTGAAGGGAAGACTGGCTAGTAAAGTGTGGTGTTCTGCAATAAGCATTTCTCTCCCCTTGAAGGGAAGACTGGCTAGTAAAGTGTGGTGTCCTGCAATAAGCATTTCTCTCACCTTGAAGGGAAGACTGTCTGGTAAAGTGTGGTGTCCTGCAGTAAGCACTTCTCTCCCCTTGAAGGGAAGACTGGCTAGTAAAGTGTGGTGTCCTGCAATAAGCACTTCTCTCCCCTTGAAGGGAAGACTGGCTAGTAAAGTGTGGTGTCCTGCAATAAGCATTTCTCTCACCTTGAAGGGAAGACTGGCTAGTAAAGTGTGGTGTCCTGCAATAAGCACTTCTCTCCCCTTGAAGGGAAGACTGGCTAGTAAAATGTGGTGTCCTGCAATAAGCACTTCTCTTCCCTTAAAGGGAAGTCTGTCCAGAAAAGTGTGGTGTCCTGCAATAAATATTTCTCTTCCCTTGAAGGAAAGACTGGCTAGTAAAATGTGGTGTCCTGCAATAAGCACTTCTCTCCCCTTGTAGGGAAGACTGGCTAGTAATATGTGGTGTCCTGCAATAATTACTTCTCTTCCCTTGAAGGGAAGTCTAGCTAGTAAAATGTGGTGTCCTGTAATAAGAACTTCTCTTCCCTTAAAGGGAAGTCTGTCCAGAAAAGTGTGGTGTCCTGCAATAAATATTTCTCTTCCCTTGAAGGAAAGACTGGCTAGTAAAATGTGGTGTCCTGCAATAAGCACTTCTCTCCCCTTGTAGGGAAGACTGGCTAGTAAAATGTGGTGTCCTGCAATAATTACTTCTCTTCCCTTGAAGGGAACTCTGGCTAGTAAAATGTGGTGTCCTGCAATAAGCATTTCTCTCACCTTGAAGGGAAGTCTGGCTAGTAAAGTGTGGTAGCCTGAACTAAGCATTTCTCTCCCCTTGAAGGGAAGACTGGCTAGTAAAGTGTGGTGTCCTCGAATAACATTTCTCTCCCCTTGAAGGGAAGTCTGTCCAGAAAAGTGTGGAGTCCTGCAATAAGCACTTCTCTCCCCTTGAAGGGAAGACTGGCTGGTAAAGTGTGGTGTCCTGCAGTAAGCATTTTTCTCCCCTTGAAGGGAAGACTGGCTAGTAAAGTGTGGTGTGCTGCAATAAGTACTTCTCTTCCCTTGAAGGGAAGACTGGCTAGTAAAGTTTGGTGTCCTGCAATAAGCACTTCTCTTCCCTTGAAGGGAAGTCTGTCCAGAAAAGTGTGGAGTCCTGAAATAAGCACTTCTCTCCCCTTGAAGGGAAGACTGGCTAGTAAAGTGTGGTGTCCTGCAATAAGCACTTCTCTCCTCTTGAAGGGAAGTCTGGCTAGTAAAGTGTGGTGTCCTGCAATAAGCACTTCTCTCCCCTTGAAGGGAAGATTGGCTAGTAAGGTGTGGTGTCCTGCAATAAGCATTTCTCTCCCCTTGAAGGGAAGATTGGCTAGTAAAGTGTGGTGTCCTGCAATAAGCACTTCTCTCCCCTTGAAGGGAAGATTGGCTAGTAAAGTGTGTTGTCCTGCAATAAGCACTTCTCTCCCCTTGAAGGGAAGATTGGCTAGTAAAGTGTGGTGTCCTGAAATAAGCACTTCTCTCCCCTTGAAGGGAAGACTGGCTAGTAAAGTGTGGTGTCCTGCAATAAGCATTTCTCTCCCCTTGAAGGGAAGATTGGCTAGTAAAGTGTTGTGTCCTGCAGTAAGCATTTCTCTCCCCTTGAAGGGAAGACTGGCTAGTAAAGTGTGGTGTCCTGCAATAAGCATTTCTCTCCCCTTGAAGGGAAGACTGGCTAGTAAAGTGTGGTGTCCTCGAATAAGCATTTCTCTCCCCTTGAAGGGAAGTCTGGCTATTAAAGTGTGGTGTCCTGCAATAAGAACTTCTCCACCCTTGAAGGGAAGACTGGCTGGTAAAGTCTGGTGTCCTGCAATAAGAACTTCTCTTCCCTTAAAGGGAAGTCTGTCCAGAAAAGTGTGGTGTCCTGCAATAAATATTTCTCTTCCCTTGAAGGGAAGACTGGCTAGTAAAGTCTGGTGTCCTGCAATAAGCATTTCTCTCACCTTGAAGGGAAGACTGGCTGGTAAAGTGTGGTGTCCTGCAATAAGCATTTCTCTCCCCTTGAAGGGAAGTCTGTCCAGAAAAGTGTGGTGTCCTGCAAAAAGAACTTCTCTTCCCTTGAAGGGAAGTCTGTCCAGAAAAGTGTGGTGTCCTGCAGTAAGCATTTCTCTCCCCTTGAAGGGAAGTCTGTCCAGAAAAGTGTGGTGTCCTGCAGTAAGCATTTCTCTCCCCTTGAAGGGAAGTCTGGTTAGTAAATTGTGGTGTCCTGCAATAAGCACTTCTCTCCCCTTGAAGGGAAGACTGGCTAGTAAAGTGTGGTGTCCTGCAATAAGCACTTCTCTTCCCTTGAAGGGAAGACTGGCTAGTAAAATGTGGTGTCCTGCAATAAGCACTTCTCTCCCCTTGTAGGGAAGACTGGCTAGTAAAGTGTGGTGTCCTGCAATAAGAACTTCTCTTCCATTAAAGGGAAGTCTGTCCAGAAAAGTGTGGTGTCGTGCAATAAATATTTCTCTTCCCTTGAAGGGAAGACTGGCTAGTAAAGTGTGGTGTCCTGCAATAAGCATTTCTCTCACCTTGAAGGGAAGACTGGCTAGTAAAGTGTGGTGTCCTGCAATAAGCATTTCTCTCACCTTGAAGGGAAGACTGGCTAGTAAAGTGTGGTGTCCTGCAGTAAGCACTTCTCTTCCCTTGAAGGGAAGTCTGGCTAGTAAAATGTGGTGTCCTGCAATAAGTACTTCTCTTCCCTTGAAGGGAAGTCTGGCTAGTAAAATGTGGTGTCCTGCAATAAGAACTTCTCTTCCCTTAAAGGGAAGTCTGTCCAGAAAAGTGTGGTGTCCTGCAATAAATATTTCTCTTCCCTTGAAGGAAAGACTGGCTAGTAAAATGTGGTGTCCTGCAATAAGCACTTCTCTCCCCTTGTAGGGAAGACTGGCTAGTAAAGTGTGGTGTCCTGAAATAAGCACTTCTCTCCCCTTGAAGGGAAGACTGGCTAGTAAAGTGTGGTGTCCTGCAATAAGCATTTCTCTTCCCTTGAAGGGAAGACTGGCTAGTAAAGTGTGTTGTCCTGCAATAAGCACTTCTCTCCCCTTGAAGGGAAGACTGGCTGGTAAAGTGTGGTGTCCTGCAGTAAGCATTTCTCTCCCCTTGAAGGGAAGACTGGCTAGTAAAGTGTGGTGTCCTGCAATAAGTACTTCTCTTCCCTTGAAGGGAAGACTGGCTAGTAAAGTGTGGTGTCCTGCAATAAGCACTTCTCTTCCCTTGAAGGGAAGTCTGTCCAGAAAAGTGTGGAGTCCTGAAATAAGCACTTCTCTCCCCTTGAAGGGAAGACTGGCTAGTAAAGTGTGGTGTCCTGCAATAAGCACTTCTCTCCTCTTGAAGGGAAGTCTGGCTAGTAAAGTGTGGTGTCCTGCAGTAAGCATTTCTCTCCCCTTGAAGGGAAGATTGGCTAGTAAAGTGTGGTGTCCTGCAATAAGCACTTCTCTTCCCTTGAAGGGAAGTTTGTCCAGAAAAATGTGGATTCCTGCAATAAGTACTTCTCTTCCCTTGAAGGGAAGACTGGCTAGTAAAATGTGGTGTCCTGCAATAAGTACTTCTCTTCCCTTGATGGGAAGTCTGGCTAGTAAAATGTGGTGTCCTGCAATAAGAACTTCTCTTCCCTTAAAAGGAAGTCTGTCCAGAAAAGTGTGGTGTCCTGCAATAAATATTTCTCTTCCCTTGAAGGAAAGACTGGCTAGTAAAATGTGGTGTCCTGGAATAAGCACTTCTCTCCCCTTGTAGGGAAGTCTGGCTAGTAAAATGTGGTGTCCTGCAATAATTACTTCTCTTCCCTTGAAGGGAAGTCTGGCTAGTAAAATGTGGTGTCCTGCAATAAGAACTTCTCTTCCCTTAAAGGGAAGTCTGTCCAGAAAAGTGTGGTGTCCTGCAATAAATATTTCTCTTCCCTTGAAGGAAAGACTGGCTAGTAAAATGTGGTGTCCTGCAATAAGCACTTCTCTCCCCTTGTAGGGAAGACTGGCTAGTAAAATGTGGTGTCCTGCAATAATTACTTCTCTTCCCTTGAAGGGAACTCTGGCTAGTAAAATGTGGTGTCCTGCAATAAGCATTTCTCTCACCTTGAAGGGAAGTCTGGCCAGTAAAGTGTGGTGTCCTGCAATAAGTACTTCTCTTCCCTTGAAGGAAAGACTGGCTAGTAAAGTGTTGTGTCCTGCAGTAAGCATTTCTCTCCCCTTGAAGGGAAGACTGGCTAGTAAAGTGTGGTGTCCTCGAATAAGCATTTCTCTCCCCTTGAAGGGAAGTCTGTCCAGAAAAGTGTGGAGTCCTGCAATAAGTACTTCTCTTCCTTTGAAGGGAAGACTGGCTATTAAAGTGTGGAGTCCTGAAATAAGCACTTCTCTCCCCTTGAGGGGAAGCTTGGCTAGTAAAGTGTGGTGGCCTGCAATAAGCAATTCTCTCGCTTTGAAGGGAAGACTGGCTAGTAAAGTGTGAATGGTCGCAATAAGTGATCCCCTCCCTCTGAAGGCAGTGCTTTCCTCTTTCGTCTTTACAGCAGAAATTCCAGGCATCCCTTCTTCGACACCTGCATTCACTTTCTATTCAATCCATCCAGCAAGTGGACTGCAAAGAAATGGACAGGGAAGTCTTGGTCCTTGATTTCAGAGGTGCAGCAGACCATCGTCCTGGGACAGAGGAGTGAAAATCTACATTTTATTTTTTAATTTATTGCACTTATATACCACTCCCATAGCAACGGCTCTCTAGGCGGTTTACAGAAATTCTAAAATTAAGGTAAAAACGAGTATACAAAATTTAAATTCTAAAATACAGAACATACCCACATGAAGAATTAAAAACTGTAAATCAACAAATGAAAGGGAAAAAAGCACAAAAACAAGTGCAATCAAAGCCAGTGTAATATATTGCTTAGAGAGTTGGACTGACTTACCTCGAAGGATTTTTTTTGAGGATCAGATGGAGAGGAAGACGACGATGTAAGATGCCTCGCTTTCCTTGGAAGCGTTAAAAAAGCAAAGCCCACCCCATAAAGGGGAGTGAGGGGGGGACACTGGCCAGTAAAGTGTGGTGTCCTGGAGTAAGCATTTCTCTCCCCTTGAAGGGAAGACTGGCTAGTAAAGTGTGGTGTCCTGCAATAAGCATTTCTCTCCCCTTGAAGGGAAGACTGGCTTAGTAAAGTGTGGTGTCCTGAAATAAGCACTTCTCTCCCCTTTAGGGGAAGACTGGCTAGTAAAGTTTTGTGTCCTGCAGTAAGCATTTCTCTCCCCTTGAAGGGAAGACTGGCTAGTAAAGTGTGGTGTCTTCAAATAAGCATTTCTCTCCCCTTGAAGGGAAGACTGGCTAGTAAAGTGTGGTGTCCAGCAGTAAGCATTTCTCTCCCCTTGAAGGGAAGACTGGCTAGTAAAGTGTTGTGTCCTGCAATAAGCATTTCTCTCCCCTTGAAGGGAAGACTGGCTAGTAAAGTGTGGTGTCCAGCAGTAAGCATTTCTCTCCCCTTGAAGGGAAGACTGGCTAGTAAAGTGTGGTGTCCAGCAGTAAGCATTTCTCTCCCCTTGAAGGGAAGACTGGCTAGTAAAGTGTTGTGTCCTGCAATAAGCATTTCTCTCACCTTGAAGGGAAGACTGGCTGGTAAAGTGTGGTGTCCTGCAATAAGCATTTCTCTCCCCTTGAAGGGAAGACTGGCTAGTAAAGTGTGGTGTCCTGCAGTAAGCATTTCTCTCCCCTTGAAGGGAACACTGGCTAGTAAAGTGTTGTGTCCTGCAGTAAGCATTTCTCTCCCCTTGAAGGGAAGACTGGCTAGTAAAGTGTAGTGTCCTGCAGTAAGCATTTCTCTCCCCTTGAAGGGAAGACTGCCTAGTAAAGTGTGTTGTCCTGCAATAAGCACTTCTCTCCCCTTGAAGGGAAGACTGGCTAGTAAAGTGTTGTGTCCTGCAATAAGCACTTCTCTCCCCTTGAAGGGAAGACTGGCTGGTAAAGTCTGGTGTCCTGCAATAAGAACTTCTCCACCCTTGAAGGGAAGACTGGCTGGTAAAGTCTGGTGTCCTGCAATAAGAACTTCTCTTCCCTTAAAGGGAAGTCTGTCCAGAAAAGTGTGGTGTCCTGCAATAAATATTTCTCTTCCCTTGAAGGGAAGACTGGCTAGTAAAGTGTGGTGTCCTGCAATAAGCATTTCTCTCACCTTGAAGGGAAGACTGGCTGGTAAAGTGTGGTGTCCTGCAATAAGCATTTCTCTCCCCTTGAAGGGAAGTCTGTCCAGAAAAGTGTGGTGTCCTGCAGTAAGCATTTCTCTCCCTTGAAGGGAAGTCTGGATAGCAAAGTGTGGTGTCTTCGAATAAGCATTTCTCTCCCCTTGAAGGGAAGACTGGCTAGTAAAGTGTAGAGTCCTGCAATAAGCATTTCTCTCCCCTTGAAGGGAAGTCTGGCTAGTAAAGTGTGATGTCTTCGAATAAGCATTTCTCTCCCCTTGAAGGGAAGACTGGCTAGTAAAGTGTAGTGTCCTGCAATAAGCATTTCTCTCCCCTTGAAGGGAAGACTGGCTAGTAAAGTGTGGAGTCCTGCAATAAGTAATTCTCTCCCCTTGAAGGGAAGACTGGCTAGTAAAGTGTAGTGTCCTGCAGTAAGCATTTCTCTCCCCTTGAAGGAAAGACTGGCTAGTAAAGTGTGTTGTCCTGCAATAAACACTTCTCTCCCTTTGAAGGGAAGACTTGCGAGTAAAGTGTTGTGTCCTGCAGTAAGCACTTCTCTCCCCTTGAAGGGAAGACTAGCTGGTAAAGTAAAGTCTGGTGTCCTGCAATAAGAACTTCTCCACCCTTGAAGGGAAGACTGGCTGGTAAAGTCTGGTGTCCTGCAATAAGAACTTCTCTTCCCTTAAAGGGAAGTCTGTCCAGAAAAGTGTGGTGTCCTGCAATAAATATTTCTCTTCCCTTGAAGGGAAGACTGGCTAGTAAAGTCTGGTGTCCTGCAATAAGCATTTCTCTCACCTTGAAGGGAAGACTGGCTGGTAAAGTCTGGTGTCCTGCAATAAGCATTTCTCTCCCCTTGAAGGGAAGTCTGTCCAGAAAAGTGTGGTGTCCTGCAAAAAGAACTTCTCTTCCCTTGAAGGGAAGTCTGTCCAGAAAAGTGTGGTGTCCTGCAGTAAGCATTTCTCTCCCCTTGAAGGGAAGTCTGTCCAGAAAAGTGTGGTGTCCTGCAGTAAGCATTTCTCTCCCCTTGAAGGGAAGTCTGTCCAGAAAAGTGTCGTGTCCAGCAGTAAGCATTTCTCTCCCCTTGAAGGGAAGTCAGGTTAGTAAAGTGTGGTGTCCTGCAATAAGAACTTCTCTTCCCTTGAAGGGAAGTCTGTCCAGAAAAGTGTCGTGTCCTGCAATAAGCACTTCTCTCCCCTTGAAGGGAAGACTGGCTAGTAAAGTGTGGTGTCCTGCAATAAGAACTTCTCTTCCCTTGAAGGGAAGTCTGTCCAGAAAAGTGTGGAGTCCTGAAATAAGTACTGCTCTTCCCTTGAAGGGAAGACTGGCTAGTAAAATGTGGTGTCCTGCAATAAGCACTTCTCTCCCCTTGTAGGGAAGACTGGCTAGTAAAGTGTGGTGTCCTGCAATAAGAACTTCTCTTCCCTTAAAGGGAAGTCTTTCCAGAAAAGTGTGGTGTCGTGCAATAAATATTTCTCTTCCCTTGAAGGGAAGACTGGCTAGTAAAGTGTGGTGTCCTGCAATAAGCATTTCTCTCACCTTGAAGGGAAGACTGGCTAGTAAAGTGTGGTGTCCTGCAATAAGCATTTCTCTCACCTTGAAGGGAAGACTGGCTAGTAAAGTGTGGTGTCCTGCAGTAAGCACTTCTCTTCCCTTGAAGGGAAGTCTGGCTAGTAAAATGTGGTGTCCTGCAATAAGTACTTCACTTCCCTTGAAGGGAAGTCTGGCTAGTAAAATGTGGTGTCCTGCAATAAGAACTTCTCTTCCCTTAAAGGGAAGTCTGTCCAGAAAAGTGTGGTGTCCTGCAATAAATATTTCTCTTCCCTTGAAGGAAAGACTGGCTAGTAAAATGTGGTGTCCTGCAATAAGCACTTCTCTCCCCTTGTAGGGAAGACTGGCTAGTAAAGTGTGGTGTCCTGAAATAAGCACTTCTCTCCCCTTGAAGGGAAGACTGGCTAGTAAAGTGTGGTGTCCTGCAATAAGCATTTCTCTTCCCTTGAAGGGAAGACTGGCTAGTAAAGTGTGTTGTCCTGCAATAAGCACTTCTCTCCCCTTGAAGGGAAGACTGGCTGGTAAAGTGTGGTGTCCTGCAGTAAGCATTTCTCTCCCCTTGAAGGGAAGACTGGCTAGTAAAGTGTGGTGTCCTGCAATAAGTACTTCTCTTCCCTTGAAGGGAAGACTGGCTAGTAAAGTGTGGTGTCCTGCAATAAGCACTTCTCTTCCCTTGAAGGGAAGTCTGTCCAGAAAAGTGTGGAGTCCTGAAATAAGCACTTCTCTCCCCTTGAAGGGAAGACTGGCTAGTAAAGTGTGGTGTCCTGCAATAAGCACTTCTCTCCTCTTGAAGGGAAGTCTGGCTAGTAAAGTGTGGTGTCCTGCAGTAAGCATTTCTCTCCCCTTGAAGGGAAGATTGGCTAGTAAATTGTGGTGTCCTGCAATAAGCACTTCTCTTCCCTTGAAGGGAAGTCGGTCCAGAAAAGTGTGGATTCCTGCAATAAGTACTTCTCTTCCCTTGAAGGGAAGACTGGCTAGTAAAATGTGGTGTCCTGCAATAAGTACTTCTCTTCCCTTGATGGGAAGTCTGGCTAGTAAAATGTGGTGTCCTGCAATAAGAACTTCTCTTCCCTTAAAGGGAAGTCTGTCCAGAAAAGTGTGGTGTCCTGCAATAAATATTTCTCTTCCCTTGAAGGAAAGACTGGCTAGTAAAATGTGGTGTCCCGGAATAAGCACTTCTCTCCCCTTATAGGGAAGTCTGGCTAGTAAAATGTGGTGTCCTGCAATAATTACTTCTCTTCCCTTGAAGGGAAGTCTGGCTAGTAAAATGTGGTGTCCTGCAATAAGAACTTCTCTTCCCTTAAAGGGAAGTCTGTCCAGAAAAGTGTGGTGTCCTGCAATAAATATTTCTCTTCCCTTGAAGGAAAGACTGGCTAGTAAAATGTGGTGTCCTGCAATAAGCACTTCTCTCCCCTTGTAGGGAAGACTGGCTAGTAAAATGTGGTGTCCTGCAATAATTACTTCTCTTCCCTTGAAGGGAACTCTGGCTAGTAAAATGTGGTGTCCTGCAATAAGCATTTCTCTCACCTTGAAGGGAAGTCTGGCCAGTAAAGTGTGGTGTCCTGCAATAAGTACTTCTCTTCCCTTGAAGGAAAGACTGGCTAGTAAAGTGTTGTGTCCTGCAGTAAGCATTTCTCTCCCCTTGAAGGGAAGACTGGCTAGTAAAGTGTGGTGTTCTGCAATAAGCATTTCTCTCCCCTTGAAGGGAAGACTGGCTAGTAAAGTGTGGTGTCCTCGAATAAGCATTTCTCTCCCCTTGAAGGGAAGTCTGTCCAGAAAAGTGTGGAGTCCTGCAATAAGTACTTCTCTTCCTTTGAAGGGAAGACTGGCTATTAAAGTGTGGAGTCCTGAAATAAGCACTTCTCTCCCCTTGAAGGGAAGCTTGGCTAGTAAAGTGTGGTGGCCTGCAATAAGCAATTCTCTCGCTTTGAAGGGAAGACTGGCTAGTAAAGTGTGAATGGTCGCAATAAGTGATCCCCTCCCTCTGAAGGCAGTGCTTTCCTCTTTCGTCTTTACAGCAGAAATTCCAGGCATCCCTTCTTCGACACCTGCATTCACTTTCTATTCAATCCATCCAGCAAGTGGACTGCAAAGAAATGGACAGGGAAGTCTTGGTCCTTGATTTCAGAGGTGCAGCAGACCATCGTCCTGGGACAGAGGAGTGAAAATCTACATTTTATTTTTTAATTTATTGCACTTATATACCACTCCCATAGCAACGGCTCTCTAGGCGGTTTACAGAAATTCTAAAATTAAGGTAAAAACGAGTATACAAAATTTAAATTCTAAAACACAGAACATACCCACATGAAGAATTAAAAACTGTAAATCAACAAATGAAAGGGAAAAAAGCACAAAAACAAGTGCAATCAAAGCCAGTGTAATATATTGCTTAGAGAGTTGGACTGACTTACCTCGAAGGATTTTTTTTGAGGATCAGATGGAGAGGAAGACGACGATGTAAGATGCCTCGCTTTCCTTGGAAGCGTTAAAAAAGCAAAGCCCACCCCATAAAGGGGAGTGAGGGGGGGACACTGGCCAGTAAAGTGTGGTGTCCTGGAGTAAGCATTTCTCTCCCCTTGAAGGGAAGACTGGCTAGTAAAGTGTGGTGTCCTGCAGTAAGCACTTCTCTTCCCTTGAAGGGAAGACTGGCTAGTAAAATGTGGTGTCCTGCAATAAGCACTTCTCTCCCCTTGTAGGGAAGACTGGCTAGTAAAGTGTGGTGTCCTGCAATAAGAACTTCTCTTCCCTTAAAGGGAAGTCTGTCCAGAAAAGTGTGGTGTCGTGCAATAAATATTTCTCTTCCCTTGAAGGGAAGACTGGCTAGTAAAGTGTGGTGTCCTGCAATAAGCATTTCTCTCACCTTGAAGGGAAGACTGGCTAGTAAAGTGTGGTGTCCTGCAATAAGCATTTCTCTCACCTTGAAGGGAAGACTGGCTAGTAAAGTGTGGTGTCCTGCAGTAAGCACTTCTCTTCCCTTGAAGGGAAGTCTGGCTAGTAAAATGTGGTGTCCTGCAATAAGTACTTCTCTTCCCTTGAAGGGAAGTCTGGCTAGTAAAATGTGGTGTCCTGCAATAAGAACTTCTCTTCCCTTAAAGGGAAGTCTGTCCAGAAAAGTGTGGTGTCCTGCAATAAATATTTCTCTTCCCTTGAAGGAAAGACTGGCTAGTAAAATGTGGTGTCCTGCAATAAGCACTTCTCTCCCCTTGTAGGGAAGACTGGCTAGTATAGTGTGGTGTCCTGAAATAAGCACTTCTCTCCCCTTGAAGGGAAGACTGGCTAGTAAAGTGTGGTGTCCTGCAATAAGCATTTCTCTTCCCTTGAAGGGAAGACTGGCTAGTAAAGTGTGTTGTCCTGCAATAAGCACTTCTCTCCCCTTGAAGGGAAGACTGGCTGGTAAAGTGTGGTGTCCTGCAGTAAGCATTTCTCTCCCCTTGAAGGGAAGACTGGCTAGTAAAGTGTGGTGTCCTGCAATAAGTACTTCTCTTCCCTTGAAGGGAAGACTGGCTAGTAAAGTGTGGTGTCCTGCAATAAGCACTTCTCTTCCCTTGAAGGGAAGTCTGTCCAGAAAAGTGTGGAGTCCTGAAATAAGCACTTCTCTCCCCTTGAAGGGAAGACTGGCTAGTAAAGTGTGGTGTCCTGCAATAAGCACTTCTCTCCTCTTGAAGGGAAGTCTGGCTAGTAAAGTGTGGTGTCCTGCAGTAAGCATTTCTCTCCCCTTGAAGGGAAGATTGGCTAGTAAAGTGTGGTGTCCTGCAATAAGCACTTCTCTTCCCTTGAAGGGAAGTCTGTCCAGAAAAGTGTGGATTCCTGCAATAAGTACTTCTCTTCCCTTGAAGGGAAGACTGGCTAGTAAAATGTGGTGTCCTGCAATAAGTACTTCTCTTCCCTTGATGGGAAGTCTGGCTAGTAAAATGTGGTGTCCTGCAATAAGAACTTCTCTTCCCTTAAAGGGAAGTCTGTCCAGAAAAGTGTGGTGTCCTGCAATAAATATTTCTCTTCCCTTGAAGGAAAGACTGGCTAGTAAAATGTGGTGTCCTGGAATAAGCACTTCTCTCCCCTTGTAGGGAAGTCTGGCTAGTAAAATGTGGTGTCCTGCAATAATTACTTCTCTTCCCTTGAAGGGAAGTCTGGCTAGTAAAATGTGGTGTCCTGCAATAAGAACTTCTCTTCCCTTAAAGGGAAGTCTGTCCAGAAAAGTGTGGTGTCCTGCAATAAATATTTCTCTTCCCTTGAAGGAAAGACTGGCTAGTAAAATGTGGTGTCCCGGAATAAGCACTTCTCTCCCCTTATAGGGAAGTCTGGCTAGTAAAATGTGGTGTCCTGCAATAATTACTTCTCTTCCCTTGAAGGGAAGTCTGGCTAGTAAAATGTGGTGTCCTGCAATAAGAACTTCTCTTCCCTTAAAGGGAAGTCTGTCCAGAAAAGTGTGGTGTCCTGCAATAAATATTTCTCTTCCCTTGAAGGAAAGACTGGCTAGTAAAATGTGGTGTCCTGCAATAAGCACTTCTCTCCCCTTGTAGGGAAGACTGGCTAGTAAAATGTGGTGTCCTGCAATAATTACTTCTCTTCCCTTGAAGGGAACTCTGGCTAGTAAAATGTGGTGTCCTGCAATAAGCATTTCTCTCACCTTGAAGGGAAGTCTGGCCAGTAAAGTGTGGTGTCCTGCAATAAGTACTTCTCTTCCCTTGAAGGAAAGACTGGCTAGTAAAGTGTTGTGTCCTGCAGTAAGCATTTCTCTCCCCTTGAAGGGAAGACTGGCTAGTAAAGTGTGGTGTTCTGCAATAAGCATTTCTCTCCCCTTGAAGGGAAGACTGGCTAGTAAAGTGTGGTGTCCTCGAATAAGCATTTCTCTCCCCTTGAAGGGAAGTCTGTCCAGAAAAGTGTGGAGTCCTGCAATAAGTACTTCTCTTCCTTTGAAGGGAAGACTGGCTATTAAAGTGTGGAGTCCTGAAATAAGCACTTCTCTCCCCTTGAAGGGAAGCTTGGCTAGTAAAGTGTGGTGGCCTGCAATAAGCAATTCTCTCGCTTTGAAGGGAAGACTGGCTAGTAAAGTGTGAATGGTCGCAATAAGTGATCCCCTCCCTCTGAAGGCAGTGCTTTCCTCTTTCGTCTTTACAGCAGAAATTCCAGGAATCCCTTCTTCGACACCTGCATTCACTTTCTATTCAATCCATCCAGCAAGTGGACTGCAAAGAAATGGACAGGGAAGTCTTGGTCCTTGATTTCAGAGGTGCAGCAGACCATCGTCCTGGGACAGAGGAGTGAAAATCTACATTTTATTTTTTAATTTATTGCACTTATATACCACTCCCATAGCAACGGCTCTCTAGGCGGTTTACAGAAATTCTAAAATTAAGGTAAAAACGAGTATACAAAATTTAAATTCTAAAACACAGAACATACCCACATGAAGAATTAAAAACTGTAAATCAACAAATGAAAGGGAAAAAAGCACAAAAACAAGTGCAATCAAAGCCAGTGTAATATATTGCTTAGAGAGTTGGACTGACTTACCTCGAAGGATTTTTTTTGAGGATCAGATGGAGAGGAAGACGACGATGTAAGATGCCTCGCTTTCCTTGGAAGCGTTAAAAAAGCAAAGCCCACCCCATAAAGGGGAGTGAGGGGGGGACACTGGCCAGTAAAGTGTGGTGTCCTGGAGTAAGCATTTCTCTCCCCTTGAAGGGAAGACTGGCTAGTAAAGTGTGGTGTCCTGCAGTAAGCACTTCTCTTCCCTTGAAGGGAAGACTGGCTAGTAAAATGTGGTGTCCTGCAATAAGCACTTCTCTCCCCTTGTAGGGAAGACTGGCTAGTAAAGTGTGGTGTCCTGCAATAAGAACTTCTCTTCCCTTAAAGGGAAGTCTGTCCAGAAAAGTGTGGTGTCGTGCAATAAATATTTCTCTTCCCTTGAAGGGAAGACTGGCTAGTAAAGTGTGGTGTCCTGCAATAAGCATTTCTCTCACCTTGAAGGGAAGACTGGCTAGTAAAGTGTGGTGTCCTGCAATAAGCATTTCTCTCACCTTGAAGGGAAGACTGGCTAGTAAAGTGTGGTGTCCTGCAGTAAGCACTTCTCTTCCCTTGAAGGGAAGTCTGGCTAGTAAAATGTGGTGTCCTGCAATAAGTACTTCTCTTCCCTTGAAGGGAAGTCTGGCTAGTAAAATGTGGTGTCCTGCAATAAGAACTTCTCTTCCCTTAAAGGGAAGTCTGTCCAGAAAAGTGTGGTGTCCTGCAATAAATATTTCTCTTCCCTTGAAGGAAAGACTGGCTAGTAAAATGTGGTGTCCTGCAATAAACACTTCTCTCCCCTTGTAGGGAAGACTGGCTAGTATAGTGTGGTGTCCTGAAATAAGCACTTCTCTCCCCTTGAAGGGAAGACTGGCTAGTAAAGTGTGGTGTCCTGCAATAAGCATTTCTCTTCCCTTGAAGGGAAGACTGGCTAGTAAAGTGTGTTGTCCTGCAATAAGCACTTCTCTCCCCTTGAAGGGAAGACTGGCTGGTAAAGTGTGGTGTCCTGCAGTAAGCATTTCTCTCCCCTTGAAGGGAAGACTGGCTAGTAAAGTGTGGTGTCCTGCAATAAGTACTTCTCTTCCCTTGAAGGGAAGACTGGCTAGTAAAGTGTGGTGTCCTGCAATAAGCACTTCTCTTCCCTTGAAGGGAAGTCTGTCCAGAAAAGTGTGGAGTCCTGAAATAAGCACTTCTCTCCCCTTGAAGGGAAGACTGGCTAGTAAAGTGTGGTGTCCTGCAATAAGCACTTCTCTCCTCTTGAAGGGAAGTCTGGCTAGTAAAGTGTGGTGTCCTGCAGTAAGCATTTCTCTCCCCTTGAAGGGAAGATTGGCTAGTAAAGTGTGGTGTCCTGCAATAAGCACTTCTCTTCCCTTGAAGGGAAGTCTGTCCAGAAAAGTGTGGATTCCTGCAATAAGTACTTCTCTTCCCTTTAAGGGAAGACTGGCTAGTAAAATGTGGTGTCCTGCAATAAGTACTTCTCTTCCCTTGATGGGAAGTCTGGCTAGTAAAATGTGGTGTCCTGCAATAAGAACTTCTCTTCCCTTAAAGGGAAGTCTGTCCAGAAAAGTGTGGTGTCCTGCAATAAATATTTCTCTTCCCTTGAAGGAAAGACTGGCTAGTAAAATGTGGTGTCCTGGAATAAGCACTTCTCTCCCCTTGTAGGGAAGTCTGGCTAGTAAAATGTGGTGTCCTGCAATAATTACTTCTCTTCCCTTGAAGGGAAGTCTGGCTAGTAAAATGTGGTGTCCTGCAATAAGAACTTCTCTTCCCTTAAAGGGAAGTCTGTCCAGAAAAGTGTGGTGTCCTGCAATAAATATTTCTCTTCCCTTGAAGGAAAGACTGGCTAGTAAAATGTGGTGTCCTGCAATAAGCACTTCTCTCCCCTTGTAGGGAAGACTGGCTAGTAAAATGTGGTGTCCTGCAATAATTACTTCTCTTCCCTTGAAGGGAACTCTGGCTAGTAAAATGTGGTGTCCTGCAATAAGCATTTCTCTCACCTTGAAGGGAAGTCTGGCCAGTAAAGTGTGGTGTCCTGCAATAAGTACTTCTCTTCCCTTGAAGGAAAGACTGGCTAGTAAAGTGTTGTGTCCTGCAGTAAGCATTTCTCTCCCCTTGAAGGGAAGACTGGCTAGTAAAGTGTGGTGTCCTCGAATAAGCATTTCTCTCCCCTTGAAGGGAAGTCTGTCCAGAAAAGTGTGGAGTCCTGCAATAAGTACTTCTCTTCCTTTGAAGGGAAGACTGGCTATTAAAGTGTGGAGTCCTGAAATAAGCACTTCTCTCCCCTTGAAGGGAAGCTTGGCTAGTAAAGTGTGGTGGCCTGCAATAAGCAATTCTCTCGCTTTGAAGGGAAGACTGGCTAGTAAAGTGTGAATGGTCGCAATAAGTGATCCCCTCCCTCTGATGGCAGTGCTTTCCTCTTTCGTCTTTACAGCAGAAATTCCAGGCATCCCTTCTTCGACACCTGCATTCACTTTCTATTCAATCCATCCAGCAAGTGGACTGCAAAGAAATGGACAGGGAAGTCTTGGTCCTTGATTTCAGAGGTGCAGCAGACCATCGTCCTGGGACAGAGGAGTGAAAATCTACATTTTATTTTTTAATTTATTGCACTTATATACCACTCCCATAGCAACGGCTCTCTAGGCGGTTTACAGAAATTCTAAAATTAAGGTAAAAACGAGTATACAAAATTTAAATTCTAAAACACAGAACATACCCACATGAAGAATTAAAAACTGTAAATCAACAAATGAAAGGGAAAAAAGCACAAAAACAAGTGCAATCAAAGCCAATGTAATATATTGCTTAGAGAGTTGGACTGACTTACCTCGAAGGATTTTTTTTGAGGATCAGATGGAGAGGAAGACGACGATGTAAGATGCCTCGCTTTCCTTGGAAGCGTTAAAAAAGCAAAGCCCACCCCATAAAGGGGAGTGAGGGGGGGACACTGGCCAGTAAAGTGTGGTGTCCTGGAGTAAGCATTTCTCTCCCCTTGAAGGGAAGTCTGGCTAGTAAAGTGTGGTGTCCTGCAGTAAGCATTTCTCTCCCCTTGAAGGGAAGATTGGCTAGTAAAGTGTGGTGTCCTGCAATAAGCACTTCTCTTCCCTTGAAGGGAAGTCTGTCCAGAAAAGTGTGGATTCCTGCAATAAGTACTTCTCTTCCCTTGAAGGGAAGACTGGCTAGTAAAATGTGGTGTCCTGCAATAAGTACTTCTCTTCCCTTGATGGGAAGTCTGGCTAGTAAAATGTGGTGTCCTGCAATAAGAACTTCTCTTCCCTTAAAGGGAAGTCTGTCCAGAAAAGTGTGGTGTCCTGCAATAAATATTTCTCTTCCCTTGAAGGAAAGACTGGCTAGTAAAATGTGGTGTCCTGGAATAAGCACTTCTCTCCCCTTGTAGGGAAGTCTGGCTAGTAAAATGTGGTGTCCTGCAATAATTACTTCTCTTCCCTTGAAGGGAAGTCTGGCTAGTAAAATGTGGTGTCCTGCAATAAGAACTTCTCTTCCCTTAAAGGGAAGTCTGTCCAGAAAAGTGTGGTGTCCTGCAATAAATATTTCTCTTCCCTTGAAGGAAAGACTGGCTAGTAAAATGTGGTGTCCTGCAATAAGCACTTCTCTCCCCTTGTAGGGAAGACTGGCTAGTAAAATGTGGTGTCCTGCAATAATTACTTCTCTTCCCTTGAAGGGAACTCTGGCTAGTAAAATGTGGTGTCCTGCAATAAGCATTTCTCTCACCTTGAAGGGAAGACTGGCTAGTAAAGTGTGGTGTTCTCGAATAAGCATTTCTCTCCCCTTGAAGGGAAGTCTGTCCAGAAAAGTGTGGAGTCCTGCAATAAGTACTTCTCTTCCTTTGAAGGGAAGACTGGCTATTAAAGTGTGGAGTCCTGAAATAAGCACTTCTCTCCCCTTGAAGGGAAGCTTGGCTAGTAAAGTGTGGTGGCCTGCAATAAGCAATTCTCTCGCTTTGAAGGGAAGACTGGCTAGTAAAGTGTGAATGGTCGCAATAAGTGATCCCCTCCCTCTGAAGGCAGTGCTTTCCTCTTTCGTCTTTACAGCAGAAATTCCAGGCATCCCTTCTTCGACACCTGCATTCACTTTCTATTCAATCCATCCAGCAAGTGGACTGCAAAGAAATGGACAGGGAAGTCTTGGTCCTTGATTTCAGAGGTGCAGCAGACCATCGTCCTGGGACAGAGGAGTGAAAATCTACATTTTATTTTTTAATTTATTGCACTTATATACCACTCCCATAGCAACGGCTCTCTAGGCGGTTTACAGAAATTCTAAAATTAAGGTAAAAACGAGTATACAAAATTTAAATTCTAAAACACAGAACATACCCACATGAAGAATTAAAAACTGTAAATCAACAAATGAAAGGGAAAAAAGCACAAAAACAAGTGCAATCAAAGCCAGTGTAATATATTGCTTAGAGAGTTGGACTGACTTACCTCGAAGGATTTTTTTTGAGGATCAGATGGAGAGGAAGACGACGATGTAAGATGCCTCGCTTTCCTTGGAAGCATTAAAAAAGCAAAGCCCACCCCATAAAGGGGAGTGAGGGGGGGACACTGGCCAGTAAAGTGTGGTGTCCTGGAGTAAGCATTTCTCTCCCCTTGAAGGGAAGACTGGCTAGTAAAGTGTGGTGTCCTGCAGTAAGCACTTCTCTTCCCTTGAAGGGAAGACTGTCTAGTAAAATGTGGTGTCCTGCAATAAGCACTTCTCTCCCCTTGTAGGGAAGACTGGCTAGTAAAGTGTGGTGTCCTGCAATAAGAACTTCTCTTCCCTTAAAGGGAAGTCTGTCCAGAAAAGTGTGGTGTCGTGCAATAAATATTTCTCTTCCCTTGAAGGGAAGACTGGCTAGTAAAGTGTGGTGTCCTGCAATAAGCATTTCTCTCACCTTGAAGGGAAGACTGGCTAGTAAAGTGTGGTGTCCTGCAGTAAGCACTTCTCTTCCCTTGAAGGGAAGTCTGGCTAGTAAAATGTGGTGTCCTGCAATAAGTACTTCTCTTCCCTTGAAGGGAAGTCTGGCTAGTAAAATGTGGTGTCCTGCAATAAGAACTTCTCCTCCCTTAAAGGGAAGTCTGTCCAGAAAAGTGTGGTGTCCTGCAATAAATATTTCTCTTCCCTTGAAGGGAAGACTGGCTAGTAAAGTGTGTTGTCCTGCAATAAGCACTTCTCTCCCCTTGAAGGGAAGACTGGCTGGTAAAGTGTGGTGTCCTGCAGTAAGCATTTCTCTCCCCTTGAAGGGAAGACTGGCTAGTAAAGTGTGGTGTCCTGCAATAAGTACTTCTCTTCCCTTGAAGGGAAGACTGGCTAGTAAAGTGTGGTGTCCTGCAATAAGCACTTCTCTTCCCTTGAAGGGAAGTCTGTCCAGAAAAGTGTGGAGTCCTGAAATAAGCACTTCTCTCCCCTTGAAGGGAAGACTGGCTAGTAAAGTGTGGTGTCCTGCAATAAGCACTTCTCTCCTCTTGAAGGGAAGTCTGGCTAGTAAAGTGTGGTGTCCTGCAGTAAGCATTTCTCTCCCCTTGAAGGGAAGATTGGCTAGTAAAGTGTGGTGTCCTGCAATAAGCACTTCTCTTCCCTTGAAGGGAAGTCTGTCCAGAAAAGTGTGGATTCCTGCAATAAGTACTTCTCTTCCCTTGAAGGGAAGACTGGCTAGTAAAATGTGGTGTCCTGCAATAAGTACTTCTCTTCCCTTGATGGGAAGTCTGGCTAGTAAAATGTGGTGTCCTGCAATAAGAACTTCTCTTCCCTTAAAGGGAAGTCTGTCCAGAAAAGTGTGGTGTCCTGCAATAAATATTTCTCTTCCCTTGAAGGAAAGACTGGCTAGTAAAATGTGGTGTCCTGGAATAAGCACTTCTCTCCCCTTGTAGGGAAGTCTGGCTAGTAAAATGTGGTGTCCTGCAATAATTACTTCTCTTCCCTTGAAGGGAAGTCTGGCTAGTAAAATGTGGTGTCCTGCAATAAGAACTTCTCTTCCCTTAAAGGGAAGTCTGTCCAGAAAAGTGTGGTGTCCTGCAATAAATATTTCTCTTCCCTTGAAGGAAAGACTGGCTAGTAAAATGTGGTGTCCTGCAATAAGCACTTCTCTCCCCTTGTAGGGAAGACTGGCTAGTAAAATGTGGTGTCCTGCAATAATTACTTCTCTTCCCTTGAAGGGAACTCTGGCTAGTAAAATGTGGTGTCCTGCAATAAGCATTTCTCTCACCTTGAAGGGAAGTCTGGCCAGTAAAGTGTGGTGTCCTGCAATAAGTACTTCTCTTCCCTTGAAGGAAAGACTGGCTAGTAAAGTGTTGTGTCCTGCAGTAAGCATTTCTCTCCCCTTGAAGGGAAGACTGGCTAGTAAAGTGTGGTGTCCTCGAATAAGCATTTCTCTCCCCTTGAAGGGAAGTCTGTCCAGAAAAGTGTGGAGTCCTGCAATAAGTACTTCTCTTCCTTTGAAGGGAAGACTGGCTATTAAAGTGTGGAGTCCTGAAATAAGCACTTCTCTCCCCTTGAAGGGAAGCTTGGCTAGTAAAGTGTGGTGGCCTGCAATAAGCAATTCTCTCGCTTTGAAGGGAAGACTGGCTAGTAAAGTGTGAATGGTCGCAATAAGTGATCCCCTCCCTCTGATGGCAGTGCTTTCCTCTTTCGTCTTTACAGCAGAAATTCCAGGCATCCCTTCTTCGACACCTGCATTCACTTTCTATTCAATCCATCCAGCAAGTGGACTGCAAAGAAATGGACAGGGAAGTCTTGGTCCTTGATTTCAGAGGTGCAGCAGACCATCGTCCTGGGACAGAGGAGTGAAAATCTACATTTTATTTTTTAATTTATTGCACTTATATACCACTCCCATAGCAACGGCTCTCTAGGCGGTTTACAGAAATTCTAAAATTAAGGTAAAAACGAGTATACAAAATTTAAATTCTAAAACACAGAACATACCCACATGAAGAATTAAAAACTGTAAATCAACAAATGAAAGGGAAAAAAGCACAAAAACAAGTGCAATCAAAGCCAATGTAATATATTGCTTAGAGAGTTGGACTGACTTACCTCGAAGGATTTTTTTTGAGGATCAGATGGAGAGGAAGACGACGATGTAAGATGCCTCGCTTTCCTTGGAAGCGTTAAAAAAGCAAAGCCCACCCCATAAAGGGGAGTGAGGGGGGGACACTGGCCAGTAAAGTGTGGTGTCCTGGAGTAAGCATTTCTCTCCCCTTGAAGGGAAGTCTGGCTAGTAAAGTGTGGTGTCCTGCAGTAAGCATTTCTCTCCCCTTGAAGGGAAGATTGGCTAGTAAAG
This sequence comes from Elgaria multicarinata webbii, assembly GCF_023053635.1. Lineage (NCBI taxonomy): Eukaryota > Metazoa > Chordata > Lepidosauria > Squamata > Anguidae > Elgaria > Elgaria multicarinata. The sequence goes on from NC_086173.1 coordinate 73,247,943, forward strand.
TGTGGTGTCCTGCAATAAGCACTTCTCTTCCCTTGAAGGGAAGTCTGTCCAGAAAAGTGTGGATTCCTGCAATAAGTACTTCTCTTCCCTTGAAGGGAAGACTGGCTAGTAAAATGTGGTGACCTGCAATAAGTACTTCTCTTCCCTTGATGGGAAGTCTGGCTAGTAAAATGTGGTGTCCTGCAATAAGAACTTCTCTTCCCTTAAAGGGAAGTCTGTCCAGAAAAGTGTGGTGTCCTGCAATAAATATTTCTCTTCCCTTGAAGGAAAGACTGGCTAGTAAAATGTGGTGTCCTGGAATAAGCACTTCTCTCCCCTTGTAGGGAAGTCTGGCTAGTAAAATGTGGTGTCCTGCAATAATTACTTCTCTTCCCTTGAAGGGAAGTCTGGCTAGTAAAATGTGGTGTCCTGCAATAAGAACTTCTCTTCCCTTAAAGGGAAGTCTGTCCAGAAAAGTGTGGTGTCCTGCAATAAATATTTCTCTTCCCTTGAAGGAAAGACTGGCTAGTAAAATGTGGTGTCCTGCAATAAGCACTTCTCTCCCCTTGTAGGGAAGACTGGCTAGTAAAATGTGGTGTCCTGCAATAATTACTTCTCTTCCCTTGAAGGGAACTCTGGCTAGTAAAATGTGGTGTCCTGCAATAAGCATTTCTCTCACCTTGAAGGGAAGACTGGCTAGTAAAGTGTGGTGTTCTCGAATAAGCATTTCTCTCCCCTTGAAGGGAAGTCTGTCCAGAAAAGTGTGGAGTCCTGCAATAAGTACTTCTCTTCCTTTGAAGGGAAGACTGGCTATTAAAGTGTGGAGTCCTGAAATAAGCACTTCTCTCCCCTTGAAGGGAAGCTTGGCTAGTAAAGTGTGGTGGCCTGCAATAAGCAATTCTCTCGCTTTGAAGGGAAGACTGGCTAGTAAAGTGTGAATGGTCGCAATAAGTGATCCCCTCCCTCTGAAGGCAGTGCTTTCCTCTTTCGTCTTTACAGCAGAAATTCCAGGCATCCCTTCTTCGACACCTGCATTCACTTTCTATTCAATCCATCCAGCAAGTGGACTGCAAAGAAATGGACAGGGAAGTCTTGGTCCTTGATTTCAGAGGTGCAGCAGACCATCGTCCTGGGACAGAGGAGTGAAAATCTACATTTTATTTTTTAATTTATTGCACTTATATACCACTCCCATAGCAACGGCTCTCTAGGCGGTTTACAGAAATTCTAAAATTAAGGTAAAAACGAGTATACAAAATTTAAATTCTAAAACACAGAACATACCCACATGAAGAATTAAAAACTGTAAATCAACAAATGAAAGGGAAAAAAGCACAAAAACAAGTGCAATCAAAGCCAGTGTAATATATTGCTTAGAGAGTTGGACTGACTTACCTCGAAGGATTTTTTTTGAGGATCAGATGGAGAGGAAGACGACGATGTAAGATGCCTCGCTTTCCTTGGAAGCATTAAAAAAGCAAAGCCCACCCCATAAAGGGGAGTGAGGGGGGGACACTGGCCAGTAAAGTGTGGTGTCCTGGAGTAAGCATTTCTCTCCCCTTGAAGGGAAGACTGGCTAGTAAAGTGTGGTGTCCTGCAGTAAGCACTTCTCTTCCCTTGAAGGGAAGACTGTCTAGTAAAATGTGGTGTCCTGCAATAAGCACTTCTCTCCCCTTGTAGGGAAGACTGGCTAGTAAAGTGTGGTGTCCTGCAATAAGAACTTCTCTTCCCTTAAAGGGAAGTCTGTCCAGAAAAGTGTGGTGTCGTGCAATAAATATTTCTCTTCCCTTGAAGGGAAGACTGGCTAGTAAAGTGTGGTGTCCTGCAATAAGCATTTCTCTCACCTTGAAGGGAAGACTGGCTAGTAAAGTGTGGTGTCCTGCAGTAAGCACTTCTCTTCCCTTGAAGGGAAGTCTGGCTAGTAAAATGTGGTGTCCTGCAATAAGTACTTCTCTTCCCTTGAAGGGAAGTCTGGCTAGTAAAATGTGGTGTCCTGCAATAAGAACTTCTCCTCCCTTAAAGGGAAGTCTGTCCAGAAAAGTGTGGTGTCCTGCAATAAATATTTCTCTTCCCTTGAAGGAAAGACTGGCTAGTAAAATGTGGTGTCCTGCAATAAGCACTTCTCTCCCCTTGTAGGGAAGACTGGCTAGTAAAGTGTGGTGTCCTGAAATAAGCACTTCTCTCCCCTTGAAGGGAAGACTGGCTAGTAAAGTGTGGTGTCCTGCAATAAGCATTTCTCTTCCCTTGAAGGGAAGACTGGCTAGTAAAGTGTGTTGTCCTGCAATAAGCACTTCTCTCCCCTTGAAGGGAAGACTGGCTGGTAAAGTGTGGTGTCCTGCAGTAAGCATTTCTCTCCCCTTGAAGGGAAGACTGGCTAGTAAAGTGTGGTGTCCTGCAATAAGTACTTCTCTTCCCTTGAAGGAAAGACTGGCTAGTAAAGTGTGGTGTCCTGCAATAAGCACTTCTCTTCCCTTGAAGGGAAGTCTGTCCAGAAAAGTGTGGAGTCCTGAAATAAGCACTTCTCTCCCCTTGAAGGGAAGACTGGGTAGTAAAGTGTGGTGTCCTGCAATAAGCACTTCTCTCCTCTTGAAGGGAAGTCTGGCTAGTAAAGTGTGGTGTCCTGCAGTAAGCATTTCTCTCCCCTTGAAGGGAAGACTGGCTAGTAAAGTGTGGTGTCCTGCAATAAGTACTTCTCTTCCCTTGAAGGGAAGACTGGCTAGTAAAGTGTGGTGTCCTGCAATAAGCACTTCTCTTCCCTTGAAGGGAAGTCTGTCCAGAAAAGTGTGGAGTCCTGAAATAAGCACTTCTCTCCCCTTGAAGGGAAGACTGGCTAGTAAAGTGTGGTGTCCTGCAATAAGCACTTCTCTCCTCTTGAAGGGAAGTCTGGCTAGTAAAGTGTGGTGTCCTGCAATAAGTACTTCTCTTCCCTTGAAGGGAAGACTGGCTAGTAAAGTGTGGTGTCCTGCAATAAGCACTTCTCTTCCCTTGAAGGGAAGTCTGTCCAGAAAAGTGTGGAGTCCTGAAATAAGCACTTCTCTCCCCTTGAAGGGAAGACTGGCTAGTAAAGTGTGGTGTCCTGCAATAAGCACTTCTCTCCTCTTGAAGGGAAGTCTGTCCAGAAAAGTGTGGTGTCCTGCAGTAAGCATTTCTCTCCCCTTGAAGGGAAGATTGGCTAGTAAAGTGTGGTGTCCTGCAATAAGCACTTCTCTTCCCTTGAAGGGAAGTCTGTCCAGAAAAGTGTGGATTCCTGCAATAAGTACTTCTCTTCCCTTGAAGGGAAGACTGGCTAGTAAAATGTGGTGTCCTGCAATAAGTACTTCTCTTCCCTTGATGGGAAGTCTGGCTAGTAAAATGTGGTGTCCTGCAATAAGAACTTCTCTTCCCTTAAAGGGAAGTCTGTCCAGAAAAGTGTGGTGTCCTGCAATAAATATTTCTCTTCCCTTGAAGGAAAGACTGGCTAGTAAAATGTGGTGTCCTGGAATAAGCACTTCTCTCCCCTTGTAGGGAAGTCTGGCTAGTAAAATGTGGTGTCCTGCAATAATTACTTCTCTTCCCTTGAAGGGAAGTCTGGCTAGTAAAATGTGGTGTCCTGCAATAAGAACTTCTCTTCCCTTAAAGGGAAGTCTGTCCAGAAAAGTGTGGTGTCCAGCAATAAATATTTCTCTTCCCTTGAAGGAAAGACTGGCTAGTAAAATGTGGTGTCCTGCAATAAGCACTTCTCTCCCCTTGTAGGGAAGACTGGCTAGTAAAATGTGGTGTCCTGCAATAATTACTTCTCTTCCCTTGAAGGGAACTCTGGCTAGTAAAATGTGGTGTCCTGCAATAAGCATTTCTCTCACCTTGAAGGGAAGTCTGGCCAGTAAAGTGTGGTGTCCTGCAATAAGTACTTCTCTTCCCTTGAAGGAAAGACTGGCTAGTAAAGTGTTGTGTCCTGCAGTAAGCATTTCTCTCCCCTTGAAGGGAAGACTGGCTAGTAAAGTGTGGTGTTCTCGAATAAGCATTTCTCTCCCCTTGAAGGGAAGTCTGTCCAGAAAAGTGTGGAGTCCTGCAATAAGTACTTCTCTTCCTTTGAAGGGAAGACTGGCTATTAAAGTGTGGAGTCCTGAAATAAGCACTTCTCTCCCCTTGAAGGGAAGCTTGGCTAGTAAAGTGTGGTGGCCTGCAATAAGCAATTCTCTCGCTTTGAAGGGAAGACTGGCTAGTAAAGTGTGAATGGTCGCAATAAGTGATCCCCTCCCTCTGAAGGCAGTGCTTTCCTCTTTCGTCTTTACAGCAGAAATTCCAGGCATCCCTTCTTCGACACCTGCATTCACTTTCTATTCAATCCATCCAGCAAGTGGACTGCAAAGAAATGGACAGGGAAGTCTTGGTCCTTGATTTCAGAGGTGCAGCAGACCATCGTCCTGGGACAGAGGAGTGAAAATCTACATTTTATTTTTTAATTTATTGCACTTATATACCACTCCCATAGCAACGGCTCTCTAGGCGGTTTACAGAAATTCTAAAATTAAGGTAAAAACGAGTATACAAAATTTAAATTCTAAAACACAGAACATACCCACATGAAGAATTAAAAACTGTAAATCAACAAATGAAACGGAAAAAAGCACAAAAACAAGTGCAATCAAAGCCAGTGTAATATATTGCTTAGAGAGTTGGACTGACTTACCTCGAAGGATTTTTTTTGAGGATCAGATGGAGAGGAAGACGACGATGTAAGATGCCTCGCTTTCCTTGGAAGCGTTAAAAAAGCAAAGCCCACCTCATAAAGGGGAGTGAGGGGGGGACACTGGCCAGTAAAGTGTGGTGTCCTGGAGTAAGCATTTCTCTCCCCTTGAAGGGAAGACTGGCTAGTAAAGTGTGGTGTCCTGCAGTAAGCACTTCTCTTCCCTTGAAGGGAAGACTGGCTAGTAAAGTGTGGTGTCCTGCAGTAAGCACTTCTCTCCCCTTGAAGGGAAGACTGGCTAGTAAAGTGTGGTGTCCTGCAATAAGCATTTCTCTCCCCTTGAAGGGAAGACTGGCTTAGTAAAGTGTGGTGTCCTGAAATAAGCACTTCTCTCCCCTTGAGGGGAAGACTGGCTAGTAAAGTTTTGTGTCCTGCAGTAAGCATTTCTCTCCCCTTGAAGGGAAGACTGGCTAGTAAAGTGTGGTGTCTTCAAATAAGCATTTCTCTCCCCTTGAAGGGAAGACTGGCTAGTAAAGTGTGGTGTCCTGCAGTAAGCATTTCTCTCCCCTTGAAGGGAAGACTGGCTAGTAAAGTGTGGTGTCCTGCAGTAAGCATTTCTCTCCCCTTGAAGGGAAGACTGGCTAGTAAAGTGTAGTGTCCTGCAGTAAGCATTTCTCTCCCCTTGAAGGGAAGACTGGCTAGTAAAGTGTGTTGTCCTGCAATAAGCACTTCTCTCCCCTTGAAGGGAAGACTAGCTGGTAAAGTAAAGTCTGGTGTCCTGCAATAAGAACTTCTCCACCCTTGAAGGGAAGACTGGCTGGTAAAGTCTGGTGTCCTGCAATAAGAACTTCTCTTCCCTTAAAGGGAAGTCTGTCCAGAAAAGTGTGGTGTCCTGCAATAAATATTTCTCTCACCTTGAAGGGAAGACTGGCTGGTAAAGTGTGGTGTCCTGCAATAAGCATTTCTCTCCCCTTGAAGGGAAGACTGGCTAGTAAAGTGTGGTGTCCTGCAGTAAGCATTTCTCTCCCCTTGAAGGGAACACTGGCTAGTAAAGTGTTGTGTCCTGCAGTAAGCATTTCTCTCCCCTTGAAGGGAAGACTGGCTAGTAAAGTGTAGTGTCCTGCAGTAAGCATTTCTCTCCCCTTGAAGGGAAGACTGGCTAGTAAAGTGTTGTGTCCTGCAATAAGCATTTCTCTCCCCTTGAAGGGAAGTCTGTCCAGAAAAGTGTGGTGTCCTGCAGTAAGCATTTCTCTCCCCTTGAAGGGAAGTCTGGATAGTAAAGTGTGGTGTCTTCGAATAAGCATTTCTCTCCCCTTGAAGGGAAGACTGGCTAGTAAAGTGTAGAGTCCTGCAATAAGCATTTCTCTCCCCTTGAAGGGAAGTCTGGCTAGTTAAGTGTGGTGTCTTCGAATAAGCATTTCTCTCCCCTTGAAGGGAAGACTGGCTAGTAAAGTGTAGTGTCCTGCAATAAGCATTTCTCTCCCCTTGAAGGGAAGACTGGCTAGTAAAGTGTGGAGTCCTGCAATAAGTAATTCTCTCCCCTTGAAGGGAAGACTGGCTAGTCAAGTGTAGTGTCCTGCAGTAAGCATTTCTCTCCCCTTGAAGGGAAGACTGGCTAGTAAAGTGTGGTGTCCTGCAGTAAGCATTTCTCTCCCCTTGAAGGGAAGACTGGCTAGTAAAGTGTGGTGTCCTGCAGTAAGCATTTCTCTCCCCTTGAAGGGAAGACTGGCTAGTAAAGTGTAGTGTCCTGCAGTAAGCATTTCTCTCCCCTTGAAGGGAAGACTGGCTAGTAAAGTGTGTTGTCCTGCAATAAGCACTTCTCTCCCCTTGAAGGGAAGACTAGCTGGTAAAGTAAAGTCTGGTGTCCTGCAATAAGAACTTCTCCACCCTTGAAGGGAAGACTGGCTGGTAAAGTCTGGTGTCCTGCAATAAGAACTTCTCTTCCCTTAAAGGGAAGTCTGTCCAGAAAAGTGTGGTGTCCTGCAATAAATATTTCTCTCACCTTGAAGGGAAGACTGGCTGATAAAGTGTGGTGTCCTGCAATAAGCATTTCTCTCCCCTTGAAGGGAAGACTGGCTAGTAAAGTGTGGTGTCCTGCAGTAAGCATTTCTCTCCCCTTGAAGGGAACACTGGCTAGTAAAGTGTTGTGTCCTGCAGTAAGCATTTCTCTCCCCTTGAAGGGAAGACTGGCTAGTAAAGTGTAGTGTCCTGCAGTAAGCATTTCTCTCCCCTTGAAGGGAAGACTGGCTAGTAAAGTGTTGTGTCCTGCAATAAGCATTTCTCTCCCCTTGAAGGGAAGTCTGGATAGTAAAGTGTGGTGTCTTCGAATAAGCATTTCTCTCCCCTTGAAGGGAAGACTGGCTAGTAAAGTGTAGAGTCCTGCAATAAGCATTTCTCTCCCCTTGAAGGGAAGTCTGGCTAGTTAAGTGTGGTGTCTTCGAATAAGCATTTCTCTCCCCTTGAAGGGAAGACTGGCTAGTAAAGTGTAGTGTCCTGCAATAAGCATTTCTCTCCCCTTGAAGGGAAGACTGGCTAGTAAAGTGTGGAGTCCTGCAATAAGTAATTCTCTCCCCTTGAAGGGAAGACTGGCTAGTAAAGTGTAGTGTCCTGCAGTAAGCATTTCTCTCCCCTTGAAGGAAAGACTGGCTAGTAAAGTGTGTTGTCCTGCAATAAACACTTCTCTCCCCTTGAAGGGAAGACTGGCTAGTAAAGTGTTGTGTCCTGCAATAAGCACTTCTCTCCCCTTGAAGGGAAGACTAGCTGGTAAAGTAAAGTCTGGTGTCCTGCAATAAGAACTTCTCCACCCTTGAAGGGAAGACTGGCTGGTCAAGTCTGGTGTCCTGCAATAAGAACTTCTCTTCCCTTAAAGGGAAGTCTGTCCAGAAAAGTGTGGTGTCCTGCAATAAATATTTCTCTTCCCTTGAAGGGAAGACTGGCTAGTAAAGTCTGGTGTCCTGCAATAAGCATTTCTCTCACCTTGAAGGGAAGACTGGCTGGTAAAGTGTGGTGTCCTGCAGTAAGCATTTCTCTCCCCTTGAAGGGAAGTCTGTCCAGAAAAGTGTGGTGTCCTGCAGTAAGCATTTCTCTCCCCTTGAAGGGAAGTCTGTCCAGAAAAGTGTGGTGTCCTGCAGTAAGCATTTCTCTCCCCTTGAAGGGAAGTCTGTCCAGAAAAGTGTGGTGTCCTGCAATAAGCACTTCTCTCCCCTTGAAGGGAAGACTGGCTAGTAAAGTGTGGTGTCCTGCAATAAGCACTTCTCTTCCATTAAAGGGAAGTCTGTCCAGAAAAGTGTGGTGTCGTGCAATAAATATTTCTCTTCCCTTGAAGGGAAGACTGGCTAGTAAAGTGTGGTGTCCTGCAATAAGCATTTCTCTCACCTTGAAGGGAAGACTGGCTAGTAAAGTGTGGTGTCCTGCAATAAGCATTTCTCTCACCTTGAAGGGAAGACTGGCTAGTAAAGTGTGGTGTCCTGCAATAAGCATTTCTCTCACCTTGAAGGGAAGACTGGCTAGTAAAGTGTGGTGTCCTGCAGTAAGCACTTCTCTTCCCTTGAAGGGAAGACTGGCTAGTAAAATGTGGTGTCCTGCAATAAGTACTTCTCTTCCCTTGAAGGGAAGTCTGGCTAGTAAAATGTGGTGTCCTGCAATAAGAACTTCTCTTCCCTTAAAGGGAAGTCTGTCCAGAAAAGTGTGGTGTCCTGCAATAAATATTTCTCTTCCCTTGAAGGAAAGACTGGCTAGTAAAATGTGGTGTCCTGCAATAAGCACTTCTCTCCCCTTGTAGGGAAGACTGGCTAGTAAAGTGTGGTGTCCTGAAATAAGCACTTCTCTCCCCTTGAAGGGAAGACTGGCTAGTAAAGTGTGGTGTCCTGCAATAAGCATTTCTCTCCCCTTGAAGGGAAGACTGGCTAGTAAAGTGTGGTGTCCTGCAATAAGCACTTCTCTCTCCTTGAAGGGAAGACTGGCTGGTAAAGTGTGTTGTCCTGCAATAAGCACTTCTCTCCCCTTGAAGGGAAGACTGGCTGGTAAAGTGTGGTGTCCTGCAGTAAGCATTTCTCTCCCCTTGAAGGGAAGACTGGCTAGTAAAGTGTGGTGTCCTGCAATAAGTACTTCTCTTCCCTTGAAGGGAAGACTGGCTAGTAAAGTGTGGTGTCCTGCAATAAGCACTTCTCTTCCCTTGAAGGGAAGTCTGTCCAGAAAAGTGTGGAGTCCTGAAATAAATATTTCTCTTCCCTTGAAGGGAAGACTGGCTAGTAAAGTCTGGTGTCCTGCAATAAGCATTTCTCTCCCCTTGAAGGGAAGTCTGGTTAGTAAAGTTTGGTGTCCTGCAATAAGCACTTCTCTCCCCTTGAAGGGAAGACTGGCTAGTAAAGTGTGGTGTCCTGCAATAAGCACTTCTCTTCCCTTGAAGGGAAGACTGGCTAGTAAAATGTGGTGTCCTGCAATAAGCACTTCTCTCCCCTTGTAGGGAAGACTGGCTAGTAAAGTGTGGTGTCCTGCAATAAGAACTTCTCTTCCATTAAAGGGAAGTCTGTCCAGAAAAGTGTGGTGTCGTGCAATAAATATTTCTCTTCCCTTGAAGGGAAGACTGGCTAGTAAAGTGTGGTGTCCTGCAATAAGCATTTCTCTCACCTTGAAGGGAAGACTGGCTAGTAAAGTGTGGTGTCCTGCAATAAGCATTTCTCTCACCTTGAAGGGAAGACTGGCTAGTAAAGTGTGGTGTCCTGCAGTAAGCACTTCTCTTCCCTTGAAGGGAAGACTGGCTAGTAAAATGTGGTGTCCTGCAATAAGTACTTCTCTTCCCTTGAAGGGAAGTCTGGCTAGTAAAATGTGGTGTCCTGCAATAAGAACTTCTCTTCCCTTAAAGGGAAGTCTGTCCAGAAAAGTGTGGTGTCCTGCAATAAATATTTCTCTTCCCTTGAAGGAAAGACTGGCTAGTAAAATGTGGTGTCCTGCAATAAGCACTTCTCTCCCCTTGTAGGGAAGACTGGCTAGTAAAGTGTGGTGTCCTGAAATAAGCACTTCTCTCCCCTTGAAGGGAAGACTGGCTAGTAAAGTGTGGTGTCCTGCAATAAGCATTTCTCTCCCCTTGAAGGGAAGACTGGCTAGTAAAGTGTGGTGTCCTGCAATAAGCACTTCTCTCTCCTTGAAGGGAAGACTGGCTGGTAAAGTGTGTTGTCCTGCAATAAGCACTTCTCTCCCCTTGAAGGGAAGACTGGCTGGTAAAGTGTGGTGTCCTGCAGTAAGCATTTCTCTCCCCTTGAAGGGAAGACTGGCTAGTAAAGTGTGGTGTCCTGCAATAAGTACTTCTCTTCCCTTGAAGGGAAGACTGGCTAGTAAAGTGTGGTGTCCTGTAATAAGCACTTCTCTTCCCTTGAAGGGAAGTCTGTCCAGAAAAGTGTGGAGTCCTGAAATAAGCACTTCTCTCCCCTTGAAGGGAAGACTGGCTAGTAAAGTGTTGTGTCCTGCAATAAGCACTTCTCTCCCCTTGAAGGGAAGACTAGCTGGTAAAGTAAAGTCTGGTGTCCTGCAATAAGAACTTCTCCACCCTTGAAGGGAAGACTGGCTGGTAAAGTCTGGTGTCCTGCAATAAGAACTTCTCTTCCCTTAAAGGGAAGTCTGTCCAGAAAAGTGTGGTGTCCTGCAATAAATATTTCTCTTCCCTTGAAGGGAAGACTGGCTAGTAAAGTGTGGTGTCCTGCAATAAGCATTTCTCTCCCCTTGAAGGGAAGTCTGTCCAGAAAAGTGTGGTGTCCTGCTGTAAGCATTTCTCTCCCCTTGAAGGGAAGTCTGGATAGTAAAGTGTGGTGTCTTCGAATAAGCATTTCTCTCCCCTTGAAGGGAAGACTGGCTAGTAAAGTGTAGAGTCCTGCAATAAGCATTTCTCTCCCCTTGAAGGGAAGTCTGGCTAGTAAAGTGTGGTGTCTTCGAATAAGCATTTCTCTCCCCTTGAAGGGAAGACTGGCTAGTAAAGTGTAGTGTCCTGCAATAAGCATTTCTCTCCCCTTGAAGGGAAGACTGGCTAGTAAAGTGTGGAGTCCTGCAATAAGTAATTCTCTCCCCTTGAAGGGAAGACTGGCTAGTAAAGTGTAGTGTCCTGCAGTAAGCATTTCTCTCCCCTTGAAGGAAAGACTGGCTAGTAAAGTGTGTTGTCCTGCAATAAACACTTCTCTCCCCTTGAAGGGAAGACTGGCTAGTAAAGTGTTGTGTCCTGCAATAAGCACTTCTCTCCCCTTGAAGGGAAGACTAGCTGGTAAAGTAAAGTCTGGTGTCCTGCAATAAGAACTTCTCCACCCTTGAAGGGAAGACTGGCTGGTAAAGTCTGGTGTCCTGCAATAAGAACTTCTCTTCCCTTAAAGGGAAGTCTGTCCAGAAAAGTGTGGTGTCCTGCAATAAATATTTCTCTTCCCTTGAAGGGAAGACTGGCTAGTAAAGTCTGGTGTCCTGCAATAAGCATTTCTCTCACCTTGAAGGGAAGACTGGCTGGTAAAGTGTGGTGTCCTGCAAAAAGAACTTCTCTTCCCTTGAAGGGAAGCCTGTCCAGAAAAGTGTGGTGTCCTGCAGTAAGCATTTCTCTCCCCTTGAAGGGAAGTCTGTCCAGAAAAGTGTGGTGTCCTGCAGTAAGCATTTCTCTCCCCTTGAAGGGAAGTCTGTCCAGAAAAGTGTGGTGTCCTGCAGTAAGCATTTCTCTCCCCTTGAAGGGAAGACTGGCTAGTAAAGTGTGGTGTCCTGCAATAAGAACTTCTCTTCCCTTACAGGGAAGTCTGTCCAGAAAAGTGTGGTGTCGTGCAATAAATATTTCTCTTCCCTTGAAGGGAAGACTGGCTAGTAAAGTGTGGTGTCCTGCAATAAGCATTTGTCTCACCTTGAAGGGAAGACTGGCTAGTAAAGTGTGGTGTCCTGCAATAAGCACTTCTCTCACCTTGAAGGGAAGACTGGCTAGTAAAGTGTGGTGTCCTGCAGTAAGCACTTCTCTTCCCTTGAAGGGAAGACTGGCTAGTAAAATGTGGTGTCCTGCAATAAGTACTTCTCTTCCCTTGAAGGGAAGTCTGGCTAGTAAAATGTGGTGTCCTGCAATAAGAACTTCTCTTCCCTTAAAGGGAAGTCTGTCCAGAAAAGTGTGGTGTCCTGCAATAAATATTTCTCTTCCCTTGAAGGAAAGACTGGCTAGTAAAATGTGGTGTCCTGCAATAAGCACTTCTCTCCCCTTGTAGGGAAGACTGGCTAGTAAAGTGTGGTGTCCTGAAATAAGCACTTCTCTCCCCTTGAAGGGAAGACTGGCTAGTAAAGTGTGGTGTCCTGCAATAAGCATTTCTCTCCCCTTGAAGGGAAGACTGGCTAGTAAAGTGTGGTGTCCTGCAATAAGCACTTCTCTCTCCTTGAAGGGAAGACTGGCTGGTAAAGTGTGTTGTCCTGCAATAAGCACTTCTCTCCCCTTGAAGGGAAGACTGGCTGGTAAAGTGTGGTGTCCTGCAGTAAGCATTTCTCTCCCCTTGAAGGGAAGACTGGCTAGTAAAGTGTGGTGTCCTGCAATAAGTACTTCTCTTCCCTTGAAGGGAAGACTGGCTAGTAAAGTGTGGTGTCCTGCAATAAGCACTTCTCTTCCCTTGAAGGGAAGTCTGTCCAGAAAAGTGTGGAGTCCTGAAATAAGCACTTCTCTCCCCTTGAAGGGAAGACTGGCTAGTAAAGTGTGGTGTCCTGCAATAAGCACTTCTCTCCTCTTGAAGGGAAGTCTGGCTAGTAAAGTGTGGTGTTCTGCAATAAGCACTTCTCTCCCCTTGAAGGGAAGATTGGCTAGTAAAGTGTGGTGTCCTGCAATAAGCATTTCTCTCCCCTTGAAGGGAAGATTGGCTAGTAAAGTGTGGTGTCCTGCAATAAGCACTTCTCTCCCCTTGAAAGGAAGATTGGCTAGTAAAGTGTGTTGTCCTGCAATAAGCACTTCTCTCCCCTTGAAGGGAAGATTGGCTAGTAAAGTGTGGTGTCCTGAAATAAGCACTTCTCTCCCCTTGAAGGGAAGACTGGCTAGTAAAGTGTGGTGTCCTGCAATAAGCATTTCTCTCCCCTTGAAGGGAAGATTGGCTAGTAAAGTGTTGTGTCCTGCAGTAAGCATTTCTCTCCCCTTGAAGGGAAGACTGGCTAGTAAAGTGTGGTGTCCTGCAATAAGCATTTCTCTCCCCTTGAAGGGAGGACTGGCTAGTAAAGTGTGGTGTCCTCGAATAAGCATTTCTCTCCCCTTGAAGGGAAGTCTGGCTATTAAAGTGTGGTGTCCTGCAATAAGCACTTCTCTCCCCTTGAAGGGAAGACTGGCTTAGTAAAGTGTGGTGTCCTGAAATAAGCACTTCTCTCCCCTTGAAGGGAGGATTGGCTAGTAAAGTGTGGTGGCCTGCAATAAGCAATTCTCTCGCTTTGAAGGGAAGACTGGCTACTAAAGTGTGAATGGTCGCAATAAGTGGTTCCCTCCCTCTGAAGGCAGCGCTTTCCTCTTACGTCTTTACAGCAAAACTTCCAGGCATCTTTTCTTCGGCACCTGCATTCACTTTCTAGTCAATCCGTCCAGCAAATGGACAGCAGAGAAATGGCCAGGGAAGTCTTGGTCCTTGATTTCAGAGGTGCAGTAGACTATCATCCTGGACAGAGAAGTGAAAATCTACAATTTATTTTTTTATTTATTGCACTTCTATACCGCTCCCATAGCTAGGGCTTTCTGGGCGGTTTACACAAATTCTAAAATTAAGATAAAAACGAGTATACAAAATTTAGAATTCTAAAACACAGAACATACACACATAAAGCATTAAAAACCATTAATCATCAAATGAAAAGGAAGCAGAACACAAAAACAATACAAATTCTAAAATTAAGATAAAATTAAGACAAAAATTAAAAAATTAAAATTAAGACAAAAACAATATAAATTCTAAAATTAAGATAAAAACGAGTATACAAAATTTAGAATTCTAAAACACAGAACATACACACATAAAGCATTAAAAACCATTAATCAACAAATGAGAAGGAAGCAGAACACAAAAACAAGTGCAATCAAAGCCAGTGTAATATATTGCTTAGAGAGTTGGATCCAGTAAAGTGTGAAGTCCAGGAATAAGCACTTCTCTCTCCTTAAAGGGGAGTCTGGCTGGAAATAAGTGTTAAGGCCAGCAATAAATTTTGCTCTCCCCTTAAAAGGGAGTCTGGCCAGTAACTGCGAACGCCGGAAATAAGGGGTCCCCTCCCTTTGAAGGCAGTGCTTTCCTCTCACATTGTTATATCAAAACTTCCAGGCAGCCCTTCTTTGGGAGCTGCATTGATTTTCCATTCAATCCATGTAGATAAGATGAAGAGGAGAATGACAATGATGCAAGCCACCTTGTTTTCCCTGCAAGAAGAAAAAAGCATATATACGTATGTAAACACATAATTCAATACAGCAGTGTCAAAACATTCAGCTCCATTTTCAGACATTGGAGGTTTTATACCTCATAGCTCAACCACCAGTTAAAATATCTTGACAATATACCAATATGTGCTCATTATATTGTCTTAATAATAATACATAACTTGTTAAACTAGAAATACGTTAATTCTTCATTTTAAAACTTCATGGTAATAACCCAGAGCAACAACAACAAAAGTTTAAATCTTACATCACATATCTAAAGCGGAAAGAGTTATAATCATATATATTCTTATGCTTTTTCTAATACTATATTAAACTTTTAAAAAAATCTCTTAAGATATTTTTCTTTGCTTCCAACAATTTATCAATAATTTAGTAAGGCTAATTTGACAGCTTGATAATAGAATACAAGATAAGAAAAACCCATATCCCCCCTTCCTATATTGTTATAACTTTCCTATCTTATATAAAATTTCAGCTACCAGCCTTTGTTTCTTCCTGATTAAAGGGATTTTTAGTGCATCAGAGAATACTACTACTATTTACTTTGGGGTTTTCAAAAGACAGTATTAATTCTTAAGGAATAGAGACACTGTTGCTACTAACTATAAGCCTTAATGACTCATTTTACCTCAGGACTTATTCCCAAACCTTAACCTTAGATATACACCCACATCTAGCTCTAGGATAGTCTTCTTTTGACTCCCAAAGCACCTCCTGTTGTATTTCTGGCTGCTTGGACAATTTATTTGAGGTTTTGCTGCCTGCTTGTTTAACCCTCTTCTGGCAAGATCTCAGGGCCTAAGGAACTCTCTGCCACTGTAACTCCAAGTTCTACAAGTGGACCCTTCCCCCCCACCACCACCAAATCTCTTTAGAATTTCCTGTTATAAGAGACTTTGGCATAAGAGAGTCTCCAAAACTAGAGCCATGACGAACTATTAAACAATCCTATGCATGTTTAGCCAAAAAAATAAAAAAAGTCATAAAACTCCCAGTGATAATTCTTAAGGACACTGTCCCTATTAAAAGCCTCTTAAAGACTACGTTTACCTCAGGAAAAAAATCCCTAAACCTTTACTCTAGCCCAATATATCCGTAGTAGTCTTCTTCTGAATCTCAAAACTTCTCATATTGTATTGCTGGCTGCTTGGACCATTTATCTGGGTGTTTGCTGCTGCCTGCGTGTATAACCTTTTACCTCAGGAAAAAACACCCCTAAACCTTTAGCCAAATACACCCCATAACAGTCTTCTTCTGAATCCCAAAGCTTCTCCTATTGTATTTCTGGCTGCTCATGCCATTTATCTGGGTGTTTGCTGCTGCCTGCGTGTATAACCTTTTACCTCAGGAAAAAACACCCCTAAACCTTTAGCCAAATACACCCCATAACAGTCTTCTTCTGAATCCCAAAGCTTCTCCTATTGTATTTCTGGCTGCTCATGCCATTTATATGGGCGTTTGCTGCTGCCTGCTTGTATAACCTTCTTTTACCACAGGAAAAAAACACCCCCTAAACCTTTAGCCAAATACACTCCATAACAAGATTCTTCTGAATCCCAAAGCTTCTCCTATTGTATTTCTGGCTGCTTGAGCCATTTATCTGGGTGTTTGCCTCTGCCTGCTTGTATAAGCTTCTTTTAGGGCAGCTTTCTGGCATAATACAGCCACCCTACACCTGACCTTCACTAACTACCCATGGTTATCCCACAGGAATAGCTTAATATTCGAGGGGAATATTCAACAGAACCCTTAGTTTCATATTCAAGCCTCGGCTGTTGAGTTTCTCCTCAGTTTTCTTTCTGAAACTTCACCTACCAAAGAACACCCCTTCCCTCTCGCTGTCTAATCTCAGACTGACTGACACCAAATGTCTTTTCCCGCTCTTTCCCACCTCATGGGAACGCCCAGCCAATCAGAACTGAATTTACCTGATCCAAGCCCCACCCAGAAATATTCAAATTATTTGTTTCTCTCTTCCCCCACTTCAGAACATCAATAAATAATTACTATAACAGGCTTTTGACAGAATATATATATATATATATATATATATATATATATAATTTTCCAAAAGAAAGTCAACCAGAAGTATGAAAAAGAAAAGAAGTAAATAAAAAAGGGGAATATATTGAATTTAAATAAAATTATCCACAGAGGGTAGTACATAACATCTTTTAAATGCCTCCTGAAGACATGCCTTTTTTACACAGGCTTTCCCTGTTTTTTTAATGTAGCTAGTTTTATACTGCCTTTTTTAACTTCTTAATGATTTAAATTTATACTTGTTATAGTTTATGTTTTTTAATTGTGCATTGCTCAGAGAGCTTCAGCTGATGGGCAGTATAAAAATGTAATAAATAAATAAATAAATAAATTTAACCTCTATTCATATTTTTCACTTAGCATTACAGACCAAACTATATGAGGAGTTCATGGGCTGCTTAGAAGTTTCCTTTTATCATTCTTCTCTATATCAAACTAATATTTAGTCTCTTTTCCATAATCTGAGGAAAGGGTTTGGCATATACCACTGTGCATGATCCTGCTCAGTATATAAAATAAAAAATCCTGTCATGTTTTATAAAAGTCAGGTATTTTGACTTTGGCTAATTTTATGGCATTTTTTTGGGAGGGTGTAAAAGCCGGAACGGAACGGAACAGGCCGGAACAGCCCCATTATATTAAAAAAACCATACCAAAAACAGTGGCATGTGTTAGCAACACTTGAGAACAATATTTTAAGACTAAAACCATACCAATATTATATCACTATTAACCCCAGAAATCCCAAAATGACGTCCGGAACAGAATGGGATGGCCGGAACGGCCACTAGGGAACGAGCGATATCAACCAAACTCACCAGACATGCATAACTAAATGGCAGGGATGCAATAGGCCACAAAAGTTGCCCCGAAACCACGTTCAGATACCCGTTCTGGGCAAAAACGCGTATTGCACAAAATGGGCCGTAACGGCACCTTCCCAATGAGGTAAGTCAACCAAACTCACCAGATGCACATGACAAGGTGGGACAAATATAGAAAGCTCCAAAAGTTGCCCCAAAACCACGTTCAGATACCCGTTCCGGGGGGAAACGCGTATTGCGCAAAATGGGCCGTAAAAGCACCTTCCCAATGCGATAAGTGAACCAAACTCACCAGATGCACATGACAAGGTGGGACAAATATAGAAAGCTCCAAAAGTTGCCCCGAAACCACGTTCAGATACCCGTTCCTGGCAAAAACGTGTATTGCGCAAAATGGGCCGTAACGGCACCTTCCCAATGAGGTAAGTCAACCAAACTGACCAGATGCACATGACAAGGTGGGACAAATATAGAAAGCTCCAAAAGTTGCCCCGAAACCACGTTCAGATACCTGTTCCGGGGGAAAACGCGTATTGTGCAAAATGGGCCGTAACGGCAGCTTCCCAATGCGATAAGTGAACCAAACTCACCAGATGAACATGACAGGGTGGGACAAATATAGAAAGCTCCAAAAGTTGCCCCGAAACCACGTTCAGATACCCGTTCCTGGCAAAAACGTGTATTGCGCAAAATGGGCCGTAACGGCACCTTCCCAATGAGGTAAGTCAACCAAACTCACCAGATGCACATGACAAGGTGGGACAAATATAGAAAACTCCAAAAGTTGCCCCAAAACCATGTTCAGATACCCGTTCCGGGGGGAAACGCGTATTGCGCAAAATGGGCCGTAACAGCACCTTCCCAATGCGATAAGTGAACCAAACTCACCAGATGCACATGACAAGGTGGGACAAATATAGAAAGCTCCAAAAGTTGCCCCAAAACCACGTTCAGATACCCGTTCCTGGCAAAAATGTGTATTGCGCAAAATGGGCCGTAACGGCACCTTCCCAATGAGGTAAGTCAACCAAACTCACCAGATGCACATGACAAGGTGGGACAAATATAGAAAGCTCCAAAAGCCGCCCCGAAACCATGTTCAGACACCCGTTCCGGGCAAAAGTCTGTGTTGCGCAAAACGGGCCGTAAAAGCAGCTTCCCATTGAGGAAAGTCAACCAAACTCAACAGATGCACATGACAAGGTGGGACAAATATAGAAAGCTCCAAAAGTTTCCCCAAAACCACGTTCAGATACCCGTTCCGGGGGGAAACGCGTATTGCGCAAAATGGGCCGTAACGGCAGCTTCCCAATGAGTTAAGTGAACCAAACTCACCAGATGCACATGACAAGGTGGGACAAATATAGAAAGCTCCAAAAGTTGCCCCAAAACCACATTCAGATACCCGTTCCGGGCAAAAATGCGTATTGCGCAAAATGGGCCGTAACGGCAGCTTCCCAATGAGGTAAGTGAACCAAACTCACCAGATGCACATGACAAGGTGGGACAAAAATAGAAAGCTCCAAAAGTTGCCCCAAAACCACGTTCAGATACCCGTTCCGGGCAAAAACGCGTATTGCGCTAAACGGCCGTAACGGCAGCTTCCCAATGAGATAAGTGAACCAAACTCACCAGATGCACATAATTAGGGGGGACAAATATAGAAAGCTCCAAAAGTTGCCCCCAAACCACGTTCAGATACCCGTTCCGGGCAAAAACGCATATTGCGCAAAACGGCCGTAACGGCAGCTTTCCAATGAGGTAAGTCAACCAAACTCACCAGATGCGCATTACTAGGTGGGACAGATGTAAAAAGCTCCAAAAGTTGCCCCGAAACCACGTTCAGATACCCGTTCTGGGCAAAAGTCTGTACTGCCCAAAACGAGCCGTAACGGCAGCTTCCCAATGAGGTAAGTCAACCAAACTCACCAGAAGCACATTACTAGATGGGACAGATATAATAACCTCTGAAATTTCCATGAAAGTCAGGTTCTGTTACCCATTCCGGGCCATAGTTCATATTCCCAAAATTAGCTGGCAAAGAAAATTATGGGTGAGGAAAATGAGGCACTATCTATTGTCGGGAAATTGCCTCGAAAGGCAACTTCTATGTGTGTGAATGCAATCAAATAAACTACTTTCATTGTACTAACTGGAACATTTAATAAACTTTCTCAGAATCCAGAGTGAAGTTCTGCAAAGATGGTTTCCTACAGAAGCCCATAGTTGTCATGTGGTTTGGTAGTGTGCTTAAAATATCAGTCTATGATGGCATTGTTGGGGTTGGGCTGTCTCATTCCATCATGAAGCTTACAATGACCTGTGGCTATTCACATCTTTCAACCTAACTTATCCCACAGGGTTATTACAAAATTGGGAAAGGCCATTGTAGTTCACCATGCGTTTCTGGGTGGCGGGTGGGATATAAATGTTCTGTCAAAAAAGCCCAGGTCTTTTGAGGATTGCCATGGGAGTACTGGAGGCTGCATTCCAGGAAGTCCAAAAACGCGGCCCCCAACCCCTTCCAGGGCTGATGGAGGCCTTCCCCTTCAGCCCTTTCCCCCAGGAAATTGGGTGCCAGTCCCGGTTGCCCTGGAGATCTCCGTTTTTCCAGAGGTCTCCCGGGTTTTCCGGGTCATCTGGTCACCCTTATCACACCAGGAGACAAAGCGTTAATGCCCACATTCCACAATCTTGACAGGTACCCCTCCCCTCCCCAAACATGGAATTTATTTTTAAAAGCCAATCACACAATTTTTAATTGTATGTTAGGTGTCTTGAATAGGTTAGCCCCATGTGAATAAGAGGGAGCTAGGTTGACCATTTGTTTGATTCAGTATAACCCATTGTCATTGGCTGTGATGTTCTGAAGCTTTATTAGTCATATTCTTTATGAAAACATGAATACAAGAAAAATAACCACAAACAGTAAGAACAAAAACAATGTACATAATATCTATATATACTCTTTCTCTCTCTCTCTCTCTCTCTCTCTCTCTCTCTGTGTGTGTGTGTGTGTGTGTGTGTGTGTGTGTGTGTGTAAATGTAAATGCTAACAAATAGCACCTGTTAACATAAATTTTTGCCTACAGTGTAGATTATTCATTTCTCACAACACTTTGGACATTTGAATATACCACGAGAAGCTTGATTTATCTCAAGGCAAGAGAGATGGTGCCAGTCCTGACAGGCTCCCTCGCACAGAACCATGGTGTCCTCCTTGGGTTTCTTGCACTGATCACCCATTAAGCACAAAGACCAAGATGAAGTGTTATACTGTTGTATTGCTGAAGACAAGAACTGGATTGTAGAAAATGTTCCTTTCGGTGGTTTTCTAGAAACAGGACTATTGAATTGCTTAATTTCTCTCTGATTTTTTTGCTTCTTTATTCTCTGCTGCTGTCTCTGCATTAAACTTGGCGGTGGAAGAAGTGATTTGTGCATGAGAAGTTCATTTGCAATCCACTGCCGTACAGGCACCATGTCTGCTGGGAAAGGGACAGGTGAGCCACTGCATAGCACATGTGCAAAGAGACATACAAAAAGTTTGGTTGACTTACCTCATTGGGAAGCTGCCGTTACGGCCCGTTTTGCACAATACGCGTTTTTGCCCGGAACGGGTATCTGAACGTGGTTTGGGGGCAACTTTTGGAGCTTTCTATATTTGTCCCACCTTGTCATGTGCATCTGGTGAGTTTGGTTCACTTAACTCATTGTGAAGCTGCCGTTACGGCCCATTTTGCGCAATACGCGTTTTCCCCCGGAACAGGTATCTGAACGTGGTTTCGGGGCAACTTTTGGAGCTTTCTATATTTGTCCCACCTTGTCATGTGCATCTGGTGAGTTTGGTTGACTTACCTCATTGGGAAGCTGCCGTTACGGCCCATTTTGCGCAATACGGGTTTCCCCCCGGAACGGGTATCTGAACGTGGTTTCGGGGCAACTTTTGGAGCTTTCTATATTTGTCCCCACCTAGTTATGTGCATCTGGTGAGTTTGGTTCACTTATCTCATTGGGAAGCTGCCGTTACGGCCGGTTTTGCTCAGTACGCGTTTTTGCCTGGAACGGATATCTGAACGTGGTTTAGGGCCAACGTTTGGAGCTTTCTATATTTGTCCCACCTAGTTATGTGCATCTGGTGAGTTTGGTTTACTTTCCTCGTTGGGAAGCTGCCGTTACGGCCGGTTTTGCGCAATACGCGTTTTTGCCCGGAACAGGTATCTGAACGTGGTTTTGGGGAAACTTTTGGAGCTTTCTATATTTGTCCCACCTAGTTATGTGCATCTGGTGAGTTTGGTTGACTTACCTCATTGGGAAGCTGCCGTTACGGCCCGTTTTGCGCAATATGCGTTTTTGCCCGGAACGGGTATCTGAACGTGGTTTCGGGGCAACTTTTGGAGCTTTCTATATTTGCCCCGAGTTATGTGCATCTGGTGAGTTTGGTTGACTTTCCTCATTGGGAAGCTGCTTTTACGGCCGGTTTTGCGCAAAACGCGTTTTTGCCCGGAACGGGTATCTGAACGTGGTTTGGGGGCAACTTTTGGGGCTTATTGCATCCCTGCCATTTAGTTATGCATGACTGGTGAGTTTGGTTGATATCGCTCGTTCCCTAGTGGCCGTTCCGGCCATCCCTTTCTGTTCCGGACGTCGTTTTGGGAGTTCTGGGGTTAATAGTGATATAATATTGGTATGGTTTTAGTCCTAAAATATTGTTCTCAAGTGTTGCTAACACATGCCACTGTTTTTGGTATGGTTTTTTAATATAATGAGGCTGTTCTGGCCTGTTCCGTTCCGTTCCGGCTTTTACACCGTCCCTATATTTTACATATTCCTGCACAGAAAGAGCAGAGAGCTGCATCAGAGATCAGCAATGAAGCAGTTAATGAATCCTCTCAAGATGGAAGCACACCCTGGGATGTTCAGTCCCCCCCCCCCTTGCTCTTCTATAACTGTTTGCCCAAGGGCAACATCAATACACAACTGTGTTTGTCACACATTGATCTGTTTAAATCTTGTTTTCTAGGATTTAATTACTATAATTTCTATTTTTGTAACACCTTTTCCTTCCCCCATGGTGCTTTTCTGTCACTGTCAGATGTGTTAATGGCACAAGTCTAACTTTTTTTCTGTTCATTTCTCCAAATGAACAAAGTCACTCTGCAGAATAGAGGAAGGAGGGGAAATGATCCTTAACCATGCATCCTCTGCCAGGATGGTGTGTGTGTGTATGTGTGTGTGTATGTGTGTGTGTACGCATGCGTACATTTCTTTTCTTTTCTTTTCTTTGGTCAGTTTCCATAGAGACCAAATAATGTGTCTGAGACTTAACATTATTTCATAATAATTAGCATGATCATTCTTTCCCCCCCCCTTTTTTCTTTTTTTCGTTTGCAGTTCCTTAAAGCAAATGGAGAACTATTTGACTATAAATTGGAGGCATTGGGGTTGGGGAATTCAAGTTGGGACCACATTGATTGGGGAAGGGGTAAAGGCTCCCTACCCCCCACATACACACACTAGGGTGCCAGTCTGGATTGGCCCCCAGTGCTTACTCTAGAGTAAAACAGAGAGAGACTTAGCTGCTAGCTAAATCTTTAAAGTCATGCCTGCAATGTGGGAGTACCATAGATTTCAATAATGGGGGGCATTATGATATTTGCTGTTTTAATTTCACCCACTTTCCTAAAAAACATGAAAACCGAATTTGTCTTTCTCATTGCTGAAGCAAAACTAAGCACACGTTTTCCATAAGCTTCCTACTGTGTTTTAAAAGCTCTCTTTCTTGAGAGGTTGCAGCCAGATTAGACCTCAGTAGCATATATGTAAAGTTGCTGGTTTGTTTTTCTGTGTTTTTTTTAATCAGTTTGCATCATTTTATTCTTGCTCATACTGAATCCCATTAGACATTATTTTGCCCAGTCATCCTGTTTTCCAAGTTCTTTTAGGCTGCAGTTGTATACACTAAATTGGACTTACTTCTGAGAAGGGGCTTTCCTACATTAGACTTTTAACCTGCCACTTTACTGAGGCTTCTACTTCCAGATTCTTTTTGGGATTAAGATTGGATCTTCTACATGTGTCTTTTCCCAGGTGTTTGTGTTCTCTTTTCTGCCTTTCTATATGTTCCATTACATAACCTCTAGGTGGCTCTGAGGTATAGCAGGATTGTGAAACTACACTAGGGTTTCATTCCATCATTACTTAAACTTCCCCCAGTTCACACACACCCAACCCTCAAAAATGGTTGCAAAGCATGGGAGAGGCACTAGAGCATGACAACAGCATGCGAAGCACCCAGAAATTACCATGAATGAGGAAACACGAGTGTATAATAAATGCCTCATGTAGAAAGGCTCTAGAGTTGGACCCCAGATTATTTACCAATCAGTTAAGTAATCTTGGTTGCAGTACAGATCACTGGATAAATCCACTTTTTTTCTTCCTTCTGTTTTAAAACTGTCGTATTTATTGCCACCCTTTGCTTGCCAGTTTTCAACCAATGATCAATTATTTAACAGACTTATTAGTGTATTGAAGCAATATAGAAAGATAGATGGAGAGATAGTATCAGCAGAGCCAGCCCTACCATTGGGCAGTGAGGCAGCCATCTCAGATGGCAGATGCTGAAGAGCGGGGAGTGGCAGCAGGTATTGGAGGACAGAGCTGTGTGTGCCATGTGACCTGCTTTGTGCTCCCTGAGGTAATCTGTTGCCTCAGGTGCTGTGAAGGTTGTTGTCTTGTCATAAGTGTTGAAGCAAGAGTCAAGTGCCAGTTGGATCATCATCTGTAGCTGGAATGGGAGGGACACATCTTGTCCTTTGCCTCAGGCAGCAAAATATCTCGGGATGGCCCTGAATGATGTTAGGTGAAACTTTTCTTGACATGGAGATAGAAAGATGTGGGTCTCACCTACCAGACAAAAAGGAGATGAAATATAGGATTGCCACCTCCTTGCCTAAGAGCTACATGACAATGCTATATTGGTGCAGCATTTCTTGTCATGTGAAAAATACGATGGGGAAAGCAAGACCTCTTTCATTTCTCTTTCATTGCCACCATACAGCCAACAAAGGCTCAGGAACCTCTGTTACAAATGGAGGTGGCCCATGGTGTTAATCACACAATAGCCAACATGGGGTAATAATCAACTCAACAATTGTTTATTTAGGGGGTACACCCCACACAACATGATAATAATCAACCATGGTGTGGATTACGATCAGCATTGAGTTGACTATTAATCCACGCTGAGTTGACTCACTCATCCCCCTGCACTCTCTCCCTCCCACTAGTATCCCATCAGCCATCACTGCTGAAAATCTACCCTGCCAGCTGGACAATAATGATCGGCCCAAGGGACCTTCAGTGACCCTCAGGGGTGAGTAGGGATTTGGATCCAGCTCTCCCTAATCTGAGCACATCTACTATACTACTTAACCACCCCAACTCATCTTTTTTTTTGCCTTCATTTTCCTTATCCCTCTTTTCCTTTTCTGAGAATCCCACTAGCTACAAAGTGGAAGATTGATGGGAGCAATGAGCCTAGGATGGAGATGGAGTTTATCAAGGCAAACATCAGAAGCAGGGCACTGCTGCTGCCCATCCATCCTCCTTGCTCTCTACAGCTGCTGAGAGCTGCAGAGATTACAGCTTTATTGTCATTCTTTTTTTATTTGCAATGGAAGACAAAATCATAAACACGCCTCCCCCATTAAAAATTTTGCGCTCCATCAGCTAGCAAAATAGGACAATACGGATCAAAGTGACAAAGTTGCATGTCTCTACTATACATCTTGCTGAAACCAGTTCTTCTGTGTTCTGATCTTCTGTTCCATTAGAAAAATAAGAGATGTAAATATCTGCCTTATTTTAATTGAGATTCAGCTACTAGAGGGTGCTACCACGATGTGCAAACTGGCAAAAAGACTTCAGTGGGTGCTGGCACATTTATTCAGCCAAATACCCAATCTATCTTGAAGACAAGAATGTTCTTCAGCAAAAAAGTTATTTAGTGTGAGAACACTCTTTGAAAATGTCTCTTTCTAAATGTTCTGATGCATTTAACTAGTTTACAACCTTGGGTGAATTTCGGGAACAAGTGGAATGATTGAGTTCATCAGATCTTTGAACATTGCCCTGTGAAAATGCACCCTAAATCCTGTCCAGCCCTTGCCTTTGTATCCCAGTCTTTATTCTTACATCCCGCTGACCTAAGAAACATAACTGTGAACCTCACATGCTAGACTCCTGTAGCAAGCAGAAATTAGACTGTACACAATACACATGGGAGTAGGTCCCTTTAAACATAATGAGATTTATATCTGAGTTAACGTATTTAAGATTGCACAACATGGGTGCATTTCATAAATGTAGGTCTCCTCCACCTTCATAATATTACGGAAACATATCCATGTCCTAGCATCAAACTGTTTGCTTTTCAGCTCCTACCAGCAGCAACCAGTTGTGGCATGGAAGCAGGGAAATGCAACACATAATGATGTCAGGATATGCTTAACAGTGCAAGAGCATGCACGTTGACTAGCAATAGTAGAGTTGGAAACGGCCTATAAGGCCATCGAGTTCAACCCCCTGCTCAATGCAGGAATCCACCTTAAACCATACCTGACAGATGGTTGTCCAGCTGCCTCTTGAATGCCTCTAGTGTGGGAGAGAGTCTGTTCAGTGAGGCTTACTCTCAGGTAAGCATGTGTACGATTGCAGCCTAAAATTCATTACAAATTGTGACCCTCTTCAGATGACATGCTAAGCCACGGTGGTTAAGCATTTTGAGCTAAACATTATGACTTAGCATGTTGTCAGAACGTGACTTAGTGTGTTGTATGAACTATTCCTAACCATGGTAATTATATAACCAAAGGTTAAACACATGCACTAACCATTTGCTGCAAAAGGGTTAGTAGCCTAACTATGGCTTAGGCCTTAGCTAGACCAGCCTTTATGAACCCCGGGATCATCCCTGTGCGTCCAGATGAAACACAGGGGATCCCGGGATCAGGGAGGGATCATCCCTCCCTGGCCCCAGGTTACAGCCCTACACTTTGAGCCCAGGACTGCGGAAGGTGTGGCCCGTTGCCGCGGTTTTTCCCGGCTCCATGCGATTACTTGCGTGGAGCCGGAAGCTGTGCATGGGGCGCAGAGCTCCTCAGGAGCACTGCGCCCATCGGGGCTAGGGTGGGGGGAGCAGGAAAAGTAGTTAAATTTTTTAAAAAACTTACCTTTGCACACAACCATTTGTCCACTCCAGCTCCTTTAAAAATAAAAAAGGCGGGTGCACCGCCTCTCTTCTTGAGGTCATCGTGCCTTATGTGTAAACGAGGGTGAGATCTCACGTTATTCACAACGCGAGGTCTCCCCTCCTCTCCCCTGGACTTTCAGGTATGTCTAGCTAAGGCCTTAGTGTGTTGTCTGAACAGGCTACTGTCAGGACAGAGTTGAACTCAATATTGCCTGCCCCATGTCAATTAATTGTTACATCTATTTCCATGCTTATGATTGCTACATAGAGCCAATTCCAACAAGCCAAATACCAAGATGATGCTTGATCATCTGTATTGCCACAAATGTGGTATGCATTTTCCTGACACACATCCTTACGTGTGGTCAAGTTTGGGGCCTTTGCCAGTGGTAAAGCTTCCCTCCATTCCCCACATGATTGGATGGCTGTCTGTCGTCGCAATCCACGGCTGGAGATGACGAGTGGAGAACAGGGCTGCAGCTTACACGTTGCCCAAAAAAGAGGACAAAAGAGGACACCAAATTGCATAAAGTTAATGCAAATTAATATGTATGGATAATCACTATAATCAAAATCTAACTGCAGTCCATCTCACACCGTGGAGGACACTGTGATGTTGTGTGGGCCTGCTTGCTCCGTCAGCTGTCCAGGTGCTGACTGCTGGTGGGTGACTTCAAGGTGCAGCTTCCCCTTTATGCTTCTTTCTGTTCAAACTGGACTTGGATTAGCTAGACCGTCGAAGAGAGGACGCCTTCTCTCCTGTGACAACGCTTCAAATAGAAGATTGTCCTCTGAAAAGTAGGACACATGGCTACCCTAGAAGTTATTTCCCCCAAATTATGGAATTTCATGGTTAGAAAAGGGTTCTAGAAAAGGGTTCTTCTTTTAAGAAAAGGGTTATCTTCTCTGCTTTTTCTCCATGGATTTCAGATGTCACAAGTCCAGTAATTCAAGTTTTTGTGAGCATTTTTTTAAAAAAACAAAAAAACCACAAATTCATTTGTCTTGTGTTTTAAGTTTGAAAACACTGTACTGTGATGTATCTG
This sequence comes from Elgaria multicarinata webbii, assembly GCF_023053635.1. NCBI lineage: Eukaryota > Metazoa > Chordata > Lepidosauria > Squamata > Anguidae > Elgaria > Elgaria multicarinata. Next base: position 73,275,154 of record NC_086173.1, read on the forward strand.
AAGTTGTGCTTATTGTGAGGAAGGGGTGTGTTTGAATGATTGATTTTGATAATGTGTAAAACCTGCAGTGGGAGGGTGGATTGCACTCAGGGAAACAACACACACTGCAGTTTTAAAAACACAGGAAAATGTATTTACTTCCATATTTGGAAACTGCTGCAAAGACCGTTATAAGTATACTTACTTCTGCAAAAAACGAACCAGGAAGTAGAGTTAAATGCTGCAGCAATGGATGGAGCGATAAATAAGATTAACATCTTCTTCCCATAGCAACAGAACAAATCAGTAACTAGGGGTGGAACAAGAGCAATCACGGAATACTGCAAAACCAGCAACTATTAGATGTATCACTTCAATTTAGCACACACTTAAGAAATGGGCAGATGTATTGCCCATATGTTAAACTGGTTCTCTGTATTCACTCAGTGTTAGTTTTAAACTGGTTCCACGTGCTATCCAAATAGGTTTTGTTCAAGTTTGCAATGATTAAAATGGTTACTCTATGCAAATAAGGAGACGTACTGCTTTTTCCTCCTCTGTGAGAAGTGGCAAGTTGGACTACATGAGATGCCTTGAGTTCAAAATGATTAACCACTTAAACCTTATCCCCCGGCCTCAGATTATTAAAGTTAATGGAAACAAAACAATGTGAAATAGAAAGAGATACAATGCAGTCACTTTTATTGCTGTGGTGCCCCAATCAGTGAGCTTTCAGAATGTAGATCTTTTATTTTTACCATTTCCTTACTGCTTGCAACAAAGGAACAAGCCGAGGTAGAGGTAGACCTTTTGGGATGTGGGGTGGGGAGAAGATATTTCAGTGCAGTTTTATAAACAAGCAGGGGAAAGGAAACACAAATGCAAGGGAAACTGGCAAAAAGAATGAACACGCACGCTTGAAGACAGTGCGCCGGTGGCTGATACTGAACCATTTCTTTTGTGTAGTGTGTGCACATGAATAAGAGCTGTGTTCCTTTAGAGAAGATGAAGGACATTAATAACATAGCCCCACTCTGACAGCATTATTGGCACGTGCTGTTGCCTTCGTCAGCTTAACAAGGCTTTTTAACAAAAGCCACATCAAGTAACTTTACATGCTCTCATCAAGGCCATTTAAACTGCAATAATTCACAATTGCTCATCTAACCATGAAAGGATTGAGCTGGGGTTTTTTTTTTACTGCAGCAGTACACTAAAGTAAAAACAAGAGTGATAACTATTTCCAGGTTTTATGGAGAGCTTTTAGACTTTGGGAATTTCAGGGAAATATTTAAAGAGATAGTTTCAGGTTTGCTCTTTTGTCCTGTTATTCCAAAACCTGATAGCAATCTCAAAGCTCTTTAAACTGAGAACCCGTTGCTGTCCTCCACAAGTTGAGGGTGGACTTTTGCAGCCTTTGCATCCATGCAGTTGCCCCATCCAATTGAGAAGCCTGGGGCAGTGTCCACCTGTGTCATTCCATTAGTGCAAATGACGTTGCACTAGCGAAAATTAGGTTCTGAACTATGCACCAGCGGGGAAACCAACTAAAGTTACATTTGCGCAAGTGCGGTTGCACACGTGGTCGTGCATTATGCTTGTGTGACCCATTGTGCGTAAGTCTTGTCCAGGCCTTCACACAACCCATTGTGCATTCCACCTGTGCAACCTGTTGTGCAACCAGTTGAACAAGTGGTTGTACAAACGTAATGGACAACTACTTGTGCTATGGAAAGATTCAGCAGAGATCCACTAACGCATTTTGAGTTTGCAGAAGGACACCACTGAATACTGCCCCTGGCCCCCTGCTGCAGAAGTTCACCCTCAACATGTGGAGGATGATGGGGGGGGGCAGAATGAGCATGCTTGTCCTTGCTCCCCTTGCCGTTGCCTATTCACTCTAACGCAAAGCATAAAGCAGAACTTCTGAATCGTACGGTGACAAGCAAACACGGCATTAATCCCTGTCCGTGCACGTGCCAATTGCACACTGGATTTCCCAAAGACTATCTATCTGGCAGAGCAGCCTCTCTGTTTAGACTTAACAGAGCTACATGGAGCCCATTTATTTTCTCTCTCCCTCGAGTGCTTTGAGAACTTCATGTAGAAAGTGCAGAAGAAAGGGCTGTAATTACAGCGGGAAATTAAGGCCCCTGCTATGTTGTGTTCTAAATTGTGAAGGATGAACTCCCACAGGCTTGATTCAAAGTGGGTTCAACAATTACGAGGGAAAGTAGAGAATGTTTAGAGAAAAGTTCTCTCTCTTCCCACCCCCAGAGTTCAAAATCTTGCCACCCCAAATCCTTCACCCTGTCAGTTTTCTACCTCCTGAACCATTAACCCCTTACCTGGTAGTTGCTGCTATGATGACTTCTGCCTCCCTTGTTGGTGGCTTTCCCTCCCCCCTGCCCCCCTTCCTCACTGAAATCGGGAAACCTGGGAAAGGGCTTCTATGCCTGTGATGCCTTATTTAGCAGTGTTAAAGGTTTCAGCAAGGCAGCCTGAAAGACAGGGAGGCACAGGTGATCCAAGGGACTGAGGCTTATGGGTTCCGTAGCTTATAAAGTACACAAAGGTACCCCCTGTTCTGATCTTTACAACTAGATGAGAGCATTTCCCCCATTCTGTTCCTTAATTTCATTTCTCTCTGCCCTGTCTTCTATTCCTGAATTCTGATTTAACTAGGGGCATTTCTAAAGTTAATTCCAGAAATGGAGCATGCATTGGAGTTTGCTGTAGCTTCTAGATCCTTCTCTTCATTTGGAGATTAGACAAACTCATGGAGAGATAAGGCTATCAATGTCTACCAGTCATGATGACTATATATTACTTCCAGTATTAAAGGTATATGCCTCTGTATGCCAGAGCTGTCATTTTTAAAGATAAAGAGATTAAACTTGGCACCCTGTTAGATCTTAAGTAGGGCTTTAGTCATGCTAAGTCTGAAGGAAATTTGTTCATCCATTGATTTTTAGATTTTTTTAAGTTTGAGGTTTTAAAATTATTATTTTTAAAAACTGCTAGAGCCATACCCTTCAAACTCAGATTGTCAAACCTTCTCTTTGGATCTTGCACATTGAGCAGTTCCAGCCGTTAAATCAAAGGGATCTCCAGTGTTTAGCTAAGAAGTGCTGGGTGGCAGGGCACCTTTCATGTCCCAGATTTTTTGTATTATTATTATTATTATTATTATTATTATTATTATTATTATTATTATTATTATTGGCTGTGCTGCTTACAGTGCAGTAAGATGGACTCTGAAAGGATCCTCCTCCTAGCCTCCTAGCATTTCTGATTAAGGGGATGCCAAAGCATCTCTCACTGCCTATATTTCGAACCACTGTGGCAACCTCGCAGGGACGGTTGTTTTGCTTTCTGCCAACCTCTCTGTGCCAGCCCACCTCTCTGTCTTCCTGGTGCCTGAGGGATATAGCTGTGCTTGGTCAACCCCATGAGCCTATGACATACATGCTCCCAGTACTCCATGCCGCCCGCATGCCTCTCCTCCTCTGTGCCCATCTCGCAGGGGCCGTTTGGGTCACTTATGTCACTGTTTACTTTGCTTCCTCCTACTAAATTTTTTAGTGGGTGTAATAGGAACAACAGTAACACACACACATACACAGAGAGCAAATGGGGAGTGGCGTGTGTGGGTATAAAAGGTGTTTGGAACTTGGATTTTGGGGGATTGGCTTCTTCCAGGGCAAGGGCAAATTGATATATCACTTTGCAATTCACAGATGTCAATCTCAAAGCTACCCCTCACCTCCTCAGTGTCTTCCTTGTGTGGAGAAGTTTTCAGTAAAGTGCAGCAACATTGTTTCAAGTCAAAACAAGCTTCAGAAATAGTTGGATACCTTTGAAGTGGTTCGAAGCTCCAACAGGGCTTTGCTCCACTCCGAAGGTATCCAACAGTTTAAAAACCATCCCCGCTCAGCAAATTCAAAGCTTCAATGGCGCTCCATCGAACCTTCGGATTTGCGCAGTGGTGCTCACAGTCCTACTGTCTAGCCCTATTCCAGTTTAAAGATAAAGAGCCATAAGAACGGTGGCCCATCAACACTTAACAGCAGACGTAACGGGCAGGCACACAGGGTCACCTGGTCACAGTCTCCGCACTATGGTGAGATTGGCTGCATTTCTATTTAAATTATAATGCTTCTTTCTAAATTTGCATTTATGCTCATATATTAGCACGTACAAATGTTATGCACATCTCTGCCCTAATTTGTGTTCTTCTCTTCTTCTTTTGCTGAAGCATTGTCTCTTTATTGCTGATTCTTAAGTGGCCACCCAACTATTTACAGATGTTTTGTGTCATGCCTAGTTTGTCCCTAGTGGATAACCGTCAGGTGCCAGTGTAGCCAATGAAAATGTAGGTTGATATCACTGATTCATAACGGACTTCCAACATACACCAGTAAGCCTTGCTGGAGAAATATGCCTAGATAAACATAGCGACTGTACTGAAGCTAGCCTGGTTTATATCCACAAAGGCTCTAGGCATGCCAATGGTACCGAGGAGGATACGTAATATACTGCTCAGCATTAAATCAGATTTGTTTTCCATCCTACCATTGCCGTCACTGAGAAAGCAGCAAGGGAGAGAGAATGCATAGCAGGAGAATGCTGGCTCATAGTGTATCCAAAGGGTCACCTTTGGATTCTTTTCTGGAACCAGACAGTAAATGGCAGACTGTAAGCCCTGGTGTTCATCTACAGATTTTGGACACTGTCATACGATAGATTCAGTTTTATTTTGGTGGAGCCAGTGGCCCATTGCTCCATGAGATTTTGTCACCCTCTCCCCCTTAGAAAGGAAGGCTAAGAAGCTAGAAAAAGAAACTCCTCTTACATCATGATCCAATAAATAAATAAATACATGTCACAACTATAAAGCAGCACAGGTGGAAGCCCAACATGTCTCAGGCAGAGTCCCAAATCGCTTCCTCTCTTGCCCTTCCCTTCCATATGATACCTTGGGATCAAAGAGTTCTGTTGAGTCGAGCCTCATGCTTGCACATAGTCCATGAGAGCAAACAGCAAGACAATCATTTGTCATCCAAAATGGCAGGACCACCAGGTTCTCTGCTGATGGACAGCGTTCTGGCTGTTTATAGTGCAGGGTTTATCTTCTCTTTAGCTATAAGCAGTGAAGGATGAAAGGTCTTTTGAGTGTAGGCAATACTGAACTCCAAACAGAAGGGATAAAAGGCTACATACACAGATGCCTTTATAATTCATGAGAGAGTGCCAGGCATCCTCTAAGTCAAAACCTTAAATATAACAATCCAAACTAAGAGCCTTTTCTTCTGCATTTTAAAGCTGTTACTTTCCAGGCTGAAAAGGGTTACATTTGAAAGGAATTTTTTGTATACCTAGAATACTTAATGCACAACGAGTGAACCTTTGTTCTAAAAATCACAACCCTGAAGATTCACCCCCATCCTGAAGCTGTCCTGTTACCCAACTTACACTCCAAAATCCTCATGTAAGCTTCTCCCCAGCACTCATTTGACCCTCCCAGACACTCAAGATGAGCTCGTTCCTCTTCCAAATATTTGGAATGGCCAATTCTCTTCTAACAACTAAACAAAGGGGATATTATTCAGCAGCACCTGAAGCAAGTTCAGTAGACATGTCCAGACCTCTCCATGTTCCAAAGGAAGAATTCAGGCACTGTACAATAGCTCTATGCTCATGCAAGAAAATCTACTTTAAGAAATGTAAACGAGGGGTGTTCGGTTGCTTAAAAGTTAGGAAAGAGAGAGAAGCTGGCTTCCAATCTTGACCTTTTGCAGTCCTCTCTGAAATGAAATTACACAGCAGTCAGTATCTATCAGATCTGTCTCTAAAAAGTTGAGTTGATAAAATTTGAGTAAATGTTGATTTAAAAATAACAGTTGTTAAAGTTTAGTGAATGTTTTCAAATCTTATCTCAGGGCAATGGTTCACTTCAGTCTGTTTGGTATCATGTCACACTGGGGGGGTGTCTTTGCTTTGAAGAAGTTGGCTGAAGATGTGCAGGAACACAAACTAGTTTCAAAAAGGCATTTTAAACAAATTTAGTTTTGATCATGCTTTTCTGTTGATTACTTCCAGGGTTCTTTTCATACTTGAATCACACGGGTTGCACTGAGATCATGTCCAATCATAGTAATCTTCTGGCTTCACCAGGAAGTTTGATGTTTGTTGTCCCTTCCACTTGTGGGTTAGCGATAAGATGGGGAAATGTATTCCCAAAGCATTTCAAGGCCTTGAGGATATTTAACTCTTCCTCTGCCTCTGGAAACTCATAATTGTTTGGCTTCAAGGAAGTGTTTCGTTATTGCACTGCGTAGGCTCCACCAACCCAACCTCAAAGAGGAGCTTTACAGAACGGATCTGGTTTCTCACAGCTGGGTCCCCAAAATGGGTCATTCACTGCAGATTCCTGCCATTTCAGTCTGGTGTCTCGGCTTACTGCCCTTTCCTTTATCCGTCTACGAAGGAATGTGTAGTTCTCCCAGTCCGTCGGACGCATGGCTGAACTTGGACTTGTCTCTTCACAAGCTTCTGTGAGCTGCCAACAGCGATGAAGAAGAGGCGTTGGCCCATTCAGCTTTCAACCATTCCAGGACAGCCGGGGATATCTGTGAGGTAGAGGGAAACATAGTTTGTTCAGCTTGCCATATGATAGCCCCCACAAAGATGGAGTGTTACAGTTATATTTGTGCTGCACCCAAAAATACAACTCTGGTTTTGCTGGGATCAAGCAAGTATTTCTAATCTTTGTTTCCAATGCAGAAGTGGGCAAGGCTGTCACAAGACATTTTGCTGCCTGATGCAAAAGACAAAATGATGCCCCTCTCCATTCCATGTACAGAAGCTGCCCAATCAGGGATTGAATTGTACTTCAACAGAAGGGACAGTGATGTCCTCCAGAGCATCTGAGACCAGCAAGCTGTCTTAGAGGTTTAGAGCAAGATATGTGGCACACCCAGCTCTGTCTTCTATCACCTTGCCACCACTCCTTGTCCCCCAATATCTGCAGCTGTCTCACTCTGCCTAATGGTTTCAGGGCTGGCCCTGAAAGGGGCCTATAATATAGGAAAAACCAAAATTCAATGCAATGAGAAACCAAATTCAATAATAACAACAACAACAACAACAACAACAACAACAACAACCACCTCACAGGCAGGAATTGTTTGGTTAGTTAAATTCTACCTCATTGCCTTTGGTCATTCAGAATATGTGAGCTGTACCTGCCAAAAAGCCAAGGAATGAGGCTATAAAGGAGTTATCCTCAACCAGTCACGGGTGTCTCAGGGGGAGAGATGGAAGGGGGAACAACTGCAAAGAGCTCTGCTGGGGAACTGACGCAAAGATATGGGGTGTAATGACATTGGTAGGTGAATGGTAGCACAGGACTATTTGAGGTTTTCAACATGAGACTGTTATCTACTTTTGGTTTCGTTGCAGAATTGAGATCTGAGCACTGCACAAAGAGCATTTCCTTTCCTGTTTTCCCACTACATAGCCTCTAGGTGGCACTGTGGTATAGTAGAATAGGGCAAATACACAACTGAAAAAGCATTTTCTTTACTTGTATGATTAAGTACTGCATATTCCCTGCTCGATATAGAAGTGAAACTGAAGTATCACGACATTGTCTAAAGAACCCATAAACAACCATGAATAGGGAATTAAGAGCACACAATAAATGCCTTGTGTAGAAAAGCATTTGGTGGTAGGTTAGATTTTATAAATCTGGAGCTATGAATGCTCTTAATTGCTCTCTTATGATTATCAATAGCCTGAGATTCATATTTCATCACTGAAAGGTCAGCACAAGGCAGAATGGGTTATTTTGCATTATATATATGCCTTGCATCTCCTGCTTTATAGGAGTCTGGTAAAATTTTATTGGATAGCATGATATTAAGATAGCCAAATCATCTTGAGTGGCCAAGACTGTGCAGGCATGCACAAGAAAGGACAGTTCTGCAGGTGAGAGTTTCTCTCTTGCATTTGGGGTCATTAGGTCAATTTTGCTACAAGTTCTATGCAGATTAAGAGATGCACATCAGATTTACAGAGCTAATTAAATCAACCCTTTTAAATCCCCCTGCAGCTGTATATTGCCTTTGTAGTTTAAGTTTTATCTCTTGGTGCATTTTAATCAAACACATTGCTACTTTAATATATTCAAGCAATAGCATGGTAGAGTCTTGAGTCACATTATGCAGCTGCTATCTAGAATTCTTCAGTATATTTCTTTCTGCCTTATAATAATTGGATCCCGTCTCATTTTCAGTTTAAATTCTTGTATCAAATACTCCCTCCTTTTATCAGTATTTCTAAGGACATTTTAAGTTATGATGGTAACAGTGGTCCAAATCGATGAAAGCATTTCATGTCTCTCTTGGGGTGGGGGCAGGGGAAGAGATTATCACTATTCTCTTCTAGTCCTCAGGTGTTCATATCTTAGAAAACCAACATGGTCTCTCTTCAGAAGGCCTAGCAAGCTCCCTCTCACTGTGGGGAGATCATACACAACCCTCCACATCCATGCACTGCAAAGTCTCTTGAGCATGTGATTTGGCCATTCATTTTCTAGCTGGTGTGACCATGGCAAAAAGTGCTCCATCATTGGCTGATGATACCAAATTATTCAGGAGGGTAAAAATACAAAAAGGATTGTGAAAAGCTCGAAGATGATGTCTCAAGATGGAATGAATAGGCAATAAAATGGCAGGTGTGGTTCAATGTAAGCAAGTGTAAATGATGCACTTCAGGGCAAAAAGTCCTCAGACACATGGATGATGTCTGAGCTGGCAGTGACTGAGCAGGAAAGGGAACTTGGGGATGAGGTGGACAACTTTATGAAAACACTGACTCAGGGTGCAGCAACTGCTTGAGATATCTGAATGCCAATACCAATCTAAGATGCAACCCCACTTGGAAAATTGTGAACAGTTGCTACACCTCAAAAAGGTTATTGTGGAGAAAGGAAAAGTGTAGAAACAGGTAACCAAAATTATCAGGTGGATGGAGCAACTCCCCTATGAGGAAAGTTGACAATGTTCGGGGCTTTTTAGTTCTGAAAAAATGGTGAGGAAGGGAGACATATTAGAGGCTTATAAAATTATGCATGGTGTGGGAAAATAGATAGACTCTGCCCGCCCCCATGCCTCAAAATGAAGCTGATTGGTGGTAGAATCAGGACAGACAAAAGAAAGTCTTTCACAGTGCATAGTTAAACTATGGCATTTGTTACCACAAGTTTTGCTAAATCTTAAGTGCCCACTGAAGTTGACAGTGAGGTCCTGATAATTCACTTAAACTAGTAATAGTCTTATCAGGCACCATAATTATTTCACAGAGAATGCAGAAGCATAGACATTACTGGAATATTTGGAAGAATGTGCATTCGTGCTGCTGTCGAACTGACCTGTGCAAAATTCTGCAGAAAAAGGCTTCTAGTTATGCTTCCCCCATTCCTTGCATAGGTTCATGCAATTGAGGAAATTGACATAAAACATGAGGCGGGGTGTGTGACTGCTTTTCTCTCTAATCTATATCAACAGATGTTCTGGGCGCATACAATTGCTACTTTTTCTGCTTCTTCTCCAGCCACTACTTCTCCTTTCTTCTCTGGGATACTTTTGGGATATACTCCACTTCCTCTGATATGGCTCATCTGGAGATAATTGGAACCTTTGCTTTTCTGCACTGACTAGTTCTGGTGTAACCATGATACACTGCATTGGATGGGGAGATTGGAATTTTGCTTTTCATACTGGAATAGCATAAAGAAGACAGGAAACTTATAGCATGGGCTAGAGGGAGTCTTAGGAGGGAGATGCAGGCATAGGATTCCTATTCAAATTGATTTGTCAACAGAACTCTAATACCATCTCTCTGCCATTCTTAAATCAGATAAAGCAGTGATTGTAAACCGCCCAGAGAGCTTCAGCTATGTGGCGGTATGTAAATGTAAATAATAATAATAATAATAATAATAATAATAATAATAATGCAAAAATGGAAGTGAATGCTCCAGGACATCTCTTTCAGACCTGCTGGAGGAGGAAGGGGACTGTGTGAGTTAAAGGCTAGTTGTGGCTCATTCTAATCATGCTAATCTACAGGCCAATATCTTCAGTTTGTCACAATCTCTGTATGACACAGGGAATGGTCCTGACTGTTTTGTGAAAAGCTATTATATGAGAATGTCAAAGTCTAAAGACCAGTCTGAAGACTCAACACTGGGTGGTTCCAGGGCTCTGTCTTCACGGCACTGAGTTAGCGTCACCTTCCCCCCAAACCCTGAGGTTTTACTTACTGAGATGGCATCAGGTAATCCCAATGCCAAAGAGGGAGCTCAGGGTTTCCGGTGGGCATCCTGATGGAAAGCGACCAATTGCTGGTTGCCTTCCACCAGGACTGCCCCTCAGATCATCCCTGGTGCAAGATCAGATGGGGGAAGAGTTGTACTGAACTTGCTCCAACTGAAAAAGTCGGGGTAAGTCCCAGACTTTTTCAATGCGCAGCTTCACAGGAAAGCCCCGCAGAGGCTGCGAATGGGTGGCTACATCATATAACTGATGCAGCGCAGATTTGCAGCCATTGCAGGGCTTCCCCCATGTATAGACAGCCCCCAGGTGAGACCTTTATTGTGCAATCGCCCTGAGTCATTCATAGAATTATACCGGGAGTCCAGATTTCATCTTTAGTTTGCAATCTCCCATACGTTCCCACTGCTTCTTCTGTCTTTTTTCTTTGCCAAAGAGCCGAACAATGCCGTTCGATCGGTAGCACTAGGAGTCCTCCATCTGGAAGCACTCAGGACATATCTCCACACAGACAAACCGGTTCAACAGCTATTCCTTCCCTCAAGGGAAATGCAGTTTGAACAGGAAGATTAGGATTCTCTAAGGAAGAATTATTGGCACCCTCCGCAAAATAAAATTCCAAAGGTTATTTAAGGGAGCCATAGGTCTTAAACTGGCATAAAAACCAATATAGGCTTATAGTAGAGATGTGCCCTGACAGAGGAAGCCTCATTCTCTCTGTAATGCAAACATTCACGACCATACACTATTTTATAGGCAGTAGGGTAGGAGCAGCCTTTCCCCAGTACTACACCATTTACGCCTTTTCTCCACCTTAGAAAAGGGTGGCTAAAGACAAATTAGCTCCGTTCCCCCCTCCGTGAACCTACGACAAGCTAAAACAAATGAGGTAAGATTGGAGTTGTTATTACAGTGTTTTACAACATGAGGAACTTATTTACTGCTATGCACAAAAGAGAAGAGATGCATTTTTTTTTTAAAAAAAAAGAAGCTTTTTAAAGAGCAGTAGACTGTTTCCTAAACATCTGTCTGAGAAGTAAAAAATCAGATGTTGAGCTGGAATTCCAGCTATCTGCTGTTTTGGGTAACCCAGTGAGAGATTTAGCTTTCATCACCTCTCACGGTCATCCTTCTGACCCGTGAATAAAATTTGGCCAAACTCATTAACTGAGTCAGACACTTCAAAACAAAAGCCAGCTGAAACTCTCACAAGGCCTGCCTCTAGTCTACCACTGACTGCCCCTAATGCAAGCCTGCACTTGTTGTAGTGTCATACAATTGCCCTTCATTCCAGGAAGCAACGGGCATGATTTATGAAACGGAGCATAAACACTCCACTCACTGTCTCCTCTTTGCTCTTCCTGATTCTTGGTCACGTGTGTGTACACAGGTCTGCCAATAGCACACAGTCCCTTCTGTCTTTAAGATTAGTGATTTCCACAATTGTAGTCGTTGGGGGGGGAGGGGGTTGCCCCTCTTTTTTCAGCTCCCTGTCTTCTCTGCTCTCTCTCCCCCTCCTCAGATTTCTCTTTTTCAGCCCACTCCTTCTTAAGTGTGGTGCCCAAAACAGGACACAGCACTCCAGATGAGTCTGAGCACTGCAGAATAAAGTGGAACTATCATACAGATACATTGAAAAAAGGACATTTTTAATGCCCCAGTAATCCAGCGCTTGCCGTTCGTGCTCTGCCTATTGCCTAAGTAGCTTCTACGAGTGTCCATAAAAGCAGGAGGCAAAAATGAAACCAATTCTAAATAATCCACTAGTTGCTTTCTCATCATGGATGAGATGACTTATTGTTGGCAGACTGTGAAGCAAGGATGAGCAGCAATTTTACAAAACAGCTGCAGAGGGAAATTTGTAATGGATCCTCTCCTTTTGGCTGCTATGCAAAGGAGGTTTCCTGAGGTGCCCCCTCTATGTGCACTCCAAGCAGGGACATTGCTTCAGTGTGGTGCAATCCAGTGCTGCAGGGTTGCATCTTGGAAAAACCACATAGGTGGGGTGTTAATTTCATGGGAAAGACACGGTGAGGAGCCTCCCATGCTGCTGGGAGTGCAAGGACAGGATAAAAGATAGATACGTTTTACTGTAAATTAGATACTGTTTATGAAATGAAACACTGTGTGCTAGAGACATATTGGCCAGGTCCATTTAGCCTCAGGATATAGTAGCTCAATGCCATCCATCCCACATTCCATTGTCATGTTCTGTTCTTTAATGCTTTTTTTATATGTTAGTATTGACGCAAATCGAGACACCTACCCTGGCACCACAGACTATACAGTAGAAGACTGCAGTTCAGAAACATCCCCCTTATTACTGATGTTGGGGGGTGAGTGCCAATCCTTATGTAGCCAAACTGGCACCACCGACATACAAGAGTGAGGTATCCACTGGCTCAGGGGAACACCAAGGCTTACATAAGTACAAAAATGTTTAGGAAAAAAGAACTCAAAAACAGCCAAGCATGCTCAGTGGGCACAGAATACTGCCTATCTGTTGAGGGGGGACCAGAAACCTGGGGGTGGGGATAATAGAATGGGAGAGGGCATGGCTGGCTGGCACCTTGAATGGAACACGCTAGATACTGTAACGTTTTGTTGCAGATCTCACTTGTCTTCTCTAATAAGTGATCAAAGCCACTCAGTCTAGAATGAAACTTTGAAGTGCAATCCTGTGCATGTTTAGCTAGGCAATACTGGGAGCTGTAGGACATTCCCCCACCCCACCCCACCCCCCAGTCTACACATGCATAGGATTGTGCTCTAGGGTTGTAATTCTAAACTCTATGACCTGACAGTAAGGGCCTTGCTAGACCTACCACCAAATCCGGCGGTGAGGAGGGGCCAGGCCACGCTAGAAGTAGCGCAGCCTGTCGGCCCTGTCTACACCTGAGGCGTGACAGGGCTGAAGAAAGCCCCGTCGTGTCCTCCATTTCCCCCCCCCCGCCTTAAAGCAGCCACGTGCGCAGGAGCGCACCAACGGCCAGGTAAGTATATATATTAAAGTATATATATTTTTTAATATATATATTAAAAAAGCCCCCCCTCCCCTGGCCTTTGATCCCCCCTCTCCCCCCCATGTCCCCACCTGCTATTTGCTTCCGATGTCCCCAGCCGCTGCGTGCCGCTGCCGCCAATGAGGACGATGTCCCCAGCCGGCGTTTCCTGCTGGCATCATGTCCCCGGGCCTGCAGGCATCACAGGCTGGGGTAGGTCTAGTGGGATCGAAGGCCAGGGGAGGTGGGGGGAATCAGGGGACGGGGGGACAAGAGCGCTGTGGCCCATCCGCCGCTTTTCCCGGCTACTCGCACATAAGTGCGGTAGCCAAGAAAAGCGGCGGAATGGTCCACACGCCCGCGGTTCCGGGTGGATCCAGTTATCCCGGGTCAAGGGAGGGTTTAGCCCAGCCTGACCCTGGGATTCCCTGTGCGTCATCTGCATGCACAGCAGGGAGCCCGGGCCTCGCACCGGGCTAAACCCTTGTCTAGCAGCTAAACTCTTGTCTAGCAACGGCCTAAGTCTCTTTGAACTCATTGGGAGTTGCACTGTAAGGGAGTTATTATTTCATAATGATTATGATGGCTTCCTAGACAGTACAGCAATGGCTACGTTCTTGAGTCCATCCGCTTCAAATAAAAAGGGTCTCAGCAGGAAGGAACACTAACTCTCATCTTCTGTTCAATGCTCCAAATGAATAATGTTCTATTGAAGACACAGGGGACACTCTGAGCTGTACTATTTTGGAATCTAGCTTCAGCAGTTCTCAAATTAACGAGGCTCAATGAAGAAGGCAAAAGGTTCAATTATAATGAAATTTATATTAAATGGAAATTCAGTTTGCCATCTGTTTTCCCTGCATGCCAGGAGTCATGGCCTGTCCTCCTAAGCCACAAGCAGGTCTACAAGATGCCCAGGGAAACATTTGTGCGAACCTCATAGTACATAGATGGTATTTGTTTTCTACAGCACATAAACGCCTATTACGAAAGGTATGAGACACTCTATTTCTCAGGCTGAAGCAGCAGACGTTGGCTACTCTATAAAATTCTTATTTATTTACTCTGTTTTACATGTCATTTTAATAGCTCTCTAGCAGAGAACAATGAAGATCTTGTGCTCCTTCTGCTCTGCTCTGTTGTTGTTTTTAAGTTGGCTTCATATTATGAGAGTTGTGCATTAAGAAGTAATTTCTTCACATTCTTCTATTTGCTTAGCGCTAATTACACAGCAGATTAGAGCAACACCACTTGGTGGTGCCAATATGCCAGGAAAAAAACAACACTAGCATCTCTAGTTCCAAGGGGATGGGAGAGGTTGCTTCTTTATTGTTTCAGAAAAATAATGTCTACTTTGATAAAGATAAGGGCTTCCCCCCATCCCAGTAATTCTTCACTTTACCCAGAATGTAAAACAGATGCAAGACAGCAGGAACTAACAAAGAAAAGTTAACATATTTCTCCTCATTTACTTTTCCCTGCAAAAATACAAAAATACAGGACTTAACACCTTAAAGACAAACAGATTTATTGTGGCATACACTGATGAATTGTGTTCTAGTCCACAACAGTTTATGCTAGCATAAAACTGTTAGTCTTTAAGGTGTCACAACACTCCTTTTTTTTCTTGCTATAACAGACTAACGATCTCTTTAGAATTTGTCCCTATAGGAATTTGTACCCATAAATAAATAAATGAATAAATAAGAGTGCACCAATGACGAAAATCTCGGACTCTCTACACATCTGAAATTTTAGTGATTATCCCAACAATGAGTGAATGCATGCCGCCAATCATATGTTAGCCTTTGCATAATAACCTACCTGCAAGTCTTCTTTTAAAAGCAATGGGTTGGCTCCAGACTTAGGCCGTAGCTAGACCTAAGGCTTATCCCAGGATTGTCCTGGGGTCAAACCTGTTCATCTAAGTGCCACACAGGGCATCCAGCGCTCAGGCAGGGACGAACCCTGGATGATCCTGGGATAAACTGTAGGTCTAGCTACGGCCATAGTCAAAGTAGACCTATTGAAATCCATGGGACTTAAGTTAGCTCTGACTGATTTAAACTTATGTCTTATTGATTTCAATGGGTCTACTGGAAGTAAGTCTGGATCCTACCTGGATCCTAATAGCATCATGCCAAGTCTTCATGTAATGCAGGAATGGGCAACTTGTGGCAGTCTTCCACATGTTGAGGCTAACACCTCCCATCAGCCCCAGCCATCACCATCAAGGATGAGGGAAGATGGGAGTTGAAGGCCAAAATATCCAGAGAGCCATAAGTTGCCCACCCCTGATGTAATGTATGGGGGGTGTCTTTACTATGAGGAGGTGGCCATATTGCTCAGAGCCTCGAGTAAAAGTTCACAGGAGCTCAACTTTTTTAATGGCCTGTAAAAATGGAGATGGGAGGTAGAAGGGCAGTTCCACTGGAATTTGATGCCTAACATGATTGTTCCAAGCTGGTTTGCAATCCTAGTACTACTATCTGTCCCCTCTTAATGAAAGAGGAAACAAAACTGGGTAGATGTCTGCACCAGAGCTGTGTGTGTGTTTGTGTGGGGAGGGGAGGATTGCATAACAGGACTACATAAAATTAGCCAATGAATCATAAAATGGTCATAGCGGTGGTGCTGGTGTGATCATATTGCTGTTGTTACCCACATTTTTTTTAAGAGAAAAAGTTAAATGGGTGTTCCCTGTTACTAGAACGGCACAGCAAGACAGTGATCAGCACATATTTTTAAAGTCACAAGACGTCATAAGAAGCAGGTGGTGGTGCTGCATTATCACTTACATTACAGGCAACAATAGATGTTGGTACACGATGACATCCATATTCTAAATGGCAAATGCTATGGAGTCGGTCTCTGCAGTTCCCTGTACAAAGTACCAGTGCTCATACATGAATGCAAATTTAAAGGGTGGTTGTTAATCAGCTAATCGTTATCTCCCCACTGCATTGTTGTACCACTGCAGAAGTGAAGAATTGGGCAAACAAACAAACAAGCAATAATTTCTCCAAACTGCTCATTAAAATAATGGGTGAACTCTGCCTAGGAAAAGCACAGGAAAGAAAACTTTCCATTGTTTGACATTTAATCAATATAGATTCCTGCCTCTTTGAAAATGCAAGTTCACCTCCGCCACCACCACGTTCATTCTATCCACAATGCAATGAGATCAAAACCCGAGGGGCAGAGGGAGATGCAAAGTAATTGATTAAAACAGTAATGTCAGGGGAGATTAAATGCAGCCCTTCCAACAGCTGATAAGCACTGTGCTCTGAATATTGTACTTCACTGCTTGTGGCTCATATACAGGCGGCTAATTGCTTCCATCTCCTCCTGCCATGGTTACACAGCCAGCCACTAAGTGTCAATTGTCACATTTAATTCCCTTGCAAAATGCTTCCTCTTTGATTACTGCTACTAACCCTTTGCCTTCTGGTCTCCAGGCAGGCATTCACCCCTCAACCCCATGCTAATAAAACATCACAATGCTCTTGAAGTTGGCTGGGAGTGATAATTTCAGAGCAGAAACCACAAAAGTGCCTGAATGGAAATCACAGCCAAGGACGCTTGTTGTTATTTGTCAGCTCTATTGGCATAAACCCTTAGCTGATGCCACTCAGCATGGAGTGGGATCATATATGCAGTATGTCATACTTTCTGTTTAAACTGCAATACTAATTTCCTTCAAAGATCACAGAATCATGCAGTTGGACTTTGGTGGTCATCTACTCCACCCACTCCTTTGTGCAGTTGCCATTACAATTTGTCTGATGGGTTGTCATCCATCCTCTACTCACATACATTCAGTGGAGAGCCCACCACCCTCTGAGGCAGCTCTTACAGTCAGGAAATTATTCCTGGAATGCTATGGGGGTGTGTGTGTGTGTGTGTGTCAGGCACTGTCATCTTCAACTCCACTTTCACCACCACTTCCGTCCTTTCTCTTACCATGGAAAATCTGTTAAGAAATAAAAGTAGGAATGGCTATGCAATGCCTTTGAATTGTTAGCAACAGGAGCCCTCCATCTGGAAGAGCAAAAACTAACATTTATCCGAATTTTGTTTCACTGCAATTTCCACCTATTGGTTCTAATCCTGCCCTTTAGTCTAGATGCTTCTGACTGTCTAAATTTTGCTGCCTATTTTTTTCTTTATTATGTGAATGTATTAAGGTTGCATATGTCCCAAAGCCAGCCTTCAAGGTACAAACTTACTGCAGATGTATAGTTCTTACATATTGCTGCATACCAAACACATAAGCCAATGGCTCTGATGTGGAAAACATTCACATTAAGTACACAAGAATTTGACTATGTGTGTATTTGTGCTCTTCAAATCCCCAGGCCTTGTGTTTATACTGGGACTAAGGGCCACTTCACACATAATGGGAGACGTGTATGCTTTCAAAGACAAGTTCACAGAGGCCTTATCCACTTTTCACCTTTCTTACATAGGTGAGGTAAAGACAACGCATCCACACCAGAAGCTGTTGATAGAGCGGGGTTCACCTCTTTCAAACAAAGGTTTGTCTTCTGTAATATGCAAAACAGAACTAACAAGCCATCTGAAATTATGCACGGGCAGTATTTTAAAAATAAAATAAAACTACTTCAAAATTAGGCATGGACAAAGTGATGGGCGCAGAAAATAGTCAAGTCCAATAGGGCCTGGAATAGGTTGGTGAGACCATGTTAATAAACCTCACAGGACTCTGTGGCTACTATTAAACATGTGTTTATTGCCCACTTTTTCACAAGCAGAGACTAGTCTGATTAAAACAACATGATCAATAACAACAACACACCACTATGTTTTTAACATAAACCTATTTTGATGTAGCCTGGCCTTGAAGGAAAGGCCAGGAATTGATCTAATGTGGATATATGTGTGGCGGGGAGGCGAGGGAGGGAGGGAGACTACCAATATAAGCCCTCATTTCCAGTTTATTGAGTTAATTTTCAGTGCTGTTTTCATACAGATCTATGCCATACAGAAGTATAGGACACTTTATCCTTGATGCTGAGGTTCAACATGTTGCTAATCCAGTGATCCACATAACAAAAGCTTTCCTCGCAACAAAACCCAGGCACAGCAGCTCACTGATTCTATCTGAAATGCAGTTCATCCTGCACCAGCATTTCTAAGACACAGAAAAGCTGAAGCAAAGTCGTTAACACTCAAAAAGGTCAGACCAGCCTTCCCCAACCTGATGTCCTTCAGATGTTTTGAACTACAACTCCCAGCTTCCCCAGTGATGGCTGGGGATGGTGGTAATTGTAGTCCAACACATCTGAAGGGCACCAGTTGCGCTAGACAATTAGAGGGAAACTGCCTCCCAGTCCTAAAAATAGAAACTTCTAAGAATCTGTAGGTTCCTGTTTAGTGGGTAGCAACTTTGAAAGGAGACATTGTGAGTTGATAACTACCCAAACTTTTAATCTTTTGAATAAGGAATCCATCACAACTAAAATCAAGACTTCTTTTTGGATATTTAGACCAGGTCAACTTCTTACCTTATTTTGGACATGACGCAAAGAGTGAGGGTAATGAAAGTGGATGAGGTGAGAGATCAAAGGTTACAAAACAGGGCCGTGAGGGCTTTCCTTGCTGGCATGTGAACATTTTAATGGTTGCAATAAATTACTTTCAAATGTTTCAGATTAAAATGGATTCAGACTTTTAATGAGGAAACCTTTGTGGACACTTGGCTCCATGTGATGGAAATATTTCTCCAGATGTAAGGCAATTGTTTGTGGAATTTGATAGAGCTGTGATTCCCACCAGCTAGCTGGGACTGCTCTAACTATTTCTGGGAAATGTTACTTCCTCATGATCAAACTCCTGGGTTTCTTTAAGATGACATGTTTATGAGATGCTGACAACCACCAGGACGTCTATGTAAGGACTTGACAGCATAATACCATTCCCTGACATCACTTCTTCTATGGTATGTCTCCTACGGTCATGATCACTATCAGTGCATGTATGTCTGCACAAGCTTGCACCTCAACTACCCTTCCCATTTGCAACCCCCCTCCCCAGTCTACTTTAGAGATATTTAGGCCTGTTAAGGTGCGTAGTCAATTTCTCAACTTTTCTCCTGTGGAATGCAGGGTTCCCTTTAAGTCATTACCCAAAGATTCATGTACAGCAGAGGTAGGCAACCTTTGGGACCCATGGCCACATCTGAAAATTGGAGAAACGTGTAGGCACAACCATAAAATGGCTGCTATGGGTGGGTATGGCTAGCTTCCCAGAAGCATTCATGGGAAATTAACATGGCAGCAGTATGAATGAATTGGGAGGAGTAGAGTGTCATGGTGGGCACCAAAGAAGGGGACACATTGGGGCTCACAGTCTCCATATTGCCTACCCGTGATGTTCAGGTATATACCACCAAGAGCATGGTGAAAGAATATTTTAACACCAACTGCAAATACATGGAAAACATCAGTGGAGTACCATAATATGAATTAGCACTCCATTGTCATAAATGAAACTTTGGAATGTAACTTTGAAGAAACTCTTTGCTGTGCTGCTACTCCACTATGTTATAATTAGCAAAGGACCTCCCATTAAGTAAAGTCTTGCAACCCCTCTCTCTTCCTCTGCCTCAGGTCTCTCTGATTGTCCCATAGTTCTATTGCTATTGGATGTTTGCTCTGAAGTCACAATGGGCCAATGTTGGCAGGGAAACCATGGTCCTTCTGATTGCCAGTGATTTATCTGCCCCAATGTTACAGAAGGACCAACGTGCATTTGCTCAGGTAGGTGAGTACTTTTGGGGTGAGGGGCAAAGAGTCTTTAGAGACCTTAGAATCATAACTCCAAGATCTACTGTATAAGCAACGTATCTAAAACTAAACCCCCTTATCCCGTACAATCTGCCCCTCACACTCAGGTCCTCTGTGAAGAATTTCCTTCTGCCAGCCAAAACTAGGCTGACAGGTATTACCCAGAGGACCTTCTCTTCTACTGCTCCAAGACTGTGGAATGGCCTGCCGGAGGAGATTCATCAACTTAACAGTCTTTTAGCATTTAAGAAAGTTATAAAGACTGATCTCTTCCGGCAGGCCTATCCAGTGGAATTTTAGTATGCTATTACGATTTTTTAAGGATGCTTTTTTAGGAAGTTTTAACAATGTATACTATGTTTTTAATCAGTATTTTATGTGTTTTATACTTACTGTTGTTCCCCACCTTGATCAGGATGGAAAGGCAGGTAAGAAATATATTATTATTATTATCATCATCATCATCATCATCATCATCCTATGGCAGTATGCCATGGGTTTTCCAATGACCACTTATGGGTACAGATCAGTTGGAAATGGAGAAGCAACACTTGGTGCTTATAAGGTAGGGTGAAAATAGCAAGAGAGAGCCAATGGTGAGCTTATTTTATGAAGGTTAAACATTGCTGGCATCTAACTAATTGACAAAGCTGTTGACATGCAAGGTCAGTGCAGAATCTATAGCATATTGTGTGAACTCTATTTTTACCATTTGGGAAATCATTCCTCCTCTACAAGATGATGCTATGGGAAGGAAATAAGCTGTGAAAATATCCATGAAAGGGAGACAATGTGATCTAAGTGATTGGATAACAGGATTCTGTTGCTATGGGGATGACTTATGACACATCATATGCTCCTCTCTGTGCATTATTGCATCTCAAAATTGTTTGAAAATGTATGGAGGTTAATAATATGCAATGATATATTTTTATAATATAAACTATAATAAATACTGGTGCTCTTTAAGGAGTAGAGCTTAATTTGAAAACAAAATTAAAGTGAACATGTGTAGCAGCAAATATAATACCAAAGCAGCTCAGTATATTTTGGGTGAAGGCCGCTTGTCTCAACTGGGCTGTTTCCTGAACAGAACATTTCAAGAAACTTACAAGAGTTCCATGATAAGCAAAGGCTAGTACAATAGTAAATATACATTTAAATTAGAAAAACATCCATAAACCTGGCTGAAAACATGCCCAAACCAATTATATTACCCTTAACTTCAATGTTGCCCCGTAACTGTCCCCGTAACTGTCCCCTGAACATATAAATGTTCAGAAAAGAGTAACCTTCAAAATTATAGTTTCCTACTGGAGGGAAACATACACTGACCCTGTTCGCATACCACAACAGCCCATGTGGCTTAATTTACCCATGCATCTTCCTGGGTGCCTGCGGAGACATTTTTGCATGGTGTCTGTGGTTGTTCCGCTTGCTGTGGCTTGTCATGTCATGTGAACTAAGGTGGTGGTTATTTGAAGGTTAGAAACCCCTCAAATAACTGTAAAATAAGCTGCGGGTTATTTGAGGGTTACCAAACCCTTAATTAACCCCGCTGCCTGGATTCACACAACATGAAAAGCCCTGGTAAGTTGGGCACCCCTGGGTGCCCATCATGCAAAAATGATGCCCATGGATGCCCAGCAAAACGTAACAGCCCCTGCAGGTAAATTAAATTAAGGATGACATGTTGTGTGAATCAGGTCACTGTCTGCAGAACAGACAACTAGAACATTAAGGGCACAATCCTATGCATGCCTAAACAGAAAAGTCCTACAAATACCAGCATGCCCCAGCTAGCCATGTCAAGTCCATGTTTTACAGCAACCACTCTCAGCTGAACTTGATGGAATCCCACCCCCCACCCCTGGTTTTAATTTACTGACCTACCCTGGCCGGACGTTGCGGGAAACTACAGGGACAGACACAACAGACATACATAGCACATATAGAGTGCTGAGACTGGAAAACCTAAAAGCAAGTATGTAGCTTTTCAAGAACCAAGGAAATTCAATGGGTCTTACTTTTGAGTAAATATCTATGGATGGAAATGCAACCTATGCAGGATTGAAATCTGACCACAAACTTGATCACAATCTGCTACTTTGAGATCCAAACAGGAAGGAAAAAAAGTATGCAGCATAAAATGAGCTATAATAACTAACATAGTAAACTGAAACTTATTCTAACATAGTGTACTTCCAGAATTAATCCGGGATTTTTATTTCAGAACAATTTTTCGTCTCCAAATACAGGCACAAAACATGAAATGCTTCCTTTTCACAAAGCAGTGGTAAAAAGCTTTTATCTCTGGACACTGGCTGTTGAAAAGTTCAAATGAGTATCATCAGTTCAAACTTCTGGGGCTAATTTATTAATTTGAAAAGTAGTTCAACACATAAGGCTAGTTTCAATTTTATATTTGATGTCAACATGATGTACCATCCTGGCTGACACTGGCTTGGTTGTCAGCTGTATAATATCCAGCTATCCGTTACACAACGGAATTCATTAAACAAAAAAAACAACCATTTACAAAACAATGTTAAGGCTCTACAGTTTTCAACCAAGCACCAAAAAGCAGGGAAATTGGGAGTTAAGGCTCACAAGCCTTAATGCCACCACATTCTCCCTAAGGAGGCAAAAAGTTCAAGTGAAATTCTCATTCTCCCAAAGCAGATGAACTGACCGGCCCAAAGTCAACCAGTGAGCTTCCATGGCTGAATGAGGATGTCCCGATTCCCGATCCCAGATCTCCTGATTCCCAATCCAACATTCTAGCCACTACACCACACTGGCTCTCAGTTATATGAGTTATTATGCTGGCTGTTGTTGGTAAAGAAGCTGTTACTGCTGACATCTTTGCTGGTCCTCTGTCTGACCTATTTTACTTCACTCTGAAGATAAAGGGGTTATTTCTGCCTTTTGGCTGCATGACTGCTTCAGCTGAAAGAGCCCACTCTGATATAGGTTCCTCTTCCTCATCACCTTTACTGAGATCAAATGCTGGAGAGGATGGCTATCAGCATAGCAACAGGTTGTGGCTGAGCAGCAAGCCATGTGTACCAATCCAGATTAATCTTGCCAAGAGCAATGCTCTTAACTTGAAGGTCACCCGAGAAGTGGATCATGAAAGGCATTGGATAGCAACTACAGGAGAGCTGTGAGCAGAATTCAGAGGTTTTTTTCCAGCTTGATATCTACACACAAATAGGGATAAATATCTCAGAATGCTATAGACGATGATGATGATGATGATTTTACAATTGGAAATGCACATTTCAAGCATGGCCTATACATGCATGTAAATAATAAAACAATTTCAATATTACATGTAAAAAGTTCATCGGGGACATTTCAAGTAAGGCCTGTGCATATATTTAAATAATGTAAAACAGTTAAAATATTAAATACTTGTAACAATGTCTGCAGAAACTATTTACAACTGTTTGTCTTAAGTTTATACACTGGTGACTTGATGGGATGTGCTGAAGG
Source organism: Elgaria multicarinata webbii (assembly GCF_023053635.1). NCBI lineage: Eukaryota > Metazoa > Chordata > Lepidosauria > Squamata > Anguidae > Elgaria > Elgaria multicarinata. The sequence goes on from NC_086173.1 coordinate 73,298,782, forward strand.
GTATTTTTTTTTATACTGTTGAACTTTCTTTTCTTTTTTTTCCTCTTTTTTTTAGTTTCTTACTTACCATGACAGGGCAATTCACTCAAGGCCTTTATATCTGTACTGAGCTACAAACATCAGGGAATATCTCAAAACGTCAGGACAGTTACAGGAATGGTGTCTAGACTTTGGGCAAAGCTTCCTTGGATTTGCAGTATTGCATGAATGTAAGCCTATGCGGCAGGGTCTTGCTATTTACTGTTTTACTCTGTATAGCACCATGTACATTGATGGTGCTATATAAATAAATAATAATAATAATAATAATGCCCCCTTTATTTGGTGAAAGGGTTCTAGGGGTCTGGATAAAAGGAAGTTACCAGAAGGCCAAAGAACTAGGACTAATAAGATGCATGTGTAAAGCTAACTGGAAAGTATCAACGACAGGATGCATGCAATTATGTGAGTTTGGGGGGGGGGGGGGCTCTGAACTAAAATACTTCCAAAATAAGCCCCAAATCTGAGGTAGGGTGACCATATGAAAAGAAGGACATATGAAAAGAAGGAAAAGAAGGCTCCTGTATCTTTAACAGTTGCACAGAAAAGGGGATTTCAGCAGATGTCATTTGTATATATGGAGAACCTGGTGAAATTCCCTCTTTATCACAACAGTTAAAACTGCAGGAGTTATACTAGAGTGACCGGATTTAAAAGAGGGCAGGGCACCTGCAGCTTTAACTGTTGTAATGAAGAGGAAATTTCCCCAGGTTCCCCATATATACAAATGACACTTGCTGAAATTCCCTTTTCAATACAACTGTTAAAGATACAGGAGCCCTGTTCTCCTTTTCATATGGTCACCCTATCTGAGGCAAAATCCATATAATTGAGGAAAGTTGCCAGCAAGTGAAGTGGTGTCAAGGTTTCTAAAAGAAAGGTGATTCCCTTCGGTATCCAAGAACAGAATTTCCAGAAGAAAAGCCCAATCGTGGGCAGGACACGTAGTCAACAGGTATGCTTTTCAATATCATGCAAAGATAGGGTGACCATATGAAAAGGAGGACAGGATTCCTGTATCTTTAACAGTTACATAGAAAAGGGAATTTCAGCAGGTGTCATTTGTATTTTCTCTTCTTCACAACAGTTAAAGCTGCAGGAGCTATACTAGAGTGACCAGATACAAAAGAGGGCAGGGCTCCCACAGCTTTAACTACTGTGATGAAGAGAGAATTTCACCAGCTGCTGCATGCATTCAAAGGACACCTGCTGAAATTCCCTTTTCTATATAACTGTTAAAGATACAGGAGCCCTGTCTTCCTTTCCTTATGGTCACCCTAGCAAGGACTTGGGGCAAGGAGAAATATTTCAGATACCGCCCCCCCCAATCAACAGAACTCTGAAAAAGATTGACACACCAAAGAAGAAGAAGCTTGCAGCCCATCTCCTGCTTCTGAGTATGCGAGCTGGCTGGCGTTCAGGCTCTGTGGCTCCAACATGGGTGACTATCTGAGTGAATGCAGACAGTGTGAATAGATTGAACTAAGAAAAGGCGTTCTAAAAATTTTGAGCCTCAATAGGTAGCTCACCCCATAATCCCAGCTACATATTCTGTACAGTGGGATATTATAGTTTATGTTTTTTATGCCTCCTCACACACACCCCACACACACACCTCTGAGAAGAATTCATATGTTGATTCTCTGTCAGCCATTTCCAAACTGGGATTATTTTGTCTGAGACTTGCTGTGCCTCAGGGATTGAAGATCTGTGACAAACCCCTATATTCTGATGTAGTTCAACAGTGCTCCTCAGAGCACCTTGTAAATTGGCACCCTCCTCGACAGGCCAACTAGGTTATCTCATATCTTTCTTTCCCAATCCACATCCAAAAGTTTATGCATAGGATTGCACTTTAAAAAGTGCTTTAAACAAATTAAGCAGTTTATTGCCACAAACATCCACACATACTATTTTTAAAACAACTTTGAAGCTGTTTAAGGTACTCAAGACTACCTCCTAAAAACATTTACCTGGAGCTTTCACTGCTTAAAAGGGTACCTCTGAAGTATCTTCTGGACTCCTGTAGAGAACGCATTTCAGCCCTAAATCTCATTGCTTAAAGCACTTTCAAAAACCAGTGTGGTGTTAATAGAATAGATATTTGGATGAAAGGAACTTTTGCAGGATTGCTGTGACCTTGAACTGAATGGAGGATATTTTATATAGTGTCTGGAGATGAAAATGCTCAGCAAATGACATTCCTATTCCATTTTTGGGGAGCAATAAAACTAAACACTTTTATTCTCTCCATCTAGTCAGCTTGCTCTCTTTGTATAGCCACAGCTGATGATTTCATATAATTTGAAACTCACAAATCGCCTTTCCTTGCTGATGAAGGGATACAATTAAACTAAACACTGTTGAGCCAAACAACCATTATGCCACAAAGAAGGAACTCTGCTTTCTCTCTCTCTCTCATTCTAATTTTAGTATATTCTGCTTCTTTATCTTCCCTTCCCCACTCTTAAGGATCAAGATTGCAGGAATTTCTTTTACATCAGTCCTTATTGCACCCTTCCCCAACCTGGAACCCTCCAGATGTGCTGTGTTATTTATTTAATTTATTTATTGCATTTCTATACTGCCCAATAGCCGAAGCTCTCTGGGCGGTTCACAAAAATTAAAACCATGAAGACTATTCAAAGTATAAAACAAACAACAATAAAACACAGTATGAAAGTAATATAAAAGCACTAGGATAAAACTGAGCAGTAATGCAGAGATTAATATAGATTTAAAATACAGATTTTAAACAGCAAAGTTAAAAAACTAAAAAACAAAACAAACTAAGATGACAAACTGTTAAAATACTGAGAAAATAAAAGTCTTCACCTGGCACCGGTGTCGGTGCCAGGTGAACCTCTCTAGGGAGCTCATTCCACAGTCGGTGTGTCACAGCAGAGAAGGCCTTCCTCCCGCAGGGTTGTTTTTTTTTTAAGTGTGCAGTCAGACACAAAATGTGCAGTTGGGGGGAAAATGTGCAGTTGGAAATCTGATAATGTGCAGCTGAAAAAAGTGGTGAAAAAATAAGACACCTGTGCGTTATGTGTATGTGTTTATTAAGAACTTAACAATAGACGAAGTCAGGGATGGCATGTAACACAAATTATATAAGGATGCAGGTGAAAGAGCCCTTGAAGGTGTGACTGATGTTGTTGGTCCTGCGACAGTGTTGCCTGAATACATGTGAGGGCAGAGTTGGCACTTGGGTCTATTGCATGGTCTGGTCCCTCTGTCTGTGTCTCTGGCCATAGCTAGACGGGGCGAAATCCCAGGGTAATCCCCAGGATCATCCCTGGCTTGGGCGGGGATGGGTAGGTATCTGACAGGGCATTTGCGCAGTTGGAAAATTTGCTTTAAAAAAACCCCTGTCCTCCTGGTAGCCACCTGTTTCACTTTCTTTGGCAGGGGCTCATGGAGAAGGACCCCTGAGGATGATCTTAGGGTACTTATGGGAGGAGGCGTTCCTCCAGATAACCTGGCCCCAAGTCATTTAGGGCTTTGAATGTTGATACCAGTACTTTGAATCAGGCCTGGACCTGTCCTGTCCTTTTTCCAGTGAAGCTGGAAAAGGACAGGTGTGATGTAGTGTCATTGGCCAGTCCCTGTTAGTAAACATGCTGTCCTGTTTTGTACCAGCTGAAGTTTCCAGACCTTTTTCAAAGGCAGCCCCACATATAACACATTGTAGTAATCCAGATGAGAGATTATCAGAGCATGCATAACTGTAGCTTGGCTATCTCTGTCCATATAAAGACATAGTCAGTATATCAGCCTAAGCTGATAAAAGGTGCTCCTTGCCACTGAGCCCACCTGCACCTCAAGTGACAGTTCTGAATCCAAGAGCACCCCCAAACTACAAACCTGGTCCTTTAGCGGGAGTGCAACCCCCTCCAGAACAGGTTGAACATCACCTTGCTGAACAGACGAACCACCCACTAACAGTACCTCCATTTTGTCTAGATTGAGTCTCAGTTTGTTGGCCCTCATCCAGTCCATTACCGTGCCCAGGCACTGATTCGGAACAGCCACTGCCTCACCTGGGTTTGATGAAAAGGAAAGGTAGAGCTGGGTGTCATCTGTGTATTGATGACACCTCAGTCCACATCTCTGGATAACCTCTCCCAGCGGTTTCATGTAAATATTGAACAGTCAGTCAGCATGCTAATGGTGGCAGGTTGGGTGCTTTAATCAAATGGGTTACTTATAATGTCCTTTGAATTTTATTTTGGGCCCCAAACAAAGTCAGTGTTTATGGGCCACTTCACGCCCACCCACCGAAGCTCCTGATCACTAGTTTGCACTAAACCCCTGATCCCTTCAGGGAGGTTCTCTTGTCCCATGCAGCCCCCCAAATGTAAAGCATGAAAGGAGAGAAGCCCTCAGAGGTTCTGGTCTTCTTGTGGGGTAGCCTTCACTTACATCGGGGCATTGAACCTCTTTCAGCCTGAGGGGCAAATTCCATTTCAGAGAAGCTTTTGGGGGGCACATTCCAGTGCTGGGTGGGCTGAAGGTCGTGGGCCCAAAATACCCCAAATAGCATATTTTAGATTAGAGCTCTTACTAAGCCTTAGGAGAAGCCTCTCAACCTGTAAGAAAGGGGGAAAACACCACAAAAGTTAGGAAACCACCAAGCAATCACGGGTTGGGGCGAAAGGGACTGGGGTCAGTCATGGTCATCTGGGGAACCCGGGAGAGTGTCGTGCCATCACTAGAGGAATCCTCCTTAGAGGAAGAAGTAGAGCCTCCAGAAACCAGGGGGACACTACATCAGCTGCTGGCACCAGACCAGGAGGAGCCTGTGTCTTCAGAGGAGATGAGCCCAGGTCCTTCCCTGTCAGGGGGAGGGGACTTTTGACTCTGGAGCACATGCTGAGCACCCCCGCCCCAAACCCCAGGAGTGTCACTGACTCAAGCAACAACCAGTAGGCTTCCTGTAAAAAGGAGTGCCCGCTTACAAAGAAGGTCTCTGCAGGAGAAAATGACTCCTCTTGAGTAGGGCTCTGGCCAGAGAGCTCTAATGGACAGCAGCTGTGCCTGGGTGGGGCCCAAGCCTTCAGTCAGAGCTTGACAATTGCTGGAAACAATGTCTTACTAGTTTCTCCTGGTTTCCTGAATCTGGCCTTGTTCTTGAACCTCTGTGCTATGATCTTGGACTCCTGCTTGACTCTGCTACTGGAATGTGTGTGGATTGGGCTGCCTAACAGTGCTTTGACTCATTGCCTGCTTGATTGCTCCTGCTTGCCTGATTCCATACCTGGGACTGATTGCCTGCTTTGCCTGAACTCCCTTGAACAGAAGCCTTTCTGCTGGAATGCTGGCCTGGGTTGTTACATGGCCTTGTGGTCAGCCCTATAACTGCGACTGCTACAGCCAAACCAAGACAGAGAGACAAACTGGGACTCCAGGAGGGCTGGATTTGGTCCTTGAGCCTGAGAATCTGTGCCCCTGATCTACATGAACAGGCCCCTGGAAAGACCAGCTTCAAGGATCCTTCCCATTTCCCACAGGCTCCAACGGCATTACACTCAAAACTACAGCTATTCAACCTGTAAGTGCACAGGTGACCCAGTTCTTTTGACCCAAGGCTGGCTAACAAGCTATGGTGGCTTGCTAACCATCCCATCCCCAGATATGCTGGTTGCATACTGGTGCACCTCCCTAATTACCCTCATTAGGTGCAGCTTGTTGTGATATGCAAACTCAGCAAGGGTTGGTGGCTGGGGTGGTTAACAAACCACCCAGCAGCCCTACAACAGAGCATGGGTCCTGGGTGGTCTGTTAACCACCCCAGCAACCTCCTTCGCCAGGCTTGCATGTAACAACAAGCTGCCTCTGGTGAGGGGTGACAACATCCTGGCATGCGCAGGGGTACTTAATAAGCTACTGTGGCAAGCTACTGTGGCTTATTAACCACTTATGTGCATGGGAGCTTGGTCAGTGAGGTGGTCTTTCTCACACCACAGCACATCCACTGTTGCCATTATTGCTGTGCTTGCAAATATTATGAGCATCTGTTCATAGATGTGAAAACCCTATACAGCATAATTGCAACAAGGTGTGTGTATACTGTACACATGTAAATCCATTTTGCAATTTGCTTGCTGATTATCAATAAGGATGTGTACAGCCATGCTGGATGTGTACAGCCATGCGAAAGGGCATTTTGAGGACAACTGGGGAAAGGAAACCGCTCTAATTAATCAAAAGCTTGCATTCTCACAATAGGTTCAAAAGAATTAATTTCCTACGAGTGTGCTGGAAATGGAATCTCAAAAGGCTCCAAAGAGAACAAAAGATTTCCTATCTAGAACTAATGCTTCCAGGAGAACTGGCATTCTAGAATTCTGGCTGACTGGTATCCAAGGGGTTGATCTGGCAAGAGAAACAAACCCCACAAAGTGAGTTGAAGGTAGGGATGACTGGATTTTGTGAAATCCATCCCGCATGTGTTTTGTGGATAGCACAGTGTCATACTTACCATCATCCGTACAGAGATAGGCTTGAATTTTTCTTCCCGTTATATGGGGGGAAATGTAAATACCGCTAAGGAAGTTTGCAACAATTTACATAGTTAAGAATGTAACATTTAGCTTATTTTCTCCCATTCCATTCAACTTCTTGCTGTGCATATTTTCCAGCAATGGTGTATGTCTCAGAAGAAATGTGTATTTTCCTGCTAATTATTTTGTGTGAATTTTGGGAACATTGAAAAATATATATCCCCAAAAGTCCACAGACTGCATGGAGGGGGTGGGGGAGGGCAGTGAGCAGCAAGCCGCAATCCAGATGCTTAGAAATCTGAACTCGTTCTGCAAGCCAGATGCCTAGAAATCCAAACTCATTTTAGTCTGTCTTGAATTTCTACAGCATCCCTCATAGAAGGTGTGAAAATGTGTGCATGTTTTTCTTCCATGCTTCGCCCAACCAGTCCCTTGTTTCCTTGGTATACTGAGCCAACTATTCATGTAGTCATTGCTTGGTAAACTTTACAAAAGGAGGCTATTGTGTAATCCATTTGTATTTATGGGACAGACACAATTATAAGTAGCTGCTGTAATGTATTCAGCTTTCAGCACTGAAAGGGCAGTTATTTGTTAATCAAATAATCTGTATGACAGATATTCTTGGTGGCCTCCATTGTCAGTTCAGGAAACCTAATACGACTGCAGAAAATATGAATTGTAATTAAAGGTGGGTGGTTTGACAGCTAGGAAAGAGATACGTGTTTCGCAAATCAAGACACCTCTGATGACATCATGGACAATACAGTACTGGGCTGCAAGGCAGAATCATTTCCTTCTGGGATGAGTGCTGATGCTTGCCAAACTGGCATTACTGACATACAAGAGCAGGCACAGGCAAAACCAAAATTTGGAGAAGTACCACAAAAAAAGGGGGGGAGAGAGAAACCCTCCAAAACAGCCCAATGAGGAGTGAGCATCGTCTGTGGACACAGAATGCTCAGTGACTCTAGGGAACTTCTCTGCTTTTCTACTAATTTACCTCTAGGTGGCACTGTGGTATAACAGAATAATGCAAATACGCAAGTGAAAAAAGCATTTTCTTTCACCTGTACAACTGAATACTGTGATTTCCTGGTCTAAAGTAACTCAACAAAACTGCTGGTTAGACTCAGAAGCGAAACTGGAGGGTCATGATGTTGTCTAAATAATTGTGAGTAGGGAATGATGAGCTTACAATAAATGCCTCATGTAGAAAAGGCATAGTCCCATCAATTTCAGTCAAATTTCTATCTAAGTATACGTGCTTAGGATTGCAGTATTAAGCTTATTATAGCTTGGTGTCTATTTGGATGGACAGGTAGAAAACTGAAGGGGAGGGGTAATGTAATTGGATATCTGGAGAGAAGGCATGACTGACTGGCTTCCTGCCTGGAACAATGAACAGGAGCACCTCTCACTGCAACATTTGTGCAGGTCCCACTTGTTGAGTAAGATACAGAACTGATTATGAAGTGGAGTTTATTCAGCATACTTTGTTTTCAAAGAAGACTGTCTAATTATTTTTTACCAATACAAATCCTGTGTTGCCGTTTGGGCTAGTAGTCAGGAAATGATTGGATAAAAATATGTTTGCCCGCTTCCCTTGCAGCTGGTACTTTTAAAATAAATATACTACAAATACACTGGCAGTGGAGAAAACAAACAAAAATGTTCTTTTTACCATTTCTTGAAATTTGCGTTCATAAACATGCAATGAAAGATTTTGCTTTCTCTTCTCCCTCTGTTGTCCTCAGCTCTTCCTCCTCAACTTCTTTTCATCCTCCTCAAACTATCACCAACTGACCTTTCTTCAGCCTCCTTCCTAACTCTCTGTGCCTGTCCTTTCATTGGCCAAGCACTCAAAGAACTCAGAGGAGTAGACACACATACACTGCGACACATATTACATCACATGCACAGTGTGGGGCATATGCATTAAGCTCCCCTTTGCTTCATCCCTCTTCTTCCTTCCTGAGGTGCCCAAAGCTCAAGCTTTGAACTTTTTTGTAGTTTCAAAATTTTCTGCAGGCCTAAGCTCCTCAAGCTTCAGTTTAAAACATAAATGAGCAAAATTGGTCTGGTAGATCTCTAGTAATAAGCCTTACACTACTATATTCTTATATAAGATTTACTCCTATATTCCCTGGGACTGAACATAGCAACCTGTCTGAAAGGATTTGAAGGTAAGGGCAGGCTAAATGGTTCTGCCTTGCTAGCAACAAAACAAAATTCTAGCTGAAAATCTAGAGGACAGCAGCAGCCAGTATACTATGGCTTTTTATGCTATGTTTAGGAAAATCACAACCTATTTAATGTTACTGGTAGGACTGTATCCATGAGCTCTCCCACACCTATTCCTGGGATCTTGGAACAAACAGATCAGTTCTGCAATAGTCAAGTAAATGTGGCCCAGAGCAGTGCAGTCCTGTGAACAGCAGCATAACTGAAAATCTTCTCCATACAGCGACATGCTTATTTCTGCTTACAGACAAGGCATGGACACATTCAAGAATATTAAGCATGTTCACTTACTCCAGTTGCGATCCGAAACACACGTACTAGGGAGTAAGCCCCATTGATCATAACGGGACTTTTATCGAGTAACCAGGCATAGGATTGGACTCTAAGGACTTAATCATATACAACTTTCATTGGAAAGTTCCACTGAACAAAATGGAAATTACATCCAATCAAAGTTGCATAAGATTGGGTTATAACATTTGTCCAGAACTTTCCAGAAGGGTACAGAAATTACTGGGCAAAAGAGTGTTTTTCCATAAGATGGAAAACAATACCTATGATTTTGGTTCGCAGACTCAGACTTATTAATCACTAGCTGATATGCCCGACGTTGCTTTGCCCCCCTAAGATATATGAGTGTGTTTAGATTTTTCTGGTACATTGTACAGCCAGGCCTATCACCATGTCAAATTTGAAGTTTCTGACTCATCTGGAAGTGGGTAAACATTTCCGGACATACATGACACACACACACTCTCTGCTTTATAGGTAGAGACTAGTTGATATACCCAATGTTGCTCAGCCCCCCTAAGTAGTAGGCCAGTGCTAGGCATGTGAGTTAACTTTTAAATGAATTAAATTTGTTTATTTTTTTCCTCTTTCACCCTCACAACAGCCCCCAAGGTAGTAGGCCAATGCTAGGTCTGAGGTAACTTTAAATGAATGAAACCCATTTTCTCTCTCTCTCCCCCTCAACACAGGCCAGGGTCACCTTGAAGATGCAGCTTTCCATGGCCTGCTTGACCATCTTCTGCTTGGGGCTCTTGATGGGCACTGGGAAGCCTCCAAGGGTGGCGGGGTTAAAGGCTTGTGCCTACTTTATCCCATTGTTCTTGCTGACCATGTGCTCCAGCAGGAGGCTGTACTGAAGCACTGGGGCCGGGATGGGCGCTTGCTCCACTTTGTCAGGCCTATTCGGGCCTGAGGAAGAAGCCACCACTATGATTTTCATTTCCCCTAAGAAAGCCAATGTGGTGGTGTGGTGGTTAGACTGGAAGTTGGGAGATCTGGGTTCTAGACCCCATTTGGCCATGGAAGCTCACTGGGTGACTTTGGGCCAGTCATATACTTTCAGCCCAACCTATCTCACAGGGTTGTTATGAGGATAAAATAGAGAGGAGGAGAATTATGTATGCTGCCTTGGGTTCCTTGGAGAAAAAAAAGAAGCATATAAATGCAATAAAAATAAATAAAGCGAAAACTACAACTCCTGGCACGCTTTTTGCCATGGTGACCATATCTAGGGGACTTGAGCATAAGAGCTCACTCGTGCGGGGTCAGTGGATGATCCTAGCGAAACAGAGAATGACACTACTACATAGACTTCATAATTCCTGACTAGCTCCCAGTAATAAGCCATATTATAACTGCATGAACAACTGAGCTTTATGATGATTAACAAAGATTTTTCCCATAATTGATTCTAGATATACAAAAGCAGCCTTCCATATTCATAAGAGGGTCATACATGTATTTTAAAGAAACAATGTTTGCATTAAGCTCAAATTTCATTTTAAATCTGGTGATGAGATGTACTAAAGCTAAAACTGAAAACACACATGACCTGATTACCTTTAAAACACACACACACACACACACACACACACACACACATACACACACACACTATGTTTTATTAGTTTAAAAAAATCATTGATTTGGATCCACCCTGTATAACAGTAATGCAAGTATGGGTATGTGGGGCCTCATTTTTGAGAGAAAAATTTGATGGAATTCTACAACTTCAGAATTGAGGCTGGATTTAGATACTATCTTGGCAAACATGTGATTGCAACAATCCTGTATTTGCCAAGATAATGGGAATGGAGTTGCTTAACCCCACTTGTGGCAACTAGAATCCTAACTCACAGAGCTGTTGTCAACACAAACAAGTTTATAAAGTATTTTGTGTGCTAGGAGTGCTATATAATTATGAGTTAATTTTGAAATTAGACTCTTGCCCCCACCCACAGACCTTGATTACTATTTGTCACAGAAAGACGGAAACTATTATTAAACGCATATTCATTTGGCTTTGCTGCACCTGAACACTCCTCCCTTCTCATACTCTCTCATACCCATACATTGATTATGGGTGTGAAATAAACAATAACCAACATCATACTTCCAGAAAATCAACCATGCCAACAATAACCCATCTAGGGCCAGATCTACACCAAGCAGGATAAAACACGTTGAAAACAGCTTGAAAACTGTGTATGCAGTGTGTCCTGGGCCCCAACAGTTATCACTACTGTTATAAACCATTTTAAAGCAGTAGTGTAGATCCTGCCTAGGAGAGCGTCTGCTTGTGTGCTCATTTTATTTTCATTCTGTTCAAGGTCTCAAGACTCTGTGCCTTGAGTAACGTTTTACCCTCTGTTACTGTCACTGAGTTGCAAAACAATTCAATTCACAGGGTTTCCCTTTTGTGACTATATCTTCTCCACGCCCCTCACTGTAGCAACTAACTCAGAAAGTGAACTCCCTCAAACCATGGCCTATGGCCTCCTGTTTCTAAATATGTTCTCCTTATCTAAATGCAAAATGGCAACTGTTGATGTGTGACTGAGCTGGAGTAGCTGCCCTTTGACCTGCTCCATTAATTTAATTTGCTTTTCCTACTTGCTGAAGAAAAGCCACCCTCTCCCTGCTCTCCAATGTAGTCGAACCAAATCTTGGTTGACTGAAGACACTCTCTCACACACTTTCTCCGCCCCCCCCCCCCCATCACGTATCTTACTGAGATAGGGGAAAGTCCTCTGCTGAGAAGGGCCTTGATACTATCTGATGTGAAATCCCACTGGAAAAAGAACAATTTGTTATTTATTTATTATTTATTGCATTTGTATCCCACCTTTTTTCTGAATGTGTCCAAGCTCCAATATAAGAAAAATAAATATATTGCCTCCATTGGGTTTAGGTGTATGCCAATATACTTTACAGCAGAACATCTCCTGATGATCGAATTTCATCTGCAGCTAAATTTGGCTTACTGTTACTAGAGGGGGAAAAGAATGATCAAAACCAGGTATTGTTGGACACCAAATGATTGACTACTACAAATTGATGATGGCTAAGATTATAGCTGCTTTATCAATAAGACTACATTTTTTACTAACCTCACTTCCAAGATAACATTACAAGAGATACTTGAGGAATTTGTTTTTTGTGAATACTGATATGAAGTGACCAGATCCACACTAATGTGCAATTTGGAACTTAATTTGCACTACCTGAATGTTCTGAAATAGTTCTTGGCTCAAAAGATGTACCCAAACATGTTTTAAAATGTGTATTTGGAGGGGAAATACACTTAGAAATAGATATTTAAATGCAAATTTTCATGTGGATTAAAAAAGCATTTCATTTATTTAATATCTTGCCTTTCTACCAAGAAATGGCACTCAAGACAGCTAACAGTAAAATCCAGTTTATAAACAAAATCTTAATTAAAACATCAAATAAAAACATATAAATTAAAAACACAATTAAAAGCACAACGATAAAAGAAGATAAACAGGAGCAACCAATTCAAAATTCACTTCAGCAGCAGACCTACTTATATGCCAAAGGCCTACCTGAATAAAAACATTTTTACCTGCCAGTGGAAGGACATCAAAGGGGGTGCAATTTAGCCTCCCTGAGTAGGGAGTTCTAGAGCCTAGGAGCAGCCTTCTTAAAACTGTTCGGAGAGGAATCCTGTAGCCCCTAGACAGTGTCCGGGGTGGGGGCATAGGATATTTTGGATTCCTGGACCTAAGGCCAGAGACAGCACTTGAAGCTTAGACGCAGGAGTCTGAGCTCCTGTCCCCTTACAGCCTGCATGGAGAAGCCATGAGTGGCTGGCTGTATGAGCTTGCAAACATGAGCTCATAGCAGAGTGAAAGGGAGTTGGTCAGCAAGGGAGGAGACTGGGGATGTGGGGATTAGATGTATCCTCCCTGCTACTCCCTGAAGCCTCCGTTAGATGGGCAAAAATGCCCATCTAGCTAAAATACAGAGCAGGAGATGAGTTCAGAGGTTTACGAGTATCTAGGCCAGATCGAATAGGACTGCACCCTAAATATAGTTTAATTTAAAACCATCTTAATATTTAGCTGAAACCCATCTTAATATTAAACTAGGAACCATCTTAATAAACAGATTTTAATTCTATTCCTGCCCCCTCATGTGACCATCTTCTCAAATCCAAATACTGAGTTAAGCGTTCTCTGAGTCTCATATATGGACATTATTGGTCTATGCATCATCTTTGTCCCTATATTTCTTGGCTTCAGTTTCCAACAGTGATATGCAGCCACTTCCAAAATGCATCTCAAACATCATAATTTCCTCTGGTAATTTTGCAATTCAGGATCCTTGTGCACCCATCCATAGCCACCAGAGTTGCTCCTAGTGGCTTAATTCTACTACTGAAGTTTAAGCGGCACATCCTCAATGACACCATTTAGGGAGGGAGGACTTTGCATGTAATCGAACACTGGGCAAGGTGATTATTACTCAGGAACAACTGTATTTCTGGCCAACACACTGGCTCTATAAAGTGATTATGATTATATTAGCAATAAAATGTGCCTGTGTACTAGGTTTCCATGTCAAAAGAACAAATTCCTTTTCTGAAGACTGGCTGGCCTGAGTTGGCCTACTACAGTTATGAGGCATTAAAAAGTTACCAAAACAAATACTTTTTTAAAGCACTGCTTTTTATTTCTGAGGGAGGGTTCATTTGTTGCTGTTGAGGGGGTAGGTTTTATTAATATTATTTTTACACCCTCAAAAAAAGTGCATTTGAAAATATCTAGTTTTTAACTTCATAACTGTCAATATTGGTCTTCATATCCGGGTAAAGATGGGCTAACAGGTTTACTTTCAGTTATTAGGGGTTTTCCAAGGCTTCATGAGAAGGTACTCATACGGAACTTGGATACAATATGCTCAGCTTGACCTCATTCATCATTCTGACATAACACTAAGTCATGCTACTGACCTGACGTTAGAATGCTATGCATCACCTGTTATATAACAAACTGAAAGCAGTGTGATATGACACAACCTGCTCAGAATCGGAATTCTAAAACATAAATACAAGACAAGTAATGACCTGGAATTCCTGGGTGGAGCATGTGAAACACCCAGATTCAGGACTCTCTTGGGCTATAATTGCACCATATTATTCCTACGGCCTTTTTGACAGAGGCATTTAATAACAGAGCTGAGCCAAAAGCGGGGGCCACTTTCATAAACATTTCTGACAGCTTCAAAAAACACATCCTTTTGGTGATTTTTTTTAGAGTTTGCTCTAAAAGGAGATGAATGTTGACCTATGCAGGAAACATTGTCTTGAATAGGCTTCATCTGCTCTCACTGTGATGTCATTGTGTTAACTATATGATCCCTGATTGGCTGGGATCACTCTGGGAAGGAGAAAGAAGTCCTAATGATCGTGAACATGACTGGGGGCACACTCTTATCAATTAATGTGTTGTTGTTGTTGCTGTTTTAAAAAGAAATGTTTCAGCCTCCTGAAAATGTTACTGTTTCCCCAACACTGTAAGAGGCAAACCTTCAGCACACCAGGGCAGGAGCTACACTACTGCTTATAACGGTTTATAATGGTTATGACAACTGTTCAGGCCCAGGACACATTACATATACAGTTTTCATACCGTTTTAAAAGTGTTATATCCTGCTTGGTGTAGATTGGCCCAGGTCACTATCTATTTTGTGGCTATAAAGCAAATTCCACTTCAGACAAGGCTTGGCTTGCTGATGTATTAGTTTCAAGTGAGTTAAAAAGTTAAGAATGACATTGTAATATGAAGAAACTTTAACAGAAGGTACAAAATGCCCAACACGTTTTGGTTTACACCTCCTTCAGTGGGGAAAAATATAATTTGGAGTACCTAAGAAGGGCATCATCATGATGTAATAGTATTTGGTTAGGACACACCCATTCTGCATCTTCTCTTACTTCTCCCCTAGCTTTTTTACTCCAGCCTTAATCATAAAGGCAACACTTTCTTAAACAGCTCAAATCTTATGCATTCAGAACACTTATAATTTCAGAATACAGCTTCCTTGCTTTCAAACACTTGGTTTATTTAAGCTAAAGCATTACCTAAATGCCATTATAGGCGTACATATAGAAATTCAAAAAGCAGGGGAGTCATATTTGTGTTGTCTTATGGTGCAGAGTTAATGTATAGGCAAAGTTTAACATACAACACTGAAATTATTCTAGCTATAGTTTGAAAAGACTGTGCTGTTTTATAAAATAATGCTGCTCCCTGAGGCATGCTGCAATGTTTCAGGAATCCAAGTTTAACTTCATGCTGTGATCGGAGATCAAAATACAGCATGGCAGGCTGGCTGAAAGCGTAGGTGATCCCAAAGGGTTTAGCATGACAGTGAGTCAGCATTTATGAATAAGCTTTTGCTAACATAATAGAATTACTCAGCTTTAAAATACTGAAATCAAGTTACCAAAGCAAATATACAAGACAAAAGCATTAGGCATAAATGAGTGCTTAGGAATGTGCAATAAACCCAAGGTAATTTTTTTCATTGGCGTAAGCTGCAATACATGTGCTGAAATATTTAGAGGATAGTGATCAGTGTATATTTGATAATACTGATGGCTTATTTCTCATCACAATAATCACTATGTAGGTATTCTATCCCAGCAAAAGGATAGTAAGTCTAAGATTACAATCCTAAGCATATTTACTTAGAGGGAAGTCCTATTGAAATTGAAGTGCTATGTTGTCATGTATAAAGTTATGTTTTAGGAAGGTACCAATAAAGGAACTAGGGCTGTGTATGGCCCCCGATTCACTTCGGATCCCAATTTGAAAGGTCTAAATTGTGCCCGATTTACTTCAGACCAATTTGGACCTGTTTTGATTCACTTCAGATCTGAATCCAAATTGAGATCCGGATTTCCGAATTATTTGGATTTCTCATTTTCCCATAGACTTGCATTGGAAAAAAGAAAAGCCTATAACTTTTTCATTTTTCATGTTATAAACATGAAATTTGGAGACCAAATAGATGCAGTGGAGTTGCTCATGTTTGTCAAATTCCAGACATATTGGTTCAGTGGTATTCATGCAATCAACTGGAAAGATTTGCTTTTTTTCAGGGAAAAATGGAGGAAGGGGAAGGAAGGGGGGAAGGATTGGAACAAACACACTAATGGCTAACAACTAGAGGAATCTTTTTTACATAAATTTTGTATGTATTTTTTAAAAAAACAAGCAGAAATAGAGGCAAGACATAACAGTGAGAGAAGGGAGAAAGCTCAAAAAAAGATTCAAGTACCAACACCCCCCAAAACTCACCAACTACAAAGCTAAGCTAGCTAGCCCAAAACACCCTACTCCTACCAAGTCTAACCCACAATGAGCAAGGATGAAGGAAGCTTGATCTCCTGATTGTCCTTAAGCCCTCCTCCACCATTGTGATTGGAAGCTGCTGGAGAGAATTGGGAGACTTCAGGAGGATTGGGGGATGAAGCTGGCATGTAACAGCCAATTTCCCCCTCCTTCCCCTGCCTACTTTAACAAAAAAATGTTGTCAGCACAGACAGGCTGTCTGGACTTGGGGGAAAAAAGGTCCAAATCAATCTAAATCAATCCAAATTGATTCGGACCATGTTGATTCACTTTGGACCAATTCGGATCTGTTTCGATTCACTTTGGATCTGTTTCAAAGCCTTCTGAATCACTCCATTTGCCTCAGATTCAGGATTCGAATCTGAGGCGATGCACAGCCCAAATAGGAATTTTCATTTGAGGTTTAACGGTTAGGAGGATTGGACGGTTGGGTTACAATTCTAAGCACATTTCCATACATAGTTGATGGTAATAGGCAGCAGGAGCCTTAACTTTTCATGCTTCTGGAATACAAAAGCATGACAAATGGGGCCTGCAAAAAAAAGTTGCAGTTTAGAGTTCTCCTACTCAATGTTCCAGTCAGCCAGCTATGTCCTCCTTCATGATACTCCATTCCTTTTGCACCCAGTCTTCCGTTTCACAGCCCCCCAAGAGTCAGCCAGCATTCTGTCCTTACTGAGCATACTCAGTTATCATTGAATTGTTTTTTGGGGGTATTTATCTGGTCCTTTTCATTAAGAAATCATGAATTATCTTCCTAACGTCAATTTCTCTTGCACATTCACCATTGTTAGATAAAAGAGCTAGATGGCTTTTGCTTCTTTTAGTTTCCTTCATTTAATCTGCTTAGGTTTCTCTCTGCCTAATTTGTTCTTGAAGCCAGACATGGCAGTATGATTAGTATGTGTGTGTGTATGTGTGCGTGTGCGTGTATACATATTTACATATATTTTGGTCTAGTATATCAGCAGCACTGGCTCCCACTGTCCTGGGATCAATGTCCCTGATTATTATGGTACTTGGATGGATTTCTGCAGGCAGGAGGGGGCACCAAGGTCCACTTCCAGTTGATTTAGCTTAAATTTGGATCTAACCCTGTGACTGGCCTTTTCCATAGCTCAATTCTATTGCACATCTTTTGTTGTGTAAACTAACTGTCTGAAAATCACTGTGTCTAGACATCTGGGACAAGGTACAATCCTTTGAATTCTTTATAGTGTATTATGCACTGTGTTTCTACAGGTTAAGCTAATGACTTTTCAGATTTCTACTTCTGATTATGCAACAACACTTTCCTTTGGGCTGGACTTACACATAACAAACAACCGACTATTGCTTAACTGAAAAGGCCACCCAAAAGATGGGTGTGAAGGAAGAAGTTATGTATAAAGAGAAACCTCTTGGTAATCAACATATGGAAGGAAGTAGAAAACAGACTAATGAGCACTTTGTTAGTATGGAAGAAAAGCCATAGCCTTTGGGAAAGGAACCAATGTAGTCAAGTATGATTTAAGAAAGACAGAACTAGTTGAAATGGAGTGCAAAATCACATACTAAATTAGTCACCCCCAACTTGACACCTTCCAAATATGTTGGGCTACAGTTACTATCATCCTCAGCCAGCATGCCTGTACTGGCTGGGGATGATGGGAGATACATCTGGATGACACTGGGTTGGAGAAGTCTAGGTCATGTGACAGCTGCAACCACTGTACTAAAAACTGCATGTATGAAGCTACTTTGATCGATCATCGCACAATCAATTTCCCTGCATTGTCATCACCTCCAGTTACCTAACATTCAATCTGGAGGTGATAAACCTATCACGAGCTGGCTTTCACAGGACTGAGGAAATGCGAAATCACCCAAAAATCTTCCCTTTAAAGGAACATCTTTCTTCTCTTGAAGCTGAAACCTGTCCAGCTGATATCACTTATGTTTGTCTTTTTTATTCACTGCTTTGCGCATATGGAAAGGTAGCCAAGAAATTATTTGAAACAACAACAACCACCGATCCCGAGGAAGCTGTATGCAGGAGAAGATTGTTGTGGACAGTGTTTGTTCATAAATGTTAGTAGAGTCTAGAATCTCCTTTGAAGATACTTTACTGGTGAATCCCCCTCCATTCACCAGCCCAGACCCCCTGCCACCACTGCTATAAGATTATTCAAATTCATTCTCTGTCAACAGGTAGTTTTCTCAGAAACAAGTTAGGGGTATTGCTATCTGTCAATAGTGCACTCTTTAGTACTTTTTCATTCTTAAAGTCAGCAGAATGCCTGACAAGTCTAAAGAGGAAACGTATTTTGTTTTCAACACTGATCACTGACTTGTAACACTGACAGACAAAAATATGTCAGCATCCCCACACCCATTGTGAGTGTGGACTAGCACACAACTAGGAGTAGCCTTGGTGAAAGAACTTGATTTGTTATTAATCTTAATAAGACACACCACAGAAAACAAAAATGAAAGACCAAGCACACCTAGAGGACAGAGGAAAACAATGAAAGAGCTGAGCATTACCACAGATAACAAGCCCTGGTACATGGATTGGCTGAAAAACATTGTGCAGAGACTGCACAATGCCTTTATGTTCACCACTCCACCTTCACCACCCTAACAAAACAAACGAAGATTTCCAATATAACTACTTGCTTTAAATAGCATAATTTGACAAATGTATGAGGAAGTAAAACTCTAAGCACAAGAAAGCCACCCCGCTAAAGCACTGTGCAGACATGGTTGAATAGGGTACAAAAGTGTGCATGGGAACAGGGAATAGGGTTCTGTCTGTTGGCCCTGCTCTGACATCTACATGTTCATTGGAACGTGTGCATAGAGGGCCTTTGCATGGACAAGGCAATGTGCATAGGGTCTGAAAGGGCAATCTGCACCATACTTAAAATAGTGTGTACAGGTTGCGAATGCTCATTGGAGCATTGGTTGCGAATGTTCATTGGAGAGGCGCACATTCTGATAAACAGCAAGGATAGCACAGAATGATTCCTCCTCCACCCACGCACCCCAGCATTCATTTCTACCCCGTGTGAATGTTTGCACAGTGTTGATATGTTCAAACCTCATGAGTCAGACGTTCTGGCATCCCTGCAATTTGTTAAGTGAGAAAGTTTCACCTCATACTCCATAATGGTTATAGTGTTCTAGGTAGAGATATGTTGTTGTTTTATTGGAAAATTCATACCCTACTTCTGGCATCCCCAATGTGAGGCCTGTTGGCACCTGCCTCTCCTGTTTTTTATTTTATTTCTTATGTTTTTAAAATTAGTGTTTACTTTTCATAACTGGGAAGTTGGCGTACTTCAAAGTGGATGGCTGTGCTCCAGTGTCATCTTTATTTTGCATTCAAAATAATTGTTTTGTGCTTTGAAATTCAGATACTACATCTGTCTTGTACTTGGGTCCTGGGCAAATTACTTATCTTTTAGTGTCATCAGTTTACCTCCTGGAAAATGAGTATTGCCATGACAGCCATTATTGGAATGGGCAAACTGCCCTCCCCTAGCAGCCATTTTGTGAGAGCACCACAACACTCTCCCAAAAATTCCAAATGTGCCCACTGACTCAAAAATATTGGGGACTTCTTCTTCCATTGTAGTCATGCTTCTAGAAACTGCATTTGTTACTTTAAGAGAATAACATTTTCATATGCAGGAAGTGAGGACTAGAAGAAAAAGGAACAGGGACTTGCACGCTTGGATAGATTACTGCACAGTTTGTCTGAGGTAATGAAAGATATCTGAGCAGTTATTCATGAGCGACAGTATCAGTGAGGTGAAAAACAGAGACCAAGGAACATATAAGCAAAGCAATTAAACATGCTTATGAAGAACAAGCTGTAGAGGTCTCCAATTTTAAAATGGCCATTCAAAACCAGTCAGTGTTGCCATCATTTAATGCACATGCAGATGGTGGCATAAGGACATGGTGGAGGAGAAAGACACAGGCCACAAAACTCCCCCCCCCCAGATGTTCATGATAATACCAGGAAGACAGCTTTGTTCTTGTGTAAAGCAGGAGCAGTGGTGTAGGTAATGCTCGGGGCTAACATCCAGGCCCTGCAACCTAGCCCCTGCCCAAATGACCACCCAGAGAGCGGCAGGTGAAGTGGGAATCAGGACAACAGAAGGAAAACCCATTTCATTCCTGTGGTCATGATGGTACTATGATTTAAGTGAGTTTAAAACACAAAAGTGCCACATACTGAGAGTTAAAAAAAAAAATCAAGGTTGGCAAACAGCTTTGTTGTCATTCTAACATATCAGTAATAGAAGCAGTTAGAAAGCACAGAATGATTTGGGGGATGGGAGAAGGGAATATTAGTTGTATGCTTAACAGCTTCCGATCATTAAGTCCAGTCTAAAATTACCTAGCTGCACTATTGAGCAGGGGAACAAATTTATGTTATATTCATTAAACAAAAAACCTACGGTTTACAAAACAATGTTAAGTCTCTACAGTTTTCAACCAAGCACCAAAAAGCAAGGAAATTGGCAGTTAAGGCTCACAAGCCTTAACGCCACATCCTCCCTAAGGAGGCAGAAAGTGCCAGTGAAATTCTAATTCTCCCAAAGCAGATAAACCATGAGGACAGGATGGAGGACAGGATATGCAGAGGTGACTGTCGGGTTGTGGAAAATGGATGACAAACAACTTAGGGCCACCTACTTCTCTTTTTCTGTTTAGAGCAGCCCTTCCCCAACCTGGTGCCCTCCAAAGGTGTTGGATTAGAACTCATCATTGCAAGTCAGTATGTCCCACAATCAGGAATACTGGGACTTGTCTGTCTCCGTAGCCTAACAATCAGAGAGAGCCCATGTTACCACACAAGATCCTTAATCTACCTGGTTGAAGGTTGCAGCTTATATCTTTGGGCTCAAGAGGTGCTCATATCTCCTGATAATAGACAATTATTCAAAGTATCCCTGACAAATTGGCTCACACAGTTGTGGCCAAGTTGAAAGCAATTTTCACCTGGCATGACATTTCTAGGGAGATTGTTTCTAATCACATTCCATTTGCAAGTCATGTCATGCAGCAATTTGCCAAAGAATGGGGTAGCATTATAACATAGTTGAGTTCCAACTACCCCCAATCCAATGGGCTAACTGAACACAGGGTCCAGCCAATCAAGTATATATTAGAAAAGACATTACAAGATTACACTGTTCCCCATCTGAGCCTGTGAAACCTCAGGGTTACCCCCAGTCACAGGTTTTCCATTTGCTCCAGCCCAATTGTTAATATGGCAACCTTTGTGTACCTGCCACAAAAGCACTGTCCCCCACTACCTACAGAGGTGCATGCACAACTGTAACACCTCCAACAGCAACAGAAGTTCCATTGCAGTAGATGAACTATCCTCTTGCCACCTTTCCATGTTGGTAACACAGTCGGTATGCAAACAAGCAGTGTATGAGTCCTGGCCTCTGTCACTGCAGGGAGGGAGAAGCCACAAGTATATGTAGTGAAAACACCTGATGGTGTTCAGAAGAAACAGGAGAGATTTGAAAAACAAACAATCATCTCTGACCCCCACATCCTCAGAGGCCCCACAAGACATCTTCAAAGGACCAGTTCCTGGAGTGAACAGAGATTCAGTACCTCAGAACTATAAACATACATCTGAGACTCCAGAAGTGACCAGAGATACTCAACGCAATCTACACCAAGCAGGATGTAGCAGTATGAAAGCAGCATGAAAGTGGTGTATGGTATGTGTCAATGGGCCCCAAGAGTTGTCAATGCACTTCAATACCGTTATAAAACAGTAGTGTGGCTCCTGCCTTTTATATACCGCTTTCATACCACTTTCATAGTGCAATATCCTGCTTGGTGTAGATTAGGCCACAGTGTCTCAAACCAGAAGACGTCAAGTGGTACATTACCTGCTATGTTTGATGAGTTTGTTATGGGAAAGTGGTAAATACTTGCCCTGAACGGAGAGTCATGTGCTTGAACCTCTGACTCCAATCCTCAATGTTTACTTTAAATTAGAAGACAGTTGTGCACAGCACTGCAAAGAGGGAAGTTATAGTGTGAGTGACCTGCCTCTTTAAGAAATATGTCTGAGTAGCAGCTTCCCTTCCTCCAAGAGTAGCTGTGGTCTTCTCAGTGATCCAGTTGGAACTGGTTGGTGTTCATTAGTCTGTCTGGATAGCAAGTTGTATCAGTTGTTCAAGAATAAAGACAGTTACCCTCACTCCTGCTGCTTGTTGGCCTTAGGTCAGGCATGCTGGAAAGCCATCTCACCCTATGAGTTCTCTCCAGCAAACCTACACAACTAAACTAAGGAATTACCACAACCACATTACCATAGTGTTACTTTTTCAAGCAGTAGAATTTGCAGTTTGGAATTTATGCAGGATTTGCCCATGGGAAAGCCCAAAGCAAATGGTGAAGCAAAAACATTCATGAGAGCCTTAATAAAGAGCCTCAACAATTGAAGGGGAAAAACTGGAAACAGGATATGTGTTTCTATGTAATGAGAAAACCATACCACACAATGCATCAGCAGCAGTCATTTTGAATGGAAACATTCACACCCAGTTACCCGGATCCTCTCCTCCAACACTGATGAAACATATTTTCATCTGCTCCATGTGGAGGGTAGTGGCTCCAATGTCAGCAGGGTGATGAATCCACTCTGGGTTTCAATCAGAACCAGTCAGAACTCTAAAGGAGCTCTCCAAGGTGCGAAGCCACTGCACTCCTTTGCCTGCTCCTGCTGCCTGGAAACTAAATTGGCTGAACCAACTGTCCCAATCAAACACTTCAAAGGGGGCTTCAAGCACTTGATTAAAACTGTAATTTGCAACACTGTTCAGCCAAGGAGGGATATAGATATGCTTTGATGAGTCTGTCTCTTTAAGAGTATGAATGAGGGCTGTATGAGAAAATTGTTTCAGTTCATTTTACATCAAGATTTACCCAGTTTGCACCTTCCAGACCAAACACAGATTCAAGCACAAATCTGCAAAGTCTGTATGCTTCTGAGCTCACAATGAAATTTGCAGACCAAAAAGGTTGCAGTCAACATCATGAATACATTTATAAAATGTGCATGAAAAAAATGTATACTTTTGAAAATGTATACAAACATATTTTAATCAATGGGAAAGGGATGTGTACATTTCAAAGATGTGCACAATTGATGTCTACATTTGGAAACATACACACGAAAATTCCACATGAATTTTCATGTGGAATGGAAAAACAAAAATTGCAAACTGATACAGACATGAGACTGAATGAGCTTAAGAACATATGAAGAGCAATGCTGGATCAGACCAGCAGCCCATCTAGTCTAGCACTCTGTTCACACAATGGCCAACCAGCCATCGGCCAGTGACCAACAAAGCAAGACATGGTGCAACAGCACTCTCCCACCCATGTTCCCCAGCAACTAGTACACACAGGCTTACTGCCTCGGATACTGGAGGCAGCACACAACCATCAGGGGTAGTAGCCATTGATAGCCTTCTCCTCCAGGAATTTATCCAACCCCCTTTTAAAGCCATCCAAATTGGTGGCCATCACTACATCTTGTGGTAGTGAATTCCACAATTCAACTATGCGCTGTGTAAAGAAGACCTTCCTTTGAGGTGGAATTTGGAGAACTTTGACATACTCGAGTTTTGTTTGTATGCACATTCCTGGTATGAAAAGAGTGATTGGTCCAAGATCAGCCCCTTTTCCCAGGGGACCAGTCACTTTTCCTTAACCTAACCCTGCCTCTCAGGCTCACTGTGAGGATAAAAAAGTGGAAGAACCATGTATGCCATCTTATGCTCCTTTCAGATGGGATATATATGAAATCATTAAAGTAATCAATGTTTAAATTAATGTAGAAATATGTATTTATTGTTACATTTATATCCTATTATTATTATTATTATTATTTATTTATATAGCACCATCGATGTACATGGTGCTGTACAGATAACACAGTAAATAGCAAGACCCTGCCGCATAGGCTTACAATCTAATAAAGTTGTAGTAAACAATAAGGAGGGAAAGAGAATGCAAACAGGCACAGGGAAGTGTAAACAGGCACTGGGAAGGGTGAAGCTAACAGTATAGAGTCAGAACAAGCTCAAGGCAGCTTACATGACCCTCCTCCTCCTCTCCATTTTATCCTCACAACAACCCTATGAGGTAGATCTGGCCAGTGTTTCTCAAACTGTGAGTCAGGACCCCCAGTGGGTCTCAGTTAACCTTCAGGAGGGGCTCTGTGCTGTGGACTGCCCAGTGCCTCTTTCCTTGATTCCCCTGTGCCATGGCCACCCCTTGCACACTGCAATGGCAGGTGTGGTAGTGGGAGTTGGTTAGAGAGCAATATATATGAATAAAAGAGAGGGAAGCTGTTATAGGAGAAAATGGGTGTAAAAGCAGAGGGGAGGGATGAAAAGAACTGACAGTTGGGGATAGGGTACGAGTTGTGTGAAAGAAGAAGAGGAGAAGAAATGACAGATTAGAAATGACAGAATACTTTGAAAGGCATGTGCAAAGGTGGAGAAAAATAATATAAAATAAACAGTTTCCCCTACTTAGAGTGGTCCCTAACCCATTTTGTTTGTTAGACACACTTGGAATTTTGAGAGTGTTGTTGACACTCTCCCAAAACAACTGCCATAGAGGAGCTTGTTCATTCATCAAATGGCTGCCTTGGTGGGCATAGTCAGTCACAAAGCGCTCATTTTCCAGAAGGCAAATTGGTGAGACTAATAGAAATGGAACCAAGTACAAGGTAGAGGTGAGGGATCCCAGCTCCATAATACAAAACCACTTCTTTGAACCCAAATAAATATTTTGAACCTAAATAAAAGGCAGCACTTTGCTTTGCAGATAGCAATCTTCCAGTTGTTGTTGTTGTTGTTGTTGTTACATTTATATAACGCCCCATAGCCAAAGTTCTTTGGGCGGTTTACAAATAGATTTTAAGATTTAAAATAATCTTAAGAAATAAAATTAAAATCAAATCAGGACAAGCTGTGAGCTTGGTGAGTGCCAACAGGGGTGTCCATTGACGTAGACTGGTGCCGTTGGGCAGCCTGGTGGAAACCCAGACTTAGAGCCTCTGGATCAGCAAAGTGGGAGTCTGAGTCATGATACCTTGAGAGCCAATATCTGTACTTAACTTGAGGAAAGATGAATTATGGAATTTGCTGCTACAAGGAAATAGCTAGAAATAACAAGAATTCATCAATTTTCAAAGAGGAATTAGATGTCAATAGAAAATGATTCAGCAAGTGGACCCTCAGGGTAAAAAGAACCCCTGGGTTACGCTGGGAGTCAGTGACTGGCCCAAAGTCACCCAAGTGAGCTTCATGGCCAAGTGGGGAATAGAACCTGGATCTTCCGAGTCCCAATCAAACACTCTAACAACTATACCATACTGAATCTCATTAATGTACAAAATCTAATGTTTTCCAACACTTAAATACATGAAAATATAATGTTGGGATTGGCTAGCATTAAGGCTGAGATAAAGAAGAAACTTGGGACAGTATACAATAGGACGCTAGTGTGAACATAAACAACGTTGTGCTAGTGTAGGGGACTGCTAACGCAACAACCCTTGAAAACTCATCACCCCAGCTAATGCTACTGGCATTGTGCTAGAAGTCCCTTACACTAGTGCAATTTAATTTATGTTAGTGCTAGAATTCAATTGGATACTGCCCTTTGTGGCAAAAAAGATCCCTAGTCTGCTCTAGTATAGTCCAGATGATTACATTTATTTTAAGTAAAACCATTTGCTTTTCTGATTCACAATCTACCTACTTCTTTCTCCTATCCACACCCACAAGCTTCATTTGCTAGTCACAGGAAACGGGTCTCCCTTCTGCTGTTCCAACTTTGTGGCTTGGCAAAACTAGGCAAACAAATAAGAACAACGCGGGATCTTTATTTTCAAGGTTTGCCACTATTGACAACAGTGGAAACATCCCCAGAAAAGCAGCCAACGGACTGGCTGTTCTAAGAAAAAGAAATGGCTAGGGGACCTCAAGGAAAAAGGACCATTAATTTACCATAATTAATAATGGTCAGAGCATCCTTTCATTTTGGGTGGAGCAACACACAGTCAGGTCAAATTGGGTCGCACTAATGAAGCAATGTGAATAATGCTTACTTGTAACTCTGTCACATAGGTGTCCATGAACACAAGTCTCTGGCAAAACAAGGCACACTATTGCCAAGTTTGTCTCTGTGAGGTCACTGTTTTGACTAGAAATGGCCAGGCAAAAATGTTCCATAAAATTCTGCAGGTTTAATGCAAACTTCAATGTTTATCACATGAGCAAGTGTGAAATGAAGCCTGAGGATGAATAGCTGAAAAAGGTCTATCTGGAGGAAAGTCAATTATGAACAAGGCTGCTGTTTATGAACATTCCCGGAATGGAGTCAAGAGAAGGTCCAGCTTGACTCTGCTCCCAGCCAGTGGTGACTCTCAGAAGATTAACTTATCATTGAGGCATGTCACAGTCTTGGAGTGCAAGAAAAGGAGGTATTGAAAAGATTATGCATCAGAAATAGCAAAGACTAAACCATCTGGACTCTTATGATGATTCTGAATATGCACCAGATAGCTGAAAAGGTACACACATGAGTGAAGTCTCACATAATCATGGAGAGAAACAATAAAGCTTCAAACATGAGTGCATCATGCAAGTTGCATTCAGATGAAAGCTGAGAGATTATATATCTCTGAAGATTGCTAGCACATAATCACTATCTCAGAATCTTTTCCAGAAATAAAAACAGAATTGATCTGCCCATAACTACTACCAAAAAGCTTATACTTTCCCCCCTGAAGTATCTAGTAATGCCTGCTAGTAAAGGAAAGGCAGTAGACTCAGGGCACCATGGTTTGACCTATGTGGCAGCTCTTACTGTATTGTTAGAATAATTAATTCCATGTGGCAAGCCTGGATTTAGGCGACGCTGAAGCATACATAATCATTAGCAACAACTGTCACTCTTGTTCACAGATTTCATGCTTGGAGAGACAGCAGCATTGTGATTGATTTAAGTGCAACACTCCTCTAAAATTTGATACTTTGGTTTAAAGGAACGAATACTGGTAAGATCCCACATGAGGATAAAATAAGTGGCCCCAGAAAGCTCCCCACCCCAATATTTCCACCTCTTTCTCAGAAACTTCAGTGGGAGTTTTCTTGTTTACTTCAAGGCAATTTGGATTTTACCCTGCGTCCTTGGGTCAAACAGGCATCTGATATGGCATTATTAGAATGCTGCTGCACAGCCTATTCTGTTATATGGACTTTTATGTTCAACCATCTCTTAATCACAGATTAATGGAACTTTTGTAATCATAACTTTATTCCACAATCATCACTGAGCTCAGAGGTCATGGCTGGCAGCAAGGGTAGGCATGGTTGGGCACCTGCTCAGGGCCCACACCCCAGCAGAGGCCCACTGTCAAGAGATCTCTGGGGTTGCTCCTCTTCAGCATTGCAGCCTAGTTATTCCCTTGCCTCTTGCTCTGGCCTGGGCAAAAGTGGTGGTGGTGGTGCTACTACCTACTTGTTCACTGGCTCTCTGCTTGTCAAGCAAGAAGTGGTAGCAATGACGAGGAAGAGGAGGAAGAGCAATAGAGCTGCTGACAATGGCAGTGAGAAGACAGACTCACTGAGAGAGGGGGCCAATTCAGGTGGTCTTGCCCAAGGGCCTTTAAAAGCCTGAAGATGGCACTGGCAGAGGTTTCCATAGGAGTGAGTGATGGCCAAGTGTACCACTAGTTTAACCCCCTTACACGGGATATCAGGAATAGAAATCAAGGAGTAAGATGATTGACATCAAAATGGAATTGGAATTTGTTTGGTGTGTTTGTTTGTTATGGATATATCAGGCTACTTTAATGATTTGTTGTATTCATTAATCATACTGGAGGCAGGTGTGATGCAATCGCTTTTGTACTCTTGCCATTTTTAAACCTTACATATTTGAATTCCCAACTCTCAGGCCCCGTCTCCAACCAAAAGCACCAGTGGATATGAACAATAATTCATATACTACATTCTCAGTCGTTATGGCATCTCAATTCTGGTAGAACAAAACTTAAATAAAGAGTATTTAATAGGGTTACATTGCAAACAGCTGAGTCAAATCTTTGTATTTAATCTGGTCCACTTCTGCAGCAAAAAAAAACTTACAGTGAGCAAATGTAGGGAGAAAGGGAATGAGCAGACTCTCCTCCCACAACCCCTAATACTAGGTTTCAGTGTAAGACACCAGTTCACTTCTCATACATCATCCACTTAATGGGTTTCTGTAAGTTTTCTGGATTAGACATAGAGCCACCCTTTGCTTGCACCATAAAGCCAAAATTATCAACTATTGATAGGGTCAGTTGATATTATTGACAACAGCATTCTGCAACAACTGTGGATTCCAGATCTTGATCGTGGCTATCCATGAAATTATCAGTACATGGGCAAATATGGCACAATCCTTATTTTCTAGGAAGTGGCGTAGTTACTGAATCAGATGCAGACAGTAGAAAATGCTTCTGGCTAGAGTTGCCGCCTATGCCTCTAGAAGCACAGCTGATTCCAGGAGAACACTAAGGCAGAGTGATGCTTCACACTTCAAGCAGCATTTTGACAGCACCAACATTTTACCTGGTAAACATGTGACGTATGAAGGAGGGTCAGATGCATGTCCTGCATCACTTGGTGACATGAAGTTGACACATAACAGGAAGCCACAACGTTCTACAGGTCTCTTGGTGTCTATCTGCTGGCTGTTCAGAGGCACACACCTCCTGATTACACTTAATGTGCCTATCAGCAAACCTGTGTATAGGTGGTGCTGTAGAAAGTATGAAGCACTTTGTGTGGCCCTCTCATCTATGACATCCGTAATGCTATAATGCTAACTGAAATAAGGGGCATTTCTACATGAGTCTTTTATCCTGCGCCTCTACCAGGCTTCTGCTTCTGGATTCTTTGCAGGATTAAGATCGGGTCCCTTACACATGCCCCTCCCCCAGATTTTCTTTCTCTGCTTTTCTACATGTTCCATTACACAACCACTACGTGGTGCTGTGCTATAGCAGAATTGCACAAATACATCAGGATTCTGTAACACTATTTAGAAAAATGCCACACTTTCCTTATTAGGAAAAAAACACCTTGCATGCAAAATACGAGAGAGGCCCTAGAGGATGTAAAGGACGTGCAAGCTAGCATGAGTGAGCAATCACAAATTCACAGTAAAAGCTTCATGTAGAAACACTCATGAAATGGATAATCAAGTAGTAGCTCCCTGTAAAGTATTTCTTTTTTTAGGGTAAAACTATTTGTGACATGGTGGATCTGTGACTGGATCCCGCAATGACCTTTTCTTTTCCTGAAAACAGCTAGTCCCCCAGATTTGATAGGGTATCTTTATTCTATGCCCTGTGCCAATTTCCAAATGCAAATAGCATGCCTTTCCCTGGAGGTGCTATGTGCTACGGAGGGAAAAATATATAGGCACTTGTATCATTCCTATGTTTTTACATGTGTTGCTAACCACAGCTCCCAGGGTGTGTATGCCAAATTGTATTAGGAAACTGGTTATGTGGGGGATGGGTTAACCTCTCCCCCAGTACTATGGCCCCAATCTCAATCATCTCTGGCCTCCCCCACACCCCACCCTGCTTCTTTATATCCGGAGACTCTCACGCTTCACATGTAGCTACATAGCGAATGGGAGTTCATTCTCTCTTGGGAGTTAGGAGAAATGTCTCCTTAGCTTCATAATGAGACTACAGCCCCACCCAGATCAAGATCACTTGGCACTGACTCGCAAAACTCAACACAATTGGCAATGTGTTCCCATAAGATCTAATCACTTAGGAGATCCTGGAAAATTTTGCCTAATGTTCACCTGCTTACCAATGTTATATCTGCTTATAAATTCAGATATTTTGAAATTGTATTGCCCATTGCTACATAAAGCAGGGCTACTTCTACAGAACAGGATGGTAAAATAAAAGTTAAGTACTTCAGTGCAGAACAATGCTGTCCCTGACTGTTGGGCAGTATAAAAATGCAAATAATAATAATAATAATAACAACAACAATAATAATAATATAGATTTTGTTACATACATTCCGTCTGTGCTTTGCAGATTGACAGGCATCTTTCATTCCATTGTCCTCTCATTGATGCAATCAGAATTTTTTTTAAGGATTGTACAAGAATTTCATCCCACTTGTTCTATTGTGCAAATCACTCCACCACTACCCCAAGTAAAAACACAGTCCACAAGTCTGCCAAACTCATTTGAATCAGTTGCAGATTTTCTCTGGCCTTAGTGTTGCTTACTGGTAAAGAATATTTCTGCCAAAGAGAAACACTTGTGATAAGGAAGGAAAAGGAATAGGGAAGAAAGCCCTCGAGGGTACAATCATTCAGGACCGGCCCTAACATTAGGCATAGTGATGTGCCAGTTCAGACAGCAAATGCTGAGGAGAGGTGTTAGAGGAAAGAGCTATGTGAGCCATGTGCCCTACCCTTTAAGCTAGATTGCTGCCCTCAAGAGCAGAGGAGGATGGTGTCCTCATGTCAATGTTGAAGCAAGATTTAGCTACCAGACTGTCTGCCTTCTGTAAATGGAAAGAGGCAGTGGAGGCTGGTGGCTCTGATGTCAGTGGAACTGTCAATCTGCTCTGGGTTTCAGTCAGAACTCTAAAGAAGCTATGGGGAAAGGGTACAGCACCGGTTTCAGCATCTTGGATAGCATCTTTAGAATTCTGACTGAAAGCCAGAGCGGATTCACAGCTCTACTGACACCAGAGCCACCAGCCTCCACTGGAACGAGGGGCACCATCTTGCCCTTTGCCTCAAGCAGCAAAGTATCTTGGGCCAGCCCTGCAACCATCATTTCTCCCATTTCTGTTGTTGAAAAGTACTCTGTGGTTTTATTTATTTATTTATTTATTTATTTATTTATTTATTTATTACATTTTTATACCACCCAATAGCCGAAGCTCTCTGGATGATTCACAAAAATTAAAACCATAATAAAACAACCAACAGTCTAAAAACACAAATACAAAATACAGTATAAAAAGCACAACCAGGATAAACCACGCAGCAAAAATTGACATAAGATTAAAATACAGATTAAATTTAAGTTAAAATTAAGTGTTAAAATGCTGAGAGAATAAAAAGGTCTTCAGCTGGCGACAAAAGGAGTACAGTGTAGGCACCAGGCGGACCTCTCTGGGGAGCTCATTCCACAGCCGCGGTGCCACAGTGGAGAAAGCCCTCCTCCTAGTAGCCACCTGCCTCACTTCCTTTGGTTCTAGCTTTAACAGACATCAATGGAATACGGGTTGAGCAGGGTCAACCAGCCTGGTGAATTTGACTAAAAGAGCACTAGACTATCAAGCAATCGCACCGGGTGAGCCATAAGCACTGGAAACAAATTGTGCCCACGTAAGTCAACTGAGAAGCATTCATCCTCGGCAAGGGATGACAGGAACCAATAATAAAAGAAGCTTTAAAATTTTGTTGAGAAAGTGCAGGATATCTCTACAATGAAAGAGGGACACAGGGCGAAGAGGCAGTTCCACAAGGTTTCACTCCAGTCACGGTGGTAAACGCGCACTATAAAAACAATACTGACAATCTCTGACATTTATTGTAACACGTATATTCTAAGCAGGGATTTCTAGAAAAGCACAAATAAATATGGTAATGTCCTGTTCCCTTGTGAAAGAACCTAGGAAATACCACTTTCATGACCTTCTCCTGCTCATTTTCCAAACAGCAATCTTCACCTTTCTATCTCTAGGGGGCTGTCTATATGCGGGGGAAGCCCAGCAGTGGCGGCGAATATGCACTGCATCAGTTATAGGATGCTGACGCAGCTTTGTAGCCACCACAGGGCTTTCCCGTGAAGCTGTGTATTGAAAAAGTTGGGGACTCACCCCGACCTTTTCAATGGGAGCGAGGTCAGTACAGCTCTTCCACCGTCTGACATCATTCCAAGCCAATCTGGGGGTGGTCCTGGTGGAAGGCAACTGGCGATTGGTTGCTTTCCACCACGAAGAGGCGGGGAGGTGGCTCTGGTATCCAAATGGCAGCCAGAAGCCCCACGCTTCCTCCCTGGTGTTGGGATTACCTGACACCACTGCAGGGGAGTAAAACTAGAGTTTCTGAGAGAGGCAGCTCCAACTTGCTGCAGTGAAGACAGCCCCCAGGTTCCCCATAGCAGGGCCGGACAAAGCTGGTAGTAGGCCCAGGCCAGATGGGAAATGTAGGCCCCATTTCAAACTGCTCATTAAGCATTTTTAAATCAGTTCTAAATACATATGAACAAGAATGATTTATGAAAAAAAGGTAATGGCAAGCACTTTTATTCAAGATGTATATAAGACATCACTTCTTCACATTCCAAAATGCTTTACGTGCTTTTCTTTGGGCAAATTCATCCTCAACAACAGAAAAATCAAGCAACTTTGCCCAGGGGGACTCGGAGTAGGCCCCCTCGTAGGCTGATGCCAACTGCCCCCCCTCTGCCCAGCCCTGTCCAATAGTTGTCCTTCCTCAACTTCCATGAGAAAGATGTGAAGATACCCACACAGATTTCTCCATACCATACACAAAATGCAGAATCCTCCCCTTCTACAGACTCTAAGGTCGGATCTACACTATTGCTTTAAAGCGCTTTATAACAGTTTTATAGCGCTTTAAAGCAGCTATAGCGCTTTATAACTGTTATAAAGCGCTTTAAAGCAGTAGTGTAGATCCGGCCTAATAATGTGCCCAGAACATCAGTGTCACCACTGGAGCAGCCTATGTAGGTTTTGAGTCCAATATAGTGCAATATTCTTGCAATGCAATCCAATGCACATCCAATCAAAAGTAAGTCCCAGTGAATTCAATAGGGTTTGCTCCCAGGTAAATATGCACAGGATTACAGCATTTGAAAATTGGAGGGTAGTTGTTGATTGATTTTGTTATGTAACCTGAAATGCAGATATGTGTGGAAATTATGCCATCATCCTGATCCACGCACCTCACCACATTTACCAAATAAGATTCCTTCACACATATCAAATATTACAGGGAAGACGTCAAGCTTGCAGGATCTTCTTCATTTGTTCTCTTTTTTTAATCAGAAATTTCAGATCCACCCATCAGGGTTTAGTGGAAAAGACATACACTTAGGATTCTGAACCCAGGAATTAAAGCTGAATGGAAGCCACAGTCCTTCCACACAAAAATCCACTCCTGGTTCACTAGGGTGACCGTATGAAAAGGAGGACAGGGCTCCTGTATCTTTAACAGTTGCATAGAAAAGGGAATTTCAGCAGATGTCATTTGTATATATGGAGAACCTGGTGTAATTCCCTCTTCATCACAACAGTTAAAGCTGCAGGAGCTATGACCAGATTTAAAAGAGGGCAGGGCACCTGCATCTTTAACTGTTGTGATGAAGAAGAAATTTCACCAGGTTCCCCATATATACAAATGACACCTGCTGAAATTCCTTTTTCAATACTACTGTTAAAGATACAGGAGCCCTGTCCTCCTTTTCATATGGTCACCCTAGGTTAACATCCCGCCTCCCAAGTATTCTGTATTTCAGTAGTAATATTTAGAGCAAGAGGGAGTCATTTTGTTGTTGTATAAGAAAATTGGGAGTCAGAAATCCTTGCCATTCTCCTGCAAATTACCCAGAGATCTGCCAATCTACCTTCAGTCCACCCCTGAAAAATTAAATCATGAGAAGCAGGTATGGCTGGACTGCATTCTTTTTCCTCATCAGGCTGTAAGGTGGAGCTAGGAATTCCCTGAGAACACCAGTTGGTTGCCACAGGCTCCTGTGTGTCTACAGATCTCTGCACTGGTGCTCTGCTACTGGATTTGGAGAATTCTGCATTTCTGCAGCAGCTTCATCTGCATGTGGTGGATGACGATTATTTATGACAGCTATACATTAACCCCAGGATCAGAGGCATATGTATGTCTCTCAATGCCAGTTGCTGAGAAACACAAGGAACATGAGCAGGGAGATGCTATTGCGCTCATACCTTCATTGTGGGCTATCCAGGGGCATCTGGCTGGCCCCTGTGTGAACAGAAGGGTTGAGTGGATCGGCTGCAGGTGGTTCTTCTTCTGTTCTTTCATGGCCCTTCTTACGTTCTTTCAATGTGTACATATATAGAACGTCCCCTTGCTTTGATCAGGGCACAATCCCTGAACATTCAAGAGGTAACTCTAGCATGTGATACTGTGATAGGAGACACCGGTAACAAGGCTGACTGTTTATAAAGTTGGCAGTTGTAAAAGCCAGAATTTTCTCTTGGCTCATGACGTATGTTGGCT
Organism: Elgaria multicarinata webbii; assembly: GCF_023053635.1. Lineage (NCBI taxonomy): Eukaryota > Metazoa > Chordata > Lepidosauria > Squamata > Anguidae > Elgaria > Elgaria multicarinata. Next base: position 73,333,622 of record NC_086173.1, read on the forward strand.
TTTTTTTTTCTTTTCTATTTTTGCTTCTCTGAGCCAAAGCAAACTTAGCTGTGCTGAGAAACTGTGTCACTTCCTGCGTTATCTGCTCCTGCTCTCAAACCTAAGGCCGGTAAGCGTCAACTCATGTGCTAAGTTCCCGGTCTTAATTATGCAGCTCTTGTGCTGTAAAGTACAGTGGAGTCACACACCCTCGTCCTGTCCCTCAGCGCCCCAGCATAGTGCTGTACAGTGTTGTGAGTGAGATCTGACCACAGCTGTCACTTAGCATCTGTTAACACGTCAGCTGCAGGCTCGAAAGGAAAGAGGGGCCGCAAAGGAACAGCTTGTACTAAGCAGTCTGAGGATGGTGGGAATCTAAAAGAAAGCCATTGTTCAAGGTGTGACAGAGACACCTTTATATGGGGCTTCTGTGCCAGAAGTGCCAATATATGTAGCCCTGACCTGACCGTTTCTGCATCTCAAGACAAAACCCTGTGGCTTTTGCTCCAAATGACTTGGGATGCATGCTAGCACATAAATATTATGGGGTGGAGAATGGATATGGGCTTTGTGCAGGAGTATCTGAGCTAGCGGTGACCGAACAAAAAAGAGATCTTGGGATTGCGGTGGACAGCTCGATGAAAATGTCCACCCAGTGTGCAGCCGCTGTAAAGAAGGCAAACTCCATGTTAGGCATTATAAGAAAAGGAATTGAGAATAAAACAGCTGCCCTTATCATACTGCCCTTATACAAATCTATGGTGCGACCACACTTAAAATACTGTGTACAGTTCTTGTCACTACACCTAAAAAGGATATTATAGAGCAGGAAAAAGTGCAGAAAAGGGAAACTAAACTGATTAAGGGGGTGGAACTTCTCCCCTATTTATTTATTTATTTATTTTATTACATTTATATACCGCCCCACAGCCGAAGCTCTCTGGGCGGTTTACAACATGAGGGAAGGTTACATTAACTGGGATTGTTTAACTTGGAAAAAAGGAAGCTAAGGGGAGACATGATAGAGGTGCACAAAATTATGCATGGTGTGGAGAATGTGGACATTTTTCCACATTTCCACAGGGAGACTTTTTTCTCCCTCTCTCAAAATACTAGAACCCGGGGTCATCCCATGAAGCTGATTGGTGGGAGATTCAGGACAAATAAAAGGAAGCACTTCTTCACACGGTGCATAGTTAAATTATGGAACACTACCACAAGATGTAGTGATGGCCACCAAACTGGATGGCTTTAAAGGGGCTTGGATAAATTCCTGGAGGCAAAGGCTATCAGTGGCTACTAGCCCTGATGGTTGTGTGCTATCTCCAGTATTCGAGGCAGTAAGCCTGGGTGCACCAGTTGCTGGGGAACATGGGTGGGAGGGTGCTGTTGCACCATGTCCTGCTTGTTCATCCCTGGCCGATGGCTGGTTGGCCACTGTGTGAACAGAGTGCTGGACTAGATGGACCCTTGGTCTGATCCAGCAGGGCACTTCTTATGATCTTAGGCCTGCAAGGTGACCAATGGTGCAGCTAGGTAATTTTAAATCCTGGTCCTTGTGGTCTTGTGGGGATTCCTTTAAATGAGCATGGGTATGGCTTCACTTGTGAAGCACATGGCTTCACATTTTGCAGGGAACGGGGAAATCCCTATTCCATGCTTTACATCTGCTTCTACATTCCTAATACAACAGCAACACTATTTGCCTATATTCTTATTACGTGCAGGTTGCATTTAAACTCACCTAAATCATAGCACCTTCATGATTATAGGAATAAATGGAATTTGTTTCTGCTGCGCTCATCAATTGCTGCTCTCTGGCTTATCATGTGGGGGGCCCCTGGGCTGTAGGGCCCTGGTCTTTGACCCCAAGTTCCAGTCCTACTGGGATGGGAAATGAGGATTTCCTGCATCCCCAAAACAGCCGTCTAATAATCCATTTCAAAAAAATGCCATAGAGACGTGGGACTTGAAGTGGGACTGCTTCAGATAAATGGTGTCAGCATTTCAGCCATATGCACTTTTAAGGATCTTATAAGCACTGAAAAAGAAATGACTGGGAAGTATGATTTGCTCATCCAGCCCAGTTATATAAAAATCCTCCTGATCCATTAAATAAAATGGTTATAAATGCCTATTGATCATGCGATCAGTTGTACTTCTCAAGGTTTACAATCAAATGAGCCTCATTTGTTGTATTGTCTTCTATGAGCAAATTCTTGATTTATAATAGCACAGCAAGCAGCAAAACTTGGCTCGGGAAATAAAAGCCATCATGGGGAAAGAGAATAATTTCAAAATCTATGGTCCTGAAACATTATGAAGACTTATTTCAATATCGGTGAGACAGATCTGAAGCCATTTTGGTCTATAAAGGTGCATTATGCTGGAATTGGTCTTTTGAAAAGTGAAAGTCTTTGCCAGTTCTCAAGGCTGTTTCCAAATGAATAGCTGCATCTCTGTGGGTGTTTTCAACTTCAGGCAAGGACTGGAAACAGTCCAAGACTTCCCCATTAGGAATGGCTCAAAAATGTTTAGGGTGGACAGTACCAAGCACAGATTTAAATCAGCTGCTCCCACTATCTGAAGAGACCAGTTATGGACATAGGTAAGCCCTTCTGGATCATCAAGAAGTAGTAGACCATGCAACCTAGGTCAGATCTACACCAAGCAGGATATAGCACTATGAAAGCGGTATGAAAGCCGTAGATGGTATGGGACAATGGGTCCCAACAGTTATCAGTGCACTTCAATACCACTATAAAGCAGTCGTGTGGCTCCTGCCTTTCATAGTGCAATATCCTACTTGATGTAGATTAGGCCTAAGACTCTAAGTGCACCCCACAGCAAGCAAGCATTGGCGGTCGGAAAGCAGACACAACTGGGTTAAGCAGATATATTTCTGCAGCATCTCCTACTTAATTGTTTGCTTTAAAAGAACAAAACGAATTGCCAAGTTGCAACTCGGCAACATTAACCATGAACTTTGACATAATTCTAAACTTGACTGAAATGTAGGCATAATGGGTGGTATCCAATGTTTGTCCTAATAGAGTAGACCCATTGGAATTAGTGGGACTTGAGATAGTCACTAGTTAAGTCCCATTCATTTCAATGGGTCTACTCTATTTAGGACTAACATTGTATATTATCCAAATGATTCCCATAGCTACATATTGCTCTGCCTCAAAGTTCATATAGCACAAAGGCCTAAGTAAGTGTGCCTAGGGTTGCAGACTTGCAGCACAATCTTACATCTACTCAGAAGTAATTCCTGGCTTTCCTGAGGGCTGTGAGGAAAAAGACGAAAATAACACTCTCCCCATTCCTTTGCACACATGCCAGGGAGAGATAGAGCTGGTCCCTCAATTCAAACCTTGTGTCTGCCATATAAAGAAGCCCATGCTAATACCGCAAAGAACCCAAAAGCAGGAAGCCATGTAAAGGATGCAGGTTTTTGTATGGGGGGCGTTGCTTAATGTAAAGACACCCTAGGTCCCCTACCCCTGTACTATACATAACTCCCATTGTTTTCCATTGTACTATCTAACCAATTGTTTCTATATTTTGGAGCTTTGTGCAATGGATTTTTTCATTTCTTATGTACATGCACCCTTTTACTAAACAGTTTTCTTTCCTGGGACACAATATTTTATTTATTTATTTATTTCATTTCATTTCATTTCTGTACCACCCAATACCTGAAGCTCTCTAGGCAGTTCACAATAGTTAAAACCATCAAGTAAGCATGATAAAACATAATATAAAAGTTTAAAACTACAGAATAAAAACAGGGGGGAAATAAAAAGCAAAATAAAATCTAGCAGCAGTACAAAGATTTAAAATGCAGTAATAGATTTAAAAACAACAGAAACTGAAAGAGTAAAATGCCTGGGAAAATAAAAAGGGTCTTCACCTGGCACTGAAAAGTCTGCAAGATAAGTGCCAGGCAAGCCTTTCTGGGGAGCTCATTTCACAACCCAGGTGCCACAACAGAAAAGGCCCACTTCACTTCATTTGGTGGGGGCACCCAGAGAAGAGCCTCTGAAGATGATTTTAGGGTCCTGACAGGTAAATATGGAAGAAGATTATCCTTACAGTAATTACATTGCAGTAATCCCAGCGAGAGGTTACTAGAGCATGGATAATGGTAGCTAGGCTATCTCTGTACAGATATTGTACAGCCTAAGCTGATAGAAGGTGCTCCGTGCTGCCGAGTCCATTGGAGAAGGGCCGCTGAAGATGATCTTAGGATCCAGGCAGGTATAGATATCAAGATTGATTAGCAAAGTACCTGCAAGGTGATAATAAATCCCAGCTCAGAAGAATCAGGATGATAGGCTGGAACCACCTTGATTTTAAACTGAGAAAAGCACTACGTACAGGAACTTTACATAAATATTAGAGCTCCAATGTTTAGTTAATGGATCAGTTGAAAATCTTTTAATCAGCTAGAAAGGCATTACTGATTAACTAGATAGCAGCCTTTGAAAATTATTTACTTTGAATTCTTGAACTTACAGAAATTGTGTGTGGCAAGCACTGTCTTGGAAGAGACATATTTACATTTGCATTTCATGCTGCATGGAATACTTTTGCATATATGCGTGCATCATCTAAAAACAAGGAAAGCTTGCTTCTTTCCTTGGAAGTATTATTATATTCGTATTCAAAGCAACACAGGTTTAGTTGATCAATTTGTTGCTTAAAACACATAGTTACTTGGATAACATTTACTTCACTGGGTGACAACTGTAATAAATACTGTTTTGCTAAGGGTGCTTCCAGACAAGGCTCTTAGCTTGCTACAACCCTGTCTCATTGATGGAATTTGATGGGGGAACCAGACAATGCTGTTTTCATCTTGTAACCATCCCGCGTTTTCCCACCGCTTCTTCTGCCTTTTTCTTTCTTTCTACAAAAATGCATTAAGGAGGAAAAGGCAGAATAGCTGCACAATGTCTTTTGAACAGGAATGGACAACTTCTGGGGGAGGGGGTTCAGGGAGCCATATTCCCCCCCCCAAAAAAAACCCAGTGGGAGCCACCTCAATGCCTTTCTTGCCAAAATTTGCACCAGAGCTACATCAAACAGGATATGACACTTTGAAAACAGTTTGAAAACTGTATATAGAGTGTGTCCTGGACCCCAACAGTTGTCACTACTGTTATAAACCATTTTAAAGCAGTAGCATACATCCTGCCTTGGTGGCGTGGTGGCCACACACAAAAAAGTGGTGATTTTGCTTTAAAACAAGATGGGTGGGAGCACATGCTTTGTTTTAAAGCAGAATTGCAGAGTGTTGTCTTGCTTTTTTAAAAGGCTATTTTTTTACTACCTCTGCAGTGGCAAATTTAGCAGCAGCAGTGGCAGTGATGGTGGGGCACTGGGGGCCACAAAAATGCCAGGGTGCTGCATGTGGCCCAAGGCCAAGTGTTATGCACCTCTGTCCTGGAAGCACCCTAATACTGGAGTAATTGGAGTTTGATCACTGGATTTTCAGATCACCAGTGTTTAGAACCTACTAGGATCCTCTTCTCCATCTTCCAGCTGAAGATGCAATGCAACATTCCAATATACATAGCCCTTTTTTCAAAATATATGCACCGCAATTTATATGCAATTGGCTGATTCTTCCAAAACCTGGACTGGTTAAAGTTTCCACGCCATCTGATGAGTTAAGATTGAGGCCTTAGCTAGACCTACCTTTTGTTCCACAACGGAGGAGGGAAGACCTCGCGTTGTGATTAACGCGAGATCCCTCCTCTGTTTACACATGAGGCGCGATGACATCAGGAAGAGAGGCGTCGCGCCCACCTTTTAAAATTATTTTTAAAGAAGAAGGAGTGCACGAACGCTCATGCGCTGAAGATAAGGGTTTTTTAAAAAAATATTTATTTAATTTCCCCACTCCCCCAACCCTAACTCCGATGGGTGCAGCACTCTTGAGGAGTGCTGTGCCCCGTGCGCAGCTCCAGGCTCCACGTAAGTAATCACACAGAGCCGGGTCAAACCGCAGAAACGGGCCACACGTTCCGTGGTCTGGGGCTTAACCCAAGACCGTAGAAAAAGTGGGCCCAAATGGGAGGGCTCTATCCCAGGGCAAGGGAGGGATGATCCCTCCCTGATCCCGGGATCCCCTGTGCTTCATCTGGATGCACAGGGACGATGCCGGGGTTTGCCCCGGGATAAAGCTTGGTCTAACTAAGGCCTGAGATGTTTTTGAAAAAAAGGACCTGATATGCGGCTGGCCTGCTCTGTAACATACATAGCTTATCTTCACCAATGAATTGAAAAAAATAGAGACACAGCTTCAGTGCTCATAGGATTTAGATGGAATGAGTCATGGACGTCTCATGATTATTCATGACTTAACTGACAGGATACTTGGGACAGGTATAGGTTGCAATCTCTGTAGAATGTGAGGTTCCTCCTGCAGTCTTCTCCGCCCAGGACAGGATGAAGCATTTCCTTCCAGGCAAGGAGGCTATAAATTACCAGCAATTCATGTACATGATGAAATAAAGAATTAGGAAAGGGCTTCTAGGAAGGGTGTCCTTTAAAATCTAGTTCCTTGTTTCTTGTTTCTTCTTACTTGTTGTTCCCCACCTCAATCCAAATGGTGGATGATGATGATGATGATGATGATGATGATGATTCATGTTTTGAGTTGAAGTTTCATTTTCACAGGATGTTATTGTAGTTTACCACTTAAACACACCAAAACACTCCAACTGCAGTATGCAACAGCTCATCAAACATCCTTTCCATAAGCGAGAGTCTATTTCTATTTAGCAGACCGTTTCCCCCTCATACTTGGTACCATTTATGCTTGAGATCTAAACTTCTGTATCCCCCCCCCCCCCCCGGTGACGTCAGACCATTGTTCTCGCTTTGAGGACCACGGTGCAGAGTCAAAGAGCAGAATAAAGCGAGTTGGGAAAGGAAAAGGTGCTGGTTCAAAAGCGGAACGCAGATAAAGATTTGAGAGTTGTGCCTTTTCAAGGGCTTTTTGCACACCAAAAATAGTAGAGAAATAAAACCCCAATCAAATGATATTGCTATTTTTTTTTAAAGGATTTATTCAGAAATATACTTGCAATCTGGTGATATTATCATGCTTTTAGTATGCAAAGTACTTTACAGCCTGTAGTTTGGCAAGGTGGTGGGAAATCAATTCTGCTGGAAAAGAGGGGACCGGCATGTCCTCCTTCCCTGCAGAATCAGGCTGTGGCAGCTGGAATGACTGTGCGGGGGGGGGGGGTTGGAGAGGGGCAGGACACCATGGCAGGACACATAGGATGTCGCCCATGGGCTGGACGTTGTCTACCCTTGGATTGCATTTTATGAATCTCTTTAATCCTCAAAATATCCTTGAGGTTGTTGTTTTTTAAAAAAAAAATTCTTTGGGCCTCTGAGACTGGCCATGCCAAACCACCACCACCACCACCACACACACACACACACACACACACACACACACACACACACACACCCATGGCTAAGCGGGGATTAAAGGCTGATCTTCCATATCAAACTCCAAAACTGTATTCTCTAGAATGATCAAAAAGACATTCAAGATCCATGTTTAACAAGTCTGGATTCATATTTATGGACTGATTTTGGGAGTTGATAAGCGCTCTCTTTCCCATACTCAGCTGGCCTCCGATCTTAGAGCACTCTCTTGAAAACCGGCAGTCCAAAAAGGAGATATAATTAGAGTGTTGGCAATTGTGTGGGTTTGATACCAGCTAATTAAAAACCTTGTGGTTTTGGTGTGTGTGTGTGTGTGTGTGTGTTTAGAAGGTGAGGGGGAGTTGAAAAGTGCAAGGAGTGCCTCTAGGATATAAGCATAGCTTTCGGTGTTACAGCCCTCAAACTGCTCTCAAGTGGCATGAAGAATGTGAAATGGCTCCATTGTGACACTTGGGGATGGATTTCTGATCAGTAATTAACCCTTAGAGCAACAGATGCCTGCACACCTCCATCTAAGCAACATTATTTTGCATGAGCACATCTCTCAGTACTTTCTGGAGAGGCTTTGCAAGGGGAAATGTCTAAAATCCCCTACAACAAATGAGCAACAGCTACCTATTTACTGTGCATTGTGCACTATAAATTGAATTTCCAGAAGGCCCTGAAGTTTGCTTAATGTGGAATGTCTTCTGTAGACCCGAGAACATTTTGGCACATCTATTCATCACCAAAGAACATTTGGTAGAAACCCAATGAGTCTTTATAGTTGGAAGAACTAGGGAAAGAAAATATGGGAAGGCAGCCTGACAGCAAAGGTACAATAAATAATATTTATTTTAACACATGTCAAGAAAATTGGGCCTTCAATAAATAATTATCTGGCTCCGTCCATTCATAATATGTAATTAGCTGCAAGGATAAAAAATAACTTCACATCTTGATCCTCATATGTACAGCAGTGCAAAAGAAACTTTAATAAAAAGAGTAAATAAGAAAAGTTGTCACTGTGTACTCTTGCTGATTTCCAGCAACATTGGGCAACTATTCAAAGTATGGTTTGAGGAAGTGTTTTTTGTATATAAAGAAGGCTTTTAATTCAGCTGATTATTTTTTAAAAAATAAGCCTCATAAAGTGTAAGGTCAATTCACTGCTCTGCTCCCCTTGAGACTTTAATTAGTCCTTTCCCAGTTCCTACCATGACAACTGATGTTCATTAACTCACAGAGCTGGGAGGAAATGGCATTTTAAAACAATATATTCCAATCCCATTGTTTGCAGACCTCTGAAGTGTCCTGCGGACCAACATCTTGTTCTATTGCCATCTTGCAACCAACTTCTTCGGCAGGGAACTTGAGCCTCTTGAGGAAAGTCCCACAGGTAATATTCAGTCAGGAGGCCCCAAATGCCAGTTTGGCAACCTAGCAAAGGCACAGTATGCATTTTTGGTGGGAGAGAGGAAATGGGACGAGTCTGGTTTGGGGGAATGAATGGGCTTGGAGGAATGAGAGCAGAATGAATCACACAGAGCAAGTTGGCCAAGGAAAACGCATATGGAGGGAACGTGACATAGAAGAATGAAATCTGAAAAGAACTGGGCAAATAATGGAACGGAGAGGTAAATGGAGATAAATGGAATGGAGATTTTCCTAGATGCCAGATTGTTCAAGGGCTCATGTAAGTTAAGCTGCAGTAATATACAAGGGCAGGGATAAGATGCAAGAAGCACAGAAGGATTTTTAAAATTACTTTTAAAAACTCATCCTGGCATCAAATATTTCTGGCTACCATTTTTTTTCCTTTCCATCTTTTATGCCTGTATCTCCATGGGCTGTGATCTCTCTCTCTCTCATCCTAGATAAATGTCCCATTTGCTTTTTAGACCTTCTGCTAGCTCAGTTCCTTAACTGCATGCACCTTTTGAACTGCCCTACAATACTACGTCCATGATTTCCCCTTTTGTGTGCAGCATAGGCTTGGTTGCGTATCTATGCACACAAGGATTTCTCCCTTTCTCTGTCAGCAATTCCTTGCTCAGTGCGGAGCTGCTTTTAAAAGTCCCTCAAACTTTAGGCAAGGCCTATCTGCCAGTATGGATGCTACTTCCAAAGAGAAATCACACACATACAAAGCCAGCAAAGGCCTTTGAACTGAGGTCTATGTATGTTGTGTTACTCTGACTTCTGCCAGTAGCTTCCTAGAGCATTCAATTATTTGCAAACTTCAGTGAGTGCAATTTATGTTCTATATAACTGATATTATCATCCTGATTTTTCTGGAAATCATCCCAGCCAGCTTACAAAAACAGAAACAATAAAAATACATTTTTAAAAAAACAATGCATAAAACAGTGTTCTATATATATCAGAAATATAAAACCGAACTCACAAGAGCAGCAGTCATTAAACCAACTTAAAAGCTGCGGTCACAACTATTCCATAAAGCAGCAGAAGAATTAAACATTAAAAGACTTTGGAAATAAATAAATAAAAAGTCTTCAGTAGACATCCGAAAAGGGTGAGGGAAGGGAGAGCTTGGCAGATCTTTATCGGGATGGTATTCCACAGTTTTTGTGCCACCATATGGGTAGTCTTGCCTTTTTCACCTGCCGAATCCCACATAGGACAGAGAGCAGGTCCAGAACCCCTGACCTTGACTGTAAAGTTTGGGCAGGTTCATTTGGGAGCAGGTGGTTCTTACTTGCCTGACTTAAGGTTCATGAAGCCAGGAAAGTAGTTCTTTATGTTCTACAGTCAAAGTAATTAAAATTGTACAAGGTTAACCTGGAATTCAATCAGCAGAAGTTGCTGAGTGTCATCTTTTGGGAATTGGGGTACTTGAATTAGGGATGATATTGTTATTATTATTGTTTATTAGACATCTTCTTCAGAAAAAAAAGACTCAATGCATCTTATATCAGGAATTAAAACATACTTTTTTAAAAAAAATAACGTTTAAATTAAAAACAATTTTAAACAGCTAAAAACAAGTAACAATAAAATAGCAGAAAAAGTCTCCACCTGAACGTTCATCTAAAAGCAAAAATTGGAGGTCAGCATGTAATATGCTGATAGTACCAACTTGCTTGTTGCTGATGTGTCAGCTGACAGATTTCTAAACTTCCTCATATCTCCAGGAATATCTTTAGGCATTATCATGAGGGCACAAATTTACAAAGCAGAACTTTGAAAAAACAAGAGAACAGGGTGCTCCTGAAGTGGTATGTCAGTAAACTTCAGCACAACATGGCTCAGTGGGGAGTTAACTATTTGCATTACATTGTGAAACTTGATTTATCAACCATAAGAAGGCCTAATTCATGTGAAATCATCCACCCAAAAGATCTGAGCCATCACCCATGCGATTGCACTGCACCAAACCCCAGCTCTGTGTAGAGATGGTCAATCAGGGTAGATAAATACATCAGAATATAAGAGTCTTTCTGGGTGAGACCAAAGGCCTACGTAGTCCAACGTTCTGTTCCCAGAGTGGTCAACCAGATGCCTATGGGAAGCCCATAAGCAGGACATGAGTGAAATAGCTCCTTCCCGCTCATATTCTTGAGCAACTGGTATTTAGAGGCATACCCAGCAAAGTGGCGGGGAAGGGGGGCAGGATTATAACTTATGCACAGAGGCCTGCGTGAGATTACGTGTGAGTATAGGTACTGAACACATGATCAGTAGCTTCACTTTTTGCAGTGTTCAGATTGTGTGTTAAGATACTACACATTGGGGAGCATGCACCTATCCAATAGGTAGGGTGCTTGCGTGTCCTCTAATCAGCAATATCAGCTGCACTTATGTTTTCAAGCTACTAACCACTAGGCTACATATGCTAATATATAGGAGTTTCTGAGTCCATGGCTAGACCAGGCCTATATCCCGGGATTGCCCTGGGATCATCCCTGTACATCCAAATGACACACAGGGGATTGTGGGAGCAGGCAGGGACGCCCCCTCCATTTGCCTGGGATAATCCTTAGATCTAGCTAAGGCCGGAGTAAATTTTGGTCTTATCACCAATTTAATTAATCATAATGCTAAACACCGTGGAGAGTGTCTCCCTTGCTCCCTTCAATGTACTCCTTCAGGTTTCTCTGCAACTCAGAACATGACGACTGTTCATTTAGCATCACATGACAAAGGAGATATGATCATGTTCCTAGCTACGAGGCAATTTAAAATATCAGTAGCCAGCCCGGCATTCTAGGTATGCCCATGTGCTTTCTGCTGTGGTGGGTTTCAAGTTTAGCAGAGTCCCCTGTGTGTTTTAATATGACGTGCAGCCCAATGCTATGCATGTTCACTCAAGAAAAACAAACATACACTTTATTCAATGGGACTTCCTTTCAAGTAGCTGTCCATAAAACTATAGCCTGTGTGGACATGGGCACACATTAGACAATGCTGATGTTGAGGATCCTAGAATGTCACCAAAGGGCTTGCTTACCGTTTCATCCACCCTTGATCATAAGGAGTCCACCCTTGACCACAAGGTTCCATGGATCCAATAAACCAACATTTTATAGATATAGATGAGCCCGTGTGGTATTGTGATTACTGGGCAGACTCGGGTTCACCTTCCCATTCACCCATGAAGCTCACTGGGTAACTTGGGGTCAGTCACTTTCTCTCAGTATAACCTACCTCTCAGGAATGTTGTGAAGATAAAATGGGGTAAGGAACTATATATGCCATCTTGAATTCCTTGAAGTTAAGATGCAATATACATGTAATAAATAATAGAAATACTGAGGGCATACATGTGAGTTGGTATTCTTTGATGAGAGCAAATGGCCTATACTGTAGGCCAGTCTCCTGTATCTAAATCCTTGTGCTGTGTAAAACAGGCTTCATGAGTGAACAGCACCTGATTTTCCCAAGTCTGTAGGTTGCACCCTGTGTCAGGTTTCACTGTGCTAGGACAGCCTGTTAATGTTTATCTGAAGAGAAAATGTTTTGTAGACTTGGCAATTTTTCTCAGTTGTGTACTCTTCCAACGTCATTATTCCACGTATTGCCCTGAGATGAGGACAAGTGTCGTACTGATGTAAAACTGTACACTGGACCTGCTTATGACCCATAATGTACTAGAAGAGGAGAGGAATTAATAAATATTATTTAAAAAAATGCTCTGCTTGCTGATTGGGCATGGCGATTCTGACTAGAAGATTGCAACACGGTACCCTAGAATGCCCAGAAGGCTATTTATTTATTTATTTATTTCATTTCATTTTTATACTGCCCAATAGCTGAAGCTCTCTGGGCTAATGGGAGAAGCTCTCTCAGTCTACTTTCTCTAAACACAGAAATATGGATTTTTGATCACTCCAAAACCTAATCTTAGAGCCAAGCTGCACTTCATTCCAAGAAGGCTGTAAGTGTAGTGGTTCCTTTCCTCCCCCCTGTTTCCACAACTTTCCTTCTGTTTGGACCGATTTATTTATTTTAACGTTTGTATCCCACCCTATTACCACTGGGATCTCAGGGCGGCGTACAGTTAAAATCAGAACAATATAAACATAAATAATTTACAAAGCTAAAAATGTATGAAATCGTTAACAAATTAAAACCAGTAGAATTCTTTTTAAAAGCAATAAAACTATTAAAATCAATTAAAACTCATGGAGAATTTAGCCCTTGAAAGCTTTGATAAAAAGCCATGTTTCAACTTGGTGCTGAAATGAAGCCAGTGCCAGCGCCAGTTGGGCCTCCAAGGGGAGGGTATTCCACAAGCGAGGTGCCACAACAGAGAAAGCCCTCTCCCACATCCCACCAGAATGCATGCCTCGCATTGGTGGGACACGGAGTAGGGCTTCTCCAACAGATCTCAAATCTCAGGCAGGCATATATAGGGAGAGGCGCTCCCTCAGGTACCGAGGTCCCAAGACATTTAGGGCCTTGAATGTCATTGCCAACACCTTGAATTCTGACCGGAAGCGTATAGGCAGCCAATGCAATTCTTTTAAGACCAGTGTTCTATGGTCTTTATACGATGTTCTAGCTGCTGCATTTTGCACCAGCTGCAAATTACCTAACCTTGTGCAAAAAGATTACTGAAATTAGCTGTGCTCCTCCTGATTCATGATAGATTCCTCTCCTTCCTGTGGCCCTGTTGTTGTTTTTAAAGTCCTGCAACAAAACATGTGCTTGTAAAAGAATTTTTGGAGAACACAAAATGTTGCATTTTACAGTGTTCCTGAGAAGGATTTTATTCAAATTGCATTGGCCCAATAAATAATATTTCATCCTCTTTAGAGCAGGGCTGAACAACCTCAGGCCCAGGGGCCAAATACAGCCCTCCTGGGCTTCCCAAGACGTTCCACCCCCTTCCCCCGACTCTACCCCTTTCCCCTCAACCACCAACCATTTGGAGGTTTCCTGGCTTTTGTACAGTTTTCCCACATTTTAAAAGATTGAAATTAGAGCTATGCACAAAAGGATGTCTCAAAATTCTCCACCCTACTTGTGGGCAGAGAAACTGGGGGTTGGGCAATTTCACTGAATTTCTCAAGGAGGAGGAGAAATTCTCAACAATTTCTCACAGGTAGGGCTCACTATTGATAGGGGTTGTTGCAGTGTTCCTTTTTTCCTAATGTTTTTGTTTGTTTTAAATTTGGGCTTTCACTGCTAGTGGCAACAGCATCACTTGCTGGCAGCCTGGCCTTATTTTGCATCCTTCACAATGCAGGTGTGAGGAGGGCAGTGTTGTATCTAGGTCCAAGGAAGAGATGGCTGTTGGCCCAGCACTTGCTCTATCTTCCAATTTCCTGAAAGTTTTCTTCTCCCATGGAAGAGGTTTCCATTGTTCTGTCTCATTCCCAGGGTGCTTTATCATTTACTTTTAGAGTGTTTTTGAGCATACATGAGGCAGCCAAGGGTGCTGTGTGTGTTTCCTTTCTACTACACACCTCTGTATTGCTCTGCAGCCTCTCAAGCTGCCTGCACTGCCTGATCTGGAAAAAAAAAGCCCTATGGGAGAAATTACCTCATGATTTCTTCCCCTGGGGTTTAACTGAAGTGCAGGAAGGCTATAGGCTGCAGAGAGATGATTGTACAATGAAAGTCAGCCCACTCACGCACACTCCTCAGTCAGGTGAGCACAAGCAACCCAAACCCAACCCATGAGAATTTCTCTTGAAATTTTCTTCACCATTAGATTTCTCTTCTTTATTTTTAAACAATTTCTATCAAATTGAATGAGAATGGTTGAAAAAATGCGGGTGAAATTTTCATCACAGCACTAGTTGTAATGCCTCTTGTAAGGCTTAGTTATAGTAAGGTGCTTTCTGCACCTCCTGGCCTTCCAGGAGGGAGGGGGGAGAATCTTGGGATTTCCTGGTTTCGAGATCCTCCCCCTGGGTGCACACGCTTGTGCTATGTTCTGGGATGGCACGGGCGCCATTTTTTAAATTATTATTTTTTAAGCAGCAGGGCTTCAAAATACTCACATTAAAAGTGTGTGTATTTTTAAAAAACAAACAAACCTGAAACTGCCCCCCAAACCCCTTCCCTGCCATTCCAGGGGTGGCAAAATTGCTGCCATCCCCTCCCCTGATAGGCACAGAGCCACGCGGCATGGCTCCATGCCCATTTCTGGTGCTGCATTTACTTGCGAGTAAGCGCAGCACCAGGCAGGATGGGTGCCCACACCTTCCACGGTCTCAGGACGGTCCCGAGACCACAGGAAGAATCGGGTTTTCCCAGAGTTTCTTTATCCCTGGGAAAACCCATGCCCGTTCTCTGTCGTCCCCCTCCCCCGACCCCAGGAGTTCCTGTGCGTAATTTGAATGCACAGGGAGTCAGCTGTGACCTGCCCAAACTATCGAGCTGGTGTAGACATGGCCTAAGAGGTTTAAGCTACAATATGCTGGTGGTTTTTGTATTTTTTGATCTTACTCCTTTGCCTTTGGCCCCGTCCCCCACTGGAATGTGGCCCTCAAGAGCTTCTCTGAAACTGAATTTGGCCCTCGGGGCGAAAGACATCCCCTAACCTAGAGGTTTGATCTCCTTGTTTCCATCTTACCAAGGCATGCCCATTCTGAATGCCTTTCTCTCAAGTCTGCAGTCCTAGAGCTTTATCACACCAGCGTTATATTGTACAATCACTGCGAATTGCATGCAAAGGACTCAGAAGTTTTCCACCATATAATCTGCTTTGATTATGAAGTACTCCCATGCATCCTGCCTTAATAGTGCTATAAAGCCGAAAGATTCACTGTATTTAGCCCCTACATTTTAAGCATATCTTCCCGAGCCGCCGCTAGGGCGCAGGAGCAGAATTTTAAAGAAATGCTTACATCTGCATAAGCTTTAAAGATAAAGACACCAAAATTGGCGCAGTAATAGATATTAGGGAGAGCTTTAAGCATACCAAATTTGAATTGAATTGGGTCATCCATTGATTTTTTATGATTTTTTTTTTTTACATTTCCCCCCTTAAACTCACTTCCTGGTATGCATAGGATCACTGTCACCTGGTAGCAAAAACAACAACAATGGCGAAAGCTTAGCACTACGGGGATAATCCAAGGGAAGCAGGTACGTGGGATGAAGCTCCTATGCATACGCACTTGTAAGTCTAATTGAATTTAGTGAGACTTACTTCAGAGTAAACATGTTTAGGATCAGGCCGCATGTCTCATATTTACAGTATAAGCGAATACATGTTGACTTTGTTCAGAAGTGAGTCACAGTGAATCCAGGGGTGTTTGTCCCCTAGTTAAGTGTGTTCCTTTTTGGTAAGAGAAATGCTCTGGTCTCTCGGCTGAAGGATACTTGACAACTGCTTCAAACTGGAAGGAAGAGTTTGCTAGTTTCACTCTCCCCCTCAGCCCCCACCCCAAGTACAGTTTCCCCTCAGAAGCTCACAGCAACATGTCCTTCCTCTTTCATCCAACTTCAGGAAGGGAAGGGCGTTTGACTGCCTTAATAACTTGGCCTGAGTAAAAACAAACCTCAAGCCTGGCGGGGCACAAGTTGAAAGTTTATGAAGATGCATTATGGGGAAGGAAATAAGATTGCGAGAAAGATGCTTGCAAACAGCAGAGCTAGGTGTTTGGTGGTGCTCTCAGAGTGGGTGGAAGTGCTTGGGGAAAGAATGACATGCTGTCTATTTTGCAAACAGCATCTTCCTTAGGCAAATCTTTAAGCAGTTCAGCCAAAGGAGGCTGGCAGGCAGGAGTCTTGTTCGGTATTTTCAAAAATAGAAATATTCCCATAAAGCACATGTCTAATCAACAAACGTCAGTCCGGGGATGCCCTTAGAGTAAATGAGTTATATCCACTGTGGTGTTTGCTAAGCAAAAACTGAAGTGTAAAACCACAGAAAATACAATCAGTGCTTTAATATGTACAAAACAAAGGGAGATGGTTCCAAATGCATTTTAAGCACAAACAGCTCTTCATCAGAGGATACATTTCTGTCAACACCACACAGTTCATATACTTGCTATTCCTTTAATAATTCTTTGTAGACCTGAGGTCTTGTTTTGAGAACTGGTTCTGTCCTTTTTGTTTCGTTTGTTTCAGTTTTTATTGAAATGCCTGGCCTGCAGACATCATGAATAATCCAAACCTAAAGATAGCAAATACCAATTGCAATGCTTCAGACAATGAACAAAATATAATTATATAAAATAGTCAGTATATATAAAGTGCTTTGTCCTCCTTTTAGTGAGGCTAGGTTACAAGAGCTTGTAAGTAGCTCTTTTTATTTTTTTGAAAATCAAAACATTATTTTCTTCCCTGATGTTTTCCCCATCAAGGCACTATTCTAGGAAACTTCTTATTAGAATCCTCGAGGACTCATCCAAATATTCTTAACTGGCTGCCCGCAGCATGAGACACATTACTGGCCAGTAGCTATTTCAAGCAAAGAAATCTGGACAAATACATTCAAAGAATAAGATGGATAAAAAGCAACAATTATGTGTTAGCATTAAATCTCGGATAACAAAAGAGCCAAGTTAAAAGATGTCAGCTTATCTAGGACAGAGTAGCCCAAGAAGCTGATCTATTACTCAAAGAATCATTTGGACAGAGGGAAGACCCTTCCCTTCAAAAGCCACATGACTTGACTCAGACCCAGGAAGTAATCTTTGCCCTGAGATGCATATGGTGAGGAGAGATGGGAAGACCTAAAGGACTACAGTCAAAGCCTGACACCAAGCAAGGTTATTATTACCCATATTATAGGGGGACAGCAACAAATTAGAGGAAGAGAAGACATTCTCTAATGCCCAGGGTTCCTAAACCATTACTGCTTTGCTGTATCTCCTTCTCCTATACTGTCTGGACAGCTCCCAATTCCACATCCTCATTCTATACCTTTATCCTTCCTGTTTCAGCTATTAAAGTTCACTCTCAAATGTCATATTGAGCTGGTTTGGATGTCACACTAAACCATGGTTTATCATGATGTGAACCAGCTGCAGAAAATCTTGGGCTCATGTGTTCTCCCCTCCCCTCCCCTCCTCAGGCACAAGAGATTAGCAGCTTTTGCCTCCATTTTTCATTAACCACAGCTTGTTTCATCCAACCCAAACAAACTGCAGTTAATCCTAACCATGGTTAGTTGAAACAAGTCAACTTCAAACTACGAGTTATAAAGCTGGCTTAAGATCAACCCACAGTCGACTCTGGACTTAACACTAAATGGCAGTTAAATCAAAACGGAAGTGAAAACATCCAGTTTCCTCCTCATTACTGTGCTGGAGGAGGAGAGAGAAACTTGTGATCCCAAAGCTGGTCTCAGTCACAGTAAGCCATGGTTTACTGTGACATCTGAGCTGGCCTTTTGTGAACTAGCACCACTAAAATGCTGTGTGCGGAGTGGGAATCAATACTGCAGGCCTAAGAGCTTTTCATTATGTACAAAATAAGAGAAAAGTATATTTTACTCTTTTCAATTTCCCTGATGTTTACAGCAGTGGAAAAAACAGTCCCTGAATTCTCTCGGGTGCTTAGAATAGCTCTTAAACCCAGAAAGGCTGGGAAGGCCTTCGGTTCACCAATCCAGATACTTTGTGGAGGAATATAATAGTAATAATAATAATAATAATAATAATAATAATAATAATAATAATAATGAGATAGGCAGACAAACAGAAAGGAAAAATGTGCCACTGCTTTATAAAGGATGCAGATTGTATTATATTCTCTGCTGTGTTTGACTTTGGCACTTTCACATCTCCTTGTCAATTATGCTCTGAAAATAAATAAATGGGAGATGAACTATATTTAAAACAACAAAGAATACTTGGGTTATCTGGAAGTTTGTTTTACTTCATGCTGCGACCAAAGAGCCAAATGTTAGAGCTTAGCCTTTCTTGCTGCAGCCGGGCAAAGGAGCCAACAGCACTTGCTCCCCACCCACCTCACACCTTCTACTCCCCTCTCTCCTGCACCTGTTGACTCATGTCCGAATATCAACTTCCCATCTGACAGCCCTTGAGAACTGGCAATGGACACGAAGCAAAACCAGAAGGAGGGGGCGGGGAGCGACATATCAGGGGGGGAAAAAAATCTGTTAAGCAAACCAATCAACTAGACGACCAGCGAGTTATAACTGAGCTGAACTGATGCCAGTGCTGCAGTTTTGTCAGCTCTGTGAAGGGGATCACAACATCTCTCTCTCCAAAGCTGAACTGGTAATAAGCAAATCGAATGTGAAAGCCTGAGGCAACGTCCCACACTTGAAGCCTGGACAGAGGCAATGCCTGAGACTCTCCTGTAAATTCAGTTCCATCTGGCCAGCCAAGATATACAACTCAAAGCTGGTGTAGGCAACCTGGTGCCTTCCAGGTGTTTTGGACTACAACTCCCATAATCCCTGACCATGAGTCATGTTGGTTGGGGGTTATCGGAGTTGTAGTCCAAAACATCCGGAAGGTACTGGGTTGCCTACCTCAGAATTCAAAATTTACTAACCACTTAGCATCTCATAGAGATCTATATACTGTCTAGGGAATTCCTGTGCCTCGAAATGTTGATTCATTTGAAATGCAAGCTTAATGAATCATCAACATTGTTGCAACAAGCCTTCCTAATTCGAGAAAACATGCCTCCTTCCTTCTGTCTTCTCCGCTCCCTCCTCCCACCTCCAAGTGCAATTTGAAATTAAAAGTGGGAGCTAGACTTTGATTGCCAGATGAGGGAGCTCTGTGCCAAGCAAGAAATCACAAACTTTTTTCCATTGCAAGCCTGGGCTTGTGCATGACAGATAGCGGCATCATATTCTGCAACCGGGAAGGGGGCAAATACAGCCACTCACAGGGCAGGCTGCCAATGTTTGCTGGCCCAATCAAAATGCATGTGTGCACATGGCACACATGTTCATATACACCCCAGAAAAGGGCATTGGATGGTTTCAGAGAGGATTTCATACACTCCCAGCAATAGCCTAAGCCTCCTCTGTAAGGTTCAGTTCAAAATGTGAAAGCAAAAAGAGTTCTAGAATAACATTTCAAGGATTATTACATTTTTGAAGAATCCTAACAGTTTGGCACTATTCTGTTTGAGGATTTAGGGTGTTTTGTTTGTTTGTTTGTTTGTTTTAAAGTAGAAAAGGATACACCTTACTCAGATCAGAAAATTCTGGTCTAGTTCAATCGACATGGAGAATAGTAACAAGATTGTTAGGTATGGCCCAAAGCCTTCAGTTAGGGCAGATCTATTGAAGGGCATCAATGCTGATATATATTGCACAAAATCACACAATATATCACTGAATGAGCTGTGGACCCTGTGGTCCTCCTAAAATGCAGTAGAAGCCAAAGGGATATTGTCTGGTGGGTTAAGGGGACATGGCTACACAGCTTAGTGAACCTAAAATGCTATTGGCCACAAGGCTTTTATGTAGCCTAAACACCTCCAGGCAGGGACGACGTAAAGCATCAAGCACACTGGGTACTAATTTAACAACCAAAAATAATATAATGACCCAGGATCAATCCCATTTCTATTCCAGAATTCATTGCCTACGTGTTCTTGTGGGCTGCATTTTAACCAAATAGAAAAAGTGGCATTTATGGAGAGTGGAAGAGATGACATTTTCTTGTCTTGATTATAGTTTTAATTGCTTAATGTCTTTAAAATCAGTTCATGAATTTAAGTAGTTAGCAAGGGGACCTTAAATGAGAACTGCTTGCAAGCTACTTGCTGATCCAAAACCAGCAGAGCACCACTCTGAGCAATAAATACCTTTACCTTCCTGTCACTGCTGGACTAGAAGTCAGAGAAGGACAAATGAAAGCATTGGCACACAGGTGATTTACCCCCTCTACCATTTGAAATAAAATATTATTTTACATTGCAGCACAAATTAGGCAATAAACATTTCACTCCTCCCAGATGTCTTGCTGTCATCATCTGGCTTATGTCAACAGGAGGAAAAAGTTTGTTGGTTAATGATTTTAGAATAACGAGGTTTAATCCATGCCAGTTCCCTGCCATTTGAGACCATGCCTTTCCATCTGCCAAGACTCTAAATATGGAACAATGACCCAAAGTGTTGGATACCCACAACATTTGCATGGGGACAATCTAATAAATGGGCGAGGGTGGATTGGTTTAGCTACAAGCAACACTACACACCGTCTCAGTTTCACAACTATATAAGCATCTATGATTTGAATAGTGTTGGCTGTGTGGGTAGAAACAAAACATATATCTAAAATGAAGGGACGTTGAAAGGTATGTTTACAGTGCTAATATCAACGAAGATTTGGTATTAATGAGGATTTCAGAAGTTATACTTGCACTGGTTCCTACACATTGGCCTTTTTATACGTAAAGGACTTGGGAATCGCAAGTTGCAGTGAAGAACATATTCAAGCAATAGTCAGTATGGACAATGTTAAAAAAAAAAGTAAACACTTGACTTTACAGCATTCTCAAAAACTGTACAACCAACCCTAACTTCTTGCCTTAAACTTTAAGGCACTCCTTAAAGCTGTCATCTTCCGATGAGAGGGAGAGCCATCTGTAGCACCAGATTCCTTCTTGAGTTAAGGGATTTCACTTTTAGGAACAGCAGCTCAGTTCAATATTCCTACAACTGTGAGGTAGATGAGCATGGTAACACTCCATCATGCTAATACATTCCTTTGTGGCATGGCCCTTACATTGTCTTAGCTCTTGTGGAAGAAGAGGGCATATACAAATGCATATACAAATCCAAATAGCCCTTTCTTTAAATACTTTCCATAGCCTGCTAACAAGTTAGCACAGGGTTCCTCCTACATTTTGTGCAAATCTTTCCTTAGCTGTAGCTGCTGTACAGCCACTACATGCTATTCCCTGTTTCAGTGTCATACGGCGACAATAAAGACCATGCTAAAGATTGTCTGTGCTAGGCTCTGCCCCCTGGAACCTAATGTTACCATGCAACACAGTACCTTTGCAATGCAAAAACGCTTCCCCAGTAGGGGGGCATCCTTCTTCACACAGCAATTCGCTAGCCGTCTCGTGTCCCATATGATAGCCATTGTGATCCTCATTGAAGTCGCCTTTCCCATTGCTATTGGAATATCCATTGATGTACAATTTCGGGACAGTCCTCCGGAAGCAGAGGATCTCCTGGAAAGCATACCTGAAGTCTGGGCTTCGGCAGTAAATTAAGGGGTTGAAAGCAGAATTGACATATCCCACCCAGTTCAAAATGATGTACACGGAATTGGGAATCAAGGGCTCATGGATGGCATGCACAATGTGGACAATGAAGAAAGGCAGCCAACACAAGGTAAAGGTGCCCATGATAATGCCCAAGGTTTTGAGAGCTTTGTGTTCTTTCAAGCAAAACTTGGACGCTCTCCTGTGACCTGCCTTCCCAGCATTTTGCTCGTGCTGTAAACTTTGCTGATGGAACCGCCCTTCACATTTGTCGATCTTCTTGAGGTGCTTCTGGGCAACCTGGAAGACCCTAGCATAGACAAAAACCATGACCACCAACGGCAAATAGAAGGAGATGATGGAAGAAGCAATGGCATACTCTCGGTTGATGAAGAAGTCACAGCAAGTCTCGTCATTATAGCACTTTGTAGCCTCTGGCTTGTCAGATTTGTACCAGTCCACCCAGATAGGCAAGAAGGATGTCAGGATAGAAATGAGCCAAACTAACAGGATGACCATCCTGGCTTTATTCTTGGTCAAATGGCTTTGATACTTGAAAGGGGAAGTGATGGCGAAGTACCTGTCCACGGCAATTACGCAGAGAGTCTCGATGCTGGCTGTTACGCACAGCACGTCGATGGAGGTCCAAAACTTGCACCAGAAGCTCCCGAACTTCCAGGTGCGCTGGATGATGTGGCTGGCTCCGAAAGGGACCACCCCCAGCCCCATCAGCAGGTCCGCACAAGCCAGGGAGGTGATGAAGTAGTTGGTGACGGTCTGCAGCCTCTGGAACCGGGCGATGGCCGTGATCACCAGCACGTTGCCAAAGACGATGGCCAGCACGATCAGGGACATGAGGATGCCCATGCCCACCGCCCAGCTCTCGTTGGACTCGGTGCAATTGCCCCGGCAATGCCCGTCGCCGCTGCCATTCGCGCTCAACATGGGCTGCACCGAGCTGGCGGCGCTCACTGTTTCCATAGCGCTAGCGAGCTATAGGCAGGCAGCTCGAAAAGTTCCGATCGCCTTGGCCGCCGCCGCTCTTACTTCCAGCAAGTCCCAGCAACTCCGCTCGCAGCGCGCGGAGGCTCCGCCGCCAAGCCGTCCCCGCCCCTCCCTCTGCGTGTGCGTGACGGATCCGAAGTCCCCTGCCACTTAACCTTTGCAGGCGCTCTGCTCCCAGTCGCTGCAGCAGGCAGGAGGAGGCACGCTGGAGGCGATCCAGGCTTGGCAAGCGCGCGCCGGGCTTGGCGGGACTGGAAGCCTCATCCAGCCAGCACAGCAGCCTTGACAGCGGCGCGGGCTGTTTGCTGCTGCTGCTGCTGCTGCTGCCGCTGCCGTCGTCCTCGGAGCCTCCCCGCTTTGGTCACCTCCCGTGCGCGCCTGTCAAATAACCCTGGTTGACTAGAACTTGTCCGGAGGAGCCCGTTATTTTTAAGGGAGTTTATAGGAACTCTTAATTGTGACGTCGAGCAGCCCCCAGCCAATAGGCTGCTGGGAGGGCCACACGCACCGCGGGGAGAGCTCGGCGGTTGCTGCTGCTGCCGCCGCCTCTCCGCTTCCGTCTGTCAGATGCCGCTTTCAGAGGACCGCCTGCGGCAGCTGCTCTTTGCAAACTTATAGCCTGGAGCGTGTGGTCCGGCCCGACAGGAAAGCCGCCCGCCTCGTCTGTAGCCCGCCGTTTGTCACCTGCCTCGAGAAGCAGCGTCGGAGAGGAGCAGCCTGTAAGATCTGGAAGAGGGCTGGGAATGGGGGTGCCCCGCCCCCCGTTGTGGCGGTGGGCAAGAAGGACTTTGAGCGGGAAGGACGGACGAATATGTGCCTTCGACGGTGCACCGTCGGGTGCCTCGAGCGGCCAGGGACTCGCCAAACGCCCTCTTTTGGCAAATACGCCGCCCTCTGCCACTCCGCGCTCAGCACCCTGTGGGAGCAGGGAAGACCTGCACTCCTATTCCATCGCCGTTTCATCCTGCCAAAAAGTTACCTCCTGTAATTTCTGACCAAAGGAAGAAAATCAAGGATCCATTAAATCAAAAAGGGATCCTCAGGATTTCATAAGATTTTAAAAGAGGACACCCACAAAACCACCATCCAATCACAAAACCACATCTGCCTCCACAGACTGAACCAGAAAAAAACAGGGATCCACCATGGCACAAAAACAGGGATCTGAGACATGTCTGCAGGCAGATGTGCTCTTTGATTTCATGGTGTTTGGGGATATTTTTCTTGTAAAAACCATGACGATCCCTGCCTCAGATCCATGTTTTTGAGCTGTGGCTGCGTTCATGAGTGGCAGATCCTGGTTCATTCTGTGGAGGTAAATTAGATATGCTCTAATTGGATGGTGGTTTTGTGGGTGTCCTCTTTAAAAATTGTACGAAATCATGAGGATCCCTTTTAGATTTCATGGTTCCTTGTTTTACCCAGCCCCCTTTCCAAACCTTTTGGTCCTAATTCAGCCTTACCCAACCTGGTGCTTTCTAGATGTGTTGGACTACAATTCATAGTATCCCCTAGCTAGCTGGTTCCTGGTAAAATATTGCCCCTGTTTAGACTTTGTGAGATTTGAGGAATGCCTTTTTCTTTGTTAGTGTACATTCAACTACACCAGGATGACCATTTTTTAGTTTTCTGGCTCTCCCCATGAGAGTCTTCCAGATAGTAAATGCTGTTGAATGTATTCTAGTAGCTGCTAAGCATTATAACCATTGTGAAGCCAAAAGTGCAATTCTAGGCATCTTTAGTCAGAAAAAAATTCCTACAATGTCCAGCATTACTCAGCCAACCATGGACTTCCTGGAAGTACTTGGTTGGCCATTGCGGGACAACGGATGCTGGACTTGGTCTAATCCAGGAGGGATCCTCTTCTGTTTGAAACTTAGCATAATCAGCTAAGAGTGTGTTAGTGTGGGTCAGGGGGATCAATCCTTTATGTGGCAGCAATCCTTATGTCAAAATAAAAGTACCCCTGTTTTTATCTATGAAATATTTGAGGGCGTGTAACGTATCAGAGCTTGGAAGGAGAGAAAAAAGCAATTCCAATCCCACTCATTTTGTCCCTGTGACTCATTCATCACAATGCTATGGATTCTCTTCCTTGACATCCTTCCATCCCAGTGTAAACCCATGCACTCCAACTCCCAGTTTTAACTCAAGTGGCTAATCATGAGAATACTTGACTCAGATTCTCATCAAATTGTAATTCCTTCCTCCACCCCAACATACACTTTTCTCTTACCCCAGCTCACCACTCCCCCGTGGGTTACCATTTTAGCTCAACCTCTTGATGATAACCTGCTGCTACAGAATGGGAAATTAAAAAGGAAACAGGCTAGTCTTTAAGGGTGCAATCTTACGCCAACTTAAAAGTCACTTCACTGGCAAAGTATAAAATGTTGTTTACTACCTTTAAAGCCCTACATGGTTTGGGTCCAGGTTACCTGCGGGATCACCTTCTCCCATACAATCCGCCCCACACACTCAGGTCCTCTGGGAAGGGTTTCTCCAGTCAGCCACAACTAGGCTGGCAACTGTTAGACAGAGGAACTTTTCTTCTGCTGCCCCCAGACTGTGGAATGGCCTGCTGGAGGAGATTCGCCAGCTTAAAGCTCTCTCTGAGTTTAAGACAGCTGTGAAAACTAGCCTCTTCCAGCAGTCCTATCCAGATGAATTTTAAACCTAAGAATTTTGAGATGCTGTGATTGTTATTTTAATATTGTATTGGTTTTATATGCTGTTTTAACTAATTTTATGTATTATATTGTATTTAGTGTTGTTACCCGCCTCAATCTAGAGGGAGAGATGGGTAATAAATAGATGATGATGATGATGATGATGATGATGATGATGATGCATGTTTAGACAGGAAAAAAGTCCTACAACATGAGCATTTCCCAGCCAGTCATGGTGGGAGTTGTAAGCCTTTTTTCTGTCTGAACATGCATAGGATTGTGGCTTAAATATCATTAAAGGATATCAGTTTGTTTTGCAACTACATTAAACTTGTAATTCTATCCTGTTCTGTTGGGATTTGTAGACTCAGGAAAGAGTACCCGAGCAGTCTGGAGAGAGAGCTGTGTGTGCATATAGTTTACTTCTTGTTAGAGTTGAACTCTCTCTTATTTTTCATTTTGAATGATCATTTCAGGCTGCATATATATTTTTGCAATTTTCAGTAGTTCAACTGAAATGTGGATAGTTTATTGAAAAGCCCATTTTATGGGTGTGGTGGATATAAAGTGTGGACAAAATATTTGATTAATAAATTATGTCACTGCAACTTAGTTTTACACAATGTACTAAGGATCAGCTTAACTTGAAAACTGGAGAAAGATGTGCACCTTTTTTTATATGGATTTCATTACACTTGGGTTGAAAACTCGTTTCGTTACAAATCATTGCAAAATTTATCTTTTGATTTTCTCTCAGAATTTAGTGGACTTGCCCTGGAGCCAGATAGTTTAATTAGAGTAAGGAAAACTTCTTTTCTGTTTAGAAAAGTGTGGAATAAATAATAAGTCACTCCATTACAAGAAGGAAGGGAGACAATGCAAATAGGTGGACATCCAGATGACAATCTTATGTGAAATAAATAGGTATATGGAGAAACTGAATCAAATTCTGGAAGAGTTACCACTGTTGAAAAGTGTAAATGGCTACATTTTCAAAATTCATCTATGTAAATAATATACTTTGCATTAATATTTTTAAAAGTTCCTGAAACGTAATCAATTATTATTTTAACTAGCCATTATTTTAACTAGCCCTCAAATTTAACTCCTTTAATAGTGCTTTAATAGTGCAATAGTGCTTTAATAGTCCTTTAATAGTGCAATCCTATGAATGTTTACTCAGAAGTAAGTTCCACTGTATTCAGTGTGGTGTGAGATAACTGTCACAACTAAACCTGCCTTTATTTCTTCCTAAAACAGAACAGATGCTATCGGGCCCATGTGAGATGACTGTACATTACAGTTTACTTCCTTCAGGTTGACTGTGCATAGACTTGATAAAAGACCATATCCGATTTGCAAATTTTTGTAATTTACAGGAGTCATCACAGGATAGTTTATAGATCTCCCATTGTTCCCAGAGATTCTGCATATCTTGTACAGTTTTTAATTATTTGATTGGAATACTTGAAGTCCTACGGATTCCTGCATGTGTCGCCCATAGTTTCAGATACCTCACAGCGCATTCTAATAGATGACTCTGTAGAGGCTACATCCACTACAGTGACAATAGGCTTTTTGGTCTAGTTCTGGTTGAGCAGTACTTTAGCAAGAGTTCAAGCCGAGCAGATCTCTCCCATTTGTACTATCTGAGATCCTTTCACGGCAGATAACAGGGAGCTTGTCTTGATGAGGGGTTTGCCCAAGAGTGGATTTGGAGTTGTGGCAGGTCATCTATTTGATGCAGCCACCATCCTGAAGCCATCCCGGGGCAAACCCCCTAAACTCCGCTTAAAAAAAGTCGGGCGCTTTCCCCTACTTTTTTTAAGCGGAGGCATGCCACAGCCGATGGCACCCCCGATTGGTTGCCATCAGCTGGAGGACAGCCGGTTCAGGTGCTGCTCATCCCTCTCTTCCTCCCCCTCCGGCTGCCCCGTTGCTTCCCCCACTTTTTATTTATTTTTTAATCTGTAGATGCAAACCTTCACATCTACAGATTAAAAAAAATGGGGGGGGAGGAATGGGGCAGCCGGAGGGGGAGGGATGACCTCCCTCTGGCTGCCTTGTTCCTCCCCCCTCCCCAGTGCTCGGCCTGGTGGTGGCAGCAACTCCTCATTGGTGCTCCTTCCCATGCAGAGTCTGAGGCCTTGCGGTGCCCTCAAGACAGGGCCAGGGAGTGACCTTGGGACTTTCATGTGCTCTTCTACTGTGTTGTGCCTCCCCACTCCTTATCTATGTTTTCCATTTGTTCAGTTTTCAGAAAGTGCAAATGAGAAACAGTAGTGGAGAAAGAAAGAAAATGCTAGAGGGGCTGGAAGACAAGACAATAACTGTGGACAAACAATAGGATGGTCATCACCCCAACCCAGCTCGTATGGCTTCCAAAAGCAGCTGGCTGGCTGCCACCGGAAGCAATGCTGAAGTAGATGGACCTTGGTCTGAGTCAGCGGAGCATGTCTTACATTAATGTCTTATATTAATTGTGTGAAACGAAAGTCATCTGCTCTGTTTGCCAGACCCCTATTGCTCAGGGATGCATATCCATTGTGGCCATGTCTAACATGGCCACAAGTGGGAGATTGTTTTAGCTGTAATGTAGATATGTAGGAGGCCATAAGATGGGAAGTTAGGGAAGCTTTCGTAATAAGGGGCTAAGCATGGACGATGCAATTCCCCATAGTAAGCAGATGTAGTACACCTAGGATCCCCTCCAGTTTCAAGCAACATTCTAAGATTTCCTTCTGCTACATTGGTGATGATTTATTTAACTAACCTGTATGACATTGCTGCTTGGACTGAGGTTGAAACATGCAAAGGAAGTGATAGCGTTAAGAACCATGAAGGAGGAAATGACGTAATTTCAAGTTGCTGAAACATCTGCTTTCTCTTTAGTGGATCTGTTTGGCAGTTAAGGATCTACAGGACCTTTCTATCGTATATTAGGGAACAGTTCAGTTCATTCCAGAGCCGTTAATATTTCACATTTTCACAGGCAGTAAAGGGACTCTTTCATTTACTTGTGAAAATAACATAAAAAAGAACGTTTTGCATAATAGGCTTTACATTTTCAAGATGCAATAGTTGTTGTTTGTTCCAGCACTAATTTAGTAAAGTAGTACCTACTTGTTTGCTTGCACATTTAAGGGGGGGAAATAATCATATTTAAAGATGAATTCATTTAATTGAAACGATAAGTGGTAAATATCTAAAGTGAATGCCATTTCTCCAGCTAGCAGCAGAGGTAGCTGTGTTGTTGGCTGTTACAGGTCTGATCCAATCATTCTAGCTATTCTCTCCTAAGCATGCTTACTCCAGAGTAGACACTGTGTTGAGTTGCATCCTTTGAAAAGTTGCCACAAGTACAAATAAATGTCTATAATAGCCATCAGCACTGCATAGAATATATCTGTCGTCCAAGGAGCTATTGAGACGTGGAAGTATATGTAAGACAGCTCCAACACTTCTTTTTATTATTATAGATGAGAAGCCACTCTGGGAATTTAGAATAGAGAAGCAGTGGGAAGAGTGCTGCTTACCTCCTTCTCCATCCTCCAATTATTTGTTCCAATTCTTAGTCTTTCTCTCATATGCACATATGGGGTTTTTCCCCACATGGTGCTTCAACTGCATATTTGGAAGGATAAAAACACAACTGTGGTGTTATAGGGTAAAAACTGCTGGGGGATATTTGGGATGGAGAAGTGGCAGAAGGGGAAAGGCTGCAGCACCTTTCCCCTCACCTCTGCTCAAAATTCTCTCCTCTATAAATGTCTCCTTGATTCATATACAGTGTTGAGCTTCTCTTATATCCACTTGCATGTAACATATAGTCAGCTCCTATATCCAGCATGATAACCATGTTATTCAAGCAAGACATGGTTTGTCTTCTAATGTATATGCAGTGAAGTGGGACAGAAACATTTCCAGCGCTTTATGGCCCCTTTCTACACCTAAGGGTTATCCCAGGAAAATGGAGGGATTTGGATGCACAGGAAGAATCCAGGGATGATCCTGGGGGGAAAGGCAGGTACAGAAACAGCCTATGTAGAAAAAATTCCATTTCATAAATGTATTAGTAAAAATGAATTTGTGCCAATTGCAAATACAATATTAGGCAAACTTGGCATTTTCAAAGTTGTAATTCATGTTTTTCAAGTGATTACCCCTAGAATAGATCTATGTCAGTGAAATACATATATGTCTGAGAGTGAAGTAGAACTAAGAAATAGTGACAGCAAAACTGAAAATGCCCCAACAACCTTAGTGGATGAGAGTTGAACTCTGTTGAAGTAGATGAGTGATCATCATTAAGCACAGTTCTTTGGGTTGCTAAAATTAATGAGTGTGTCCTGAATTTCCCCCCCCCCGCCTTAAATTTAAACATTGACTTTAAATATTCACAAGTGTTCTAATAAAAATGTCTACATAATACATCATTTCAATTGCATGAAGTGTGCTTTAATTTCCCCCCTTAAACATTTCAGGTCAAATACATGGTGTATTGGGACAAAAAAATAACATGGGGTTTGTTTGTTTTAGCTTTGTTTACTAAATACAAGTAAAATAAACATGCTAAATTAGATCTCTCTAGGGCAAGGATGGGCAAATTGTGGTCCTGCAGATGTTTTGACCTACAGCTTCCATCAGCCCTAATCAGCATAACTAATGGTGAGGAATAATGGGAGTTGTAGGCTAAAACATCTTGGGGGCACACATTGCCCACCTCTGTAAGGCTTAGAAGAAGAAGCTCTTGGCTTAACTCTAGAAAATATAGGGCTTTAAAAATCCCCTTGTTAATGAGTACATAATAACAACAGCAACAACTACACGAGTCCACATCTGTAGGAACAGCTTAGAATATTGAAAGCTTAGAAGCAGCTGTTGGCTTTAGGCTTCACTGCTATTCCCCTCCCTTGGTTCCTATTGCTCCTACAGCAGCCAATGCTGCAGCTGGACCAAAAGGATGCTCCAGAAGCATACTGTGGCAGAGGCATGAAGACCCCAATGCTGATCTTCAGGATTTCTGCTTTGATAGCCTGGATCATAGTTGATAGGTGTGGAAATGTTATCTATGTACCAAGCACTGCATTGTACACAAGGGGCAATAAGTGTTCTAGCTTTAAATAAAGATGGGGTTGCAAGATACAGCTGAAACAGGAAATTTGAGCATGACCACAGTTTCCCTAGTTAGCTTTCTGTGCATTGTGAAGGAATATTGGTAACTTCTTTGTTTTAAATCTGAAAAATGTACCCCCCATACTTAACTACTTTTTTTAAAGCCACAGATCATATAAAGTAGTGATTTCACAAGGTTTTGTAAGTCCAAAGGTGCAGCTCCAGGCATGACTTTGTTTGCATTTAGACACACACAAGTGAGCAAAATGGAGCAATATGTTTTGTCCCATAAAATGGATTTCAAGAATCCAGAGCTGTCATTTGGAGATGTCATATGGGAAGGCAAAAAAGAGAGTAAAGCTGTATGATGTACTCTAATTTTCGGCTTGATTGATTCTCTGTGCTAATTTGCAGGGAATTTGCATATTGTAGTGGTTTTTAGAGAGTGTGCTGAGATGGCACATTTTGTCCCTTTGCTTGCAGTTCGTTGGGCCTCATTACCTTGGCCACTCATCTGAAAATGCAAATTTACTCCCATCAGGAACCAGACTGATTTGACCGTTAATGCACAGGATTGTGGTGCCTTGTTGAGCCTAGTGCCACAGTGAATGTTCTCTCTGCGGATCATTCTGATCTGATGGAAGCTGGATCAACTACATCCTTTGCATGAAAGATGTCTAACACTGACATTGCCAACATCGGGAGCTGCATGTTGGCACGGTTTAATGTTACCTGCTCATCTCTTTTTAAGCATATTCTCATTGGTTTGGGGAGTGTAGGTAGAAGCATTTTGGACTATTTTCAAGCAACAGCTTCCAGCAGTGCCAGCCCCAGGTTTTTGAGGGCTCTTGGGCAAGACCCCTTCAGTGGCGCCCCTCCCTCAATGGACATGTCTACACCAGCCCTATATCCTGGGATCGTCCCTGTGTATCCAAATGCCGCACAGGATCTCGGGAGCAGGCAGGGACAATCCCTCCATTTTCCTGGGATAACCCTTAGGTGTAGAAAGGGCCAATGAGTCAACCTCCCCACCATCATTGTCACCAGCTACTATTGCACCTCATCTCATCTTTCTCATCATTGTACCACTTGCTTGCCTGACATACAGAGAGCCAGTGAGCAAGTAGGCAGTGATATCTACTGTTTCTCCTTACCACTACCTCCAAGCAAGAGCAAAAGGCTGATGAACAAGCAGGTTGCAATGGTGAAGAGGAGGAACAATTCCAGGGGGCTCCTGTCAATGGGCCCGAGCTGGGCTGGGGTCCCTGGACAGGTGCCCAGCCATGCTTATCCTTGACGTCAGTGCTGGCTTCCAAGACTGGCTAGGGTTGTATATTGCAAAAGCCTTGGCTAGATAGCCACAAACATATGGATTGCTGAGCACAGCTAACTTAAGAACCAGCCCTCTGTTCTTAAATGAGCATTCTCATTAGCTTCCGTAAGTCTGTGGTTAAAATGCTGTTTCTGGTAGTGATGTGTGACACACCCACAGCTACACACATTGGCCTTGCCTTGAAAACCAGTTGGGCTTTTCAAGAGATAACAAGGAATGGTTGGAAAATCTCAAGGGTTGCTTCTGGGGGCGGGGAGGATATTATTAGTCATTTGAAAGGAAAGCTTTATTTTATTTTGGAAACCCTGCTTTTTACATACCCCCTTCCTTTGAAAAGGGGAAGGGCAGGTAATGCTCAGAGACAGCTGAAAATATGCTCCTGAGCATTCTAAAGAGTATCATTTCCTGCTGGAATTATGATCCCTGCATGAAATGACACTCCTGAGTATGCCCAAGAGCAGGAATCGTTTTCAAGTATGAGTGAGAAAGTGCCTGTCCGTGAGGCCTGCAGCTGGTAACCATCTCTCCCTTGTCAAATGTAAAGGTGCTATTTTTTCTGGTGAAGAGAGGGGAACTAGTAGGGGCTACTAGTAGCAGAGGCAGTGGGTGAACCCAATTTCAAGTCTACTCTATACATGAAAGAGTCTGTAGTTGGCTTGAAACGGGCATGTCTTTTCAAGAGAGGGGAGTTTACTTTTCAAGACTCCCCACCACTGCCATTTCCTCAGCATCACTAATTTTAAGATGTGTCTGCAGACGAATCATCTCAAAGCTTTATAGGAAGTGTCCTGGCCACCTGTCCTATAATAAGGCATATGTGGGTCAACTGGAGATTTTAAAAAAAGAGGAAGATAAAAGGCTTAGAATCCAATAAGTTTGACAAGAAGCCTTGGTATGTTTGCATTAGGAAAAAGACTGAACAGGACACAATGATCTTGACATATTTATAAGTCTACAAAAACGAAGACAAGTGACAATTGTTTCCTTTTGCTGCAAAAAACTGAACAAGAATTAAGTGTTCCAAGGCAGATTTAGATTAGATATTAGAGAGTTTTTTCCAAACTAAAAAAGAGTCACATAATGGAACAAGTTGCTTAAGACAGTTATGGAATGTTCTCCAAGGTGTTTTCAAAGGAAGTCTACGTTTCTGTCACAGATGTTGTAGGTATAACAGTCCTTTGGTTCGCTACATTGGAGGCGGCCTTTGAAATCTTTCTTTCATTGCATGAACACTTCCCTGGCCTCCCCACTCCATTCTCAGTGGGTTGGGGATAAATACAGTAGCCAACAAATGTGGAGGGTGTGGCTAAGGCTGTTCTATTTGTTCTCAGCACTAGAAAGAAAGCTTGGGTGTGTCCATCTTTACAGCCAGGAAAACAGCAAGAGGGGAAGGCGTTTATGCATCCTAAAACAAAAGAGAAAATATTCTCAGGTGCTTGAAAAAACTTTTATTATGACTAACACGTTTCGGAAAAGGCTTTCCTTCTTCAGGGGCTGTAATTGAAATCATTGCAAAACATTACTAATAGTTTAAAACTGAAAATATGTAAGCATGTCTAAAAGCTTACAACAAATAATGTACTAAAGTGCATCCACAATTGACAAGACTTCTAAGACATAACCATTAAAAAAAAGTTTTGCTTTGGGTAAAAGTTCTAATGTATTGCCTTTTCCTACTGGTATGTTGAAATCAAATTCACATGTTAAAATAAAAAAGCTTGGGTGTATCCATCTTTACAATCAGCCACTCTTTTGCTTCTTCAGTGAGGTCACTATTATTATTATTATTATTATTATTATTATTATTATTTATTTATTTATTTATATAGCACCATCAATGTACATGGTGCTGTACAGAGTAAAACAGTAAATAGCAAGACCCTGCCGCATAGGCTTACATTCTAATAAGAGAATGTTTATGTTACCTTGGAGTGGGGAGGGGAAATGTTTGGAAAAAGTGAAATGTCACGTCATTGGTATGACAGTGTTCTTTTCTGGTCATTTTCAATGCCAGACCACCCAACTGCTATAACGCTCTCCCCACCACATATGTTTCATGTTTCATCATGATATTTTATTTTTATTTTTAAAATGAATACCCTTCCATTAAAATTGCTTAAAGTGGCTTAAACTGTAATAAGAAAGTAAAATAATAAATGCAACAAAAATACAAATTAGTAACAATGCAAAGATAAAACAGACAAGATAGAACTCCATCAGACAAGCATTTTCCTGCATGCTCGTTACTGGGCATGCCCAGATTTTCATGGGTCCCTCTCATGACATCTGCCTCCTGAGCACCTCCCGCCCCTTCTAGCCTTTACGCAACGGAAAAAAACCCCAGTAAGTCCAACTTATTTTTAAAGACAGAAGTTGCCGCTATCTCATGCTGTGTGCAGGAGAAGAAGCGGGATCAAACCGGCCCACTGAATGGGCCATGTGCAAGTTGTTTACTTCCTTTTTCAAAAGAGGAAGTAATGAGGGACAAACATGCAGGCGGAGAAGCAACGGTAAGCAATCATGGTTTTCCCCCATGTGATGGCGCTCTATAATGTTGCTGATCAGAAAGATCTTTGTATAGTGCTATTGCTTTTTTACATCGCAGTTCTATATATGTTTACTCAAAGTGGCTTACTCCCAGGTTAGTGGGTTTAGGATTGCAGTGTTAGGCTTATCTGGGAGTAAGTGTCATTGTACTCAGTGGAACTTCTCAGTCGACATATGGCTTGTATGCTCAATCTTGTTCTTAGTTCACTTGCTTGATTGCCTGCTCTTTTGATCTTATTTAAGATATTAACAGAGTTGTTTTAATGCTGCCTCGTACCTGTCGTATTTCATATTTTATTGCTGTCGTTTTATTTTGTGATCCACCCCGAGGACCCTTTGTTATAGGATGGCATGTCAATGCAAATAAGCAGTGCTTTGAATTAGACCTGGAAGCAAACTGAAGCCAGTGAACCTGTCGGAAATAAGAGAGTCACACATTCCCAATATCTGGCTCCGGTCAGTATCTGGACGCAGCATTTTGGACCAGCTGAAGTTTCCAGACACTTTTCATAAGCAACCTCATATAGACTGCATTGCAATAGTCCAATTGTGATGTATTTAAAGCAGTGTTCTTCAACTGGTCTAGATGCAGGACCCACCTCGGACTCCCAACCTGCAATATGCAACCCACTTCCATAATTTTCTCCATGCCCAATATTGTGGCAACAGCTTTGTTGTGACTCATCTGGACTGATCTCACAACCTACTTTTGGATCGCGACCCACCAGTTGAAGACCACTGATTTAAGGTATATCAGATATATTGTGCTGTGAGAGATGTACATTCTTACCATGGAGTAAGTTATAGGTTGATGTGGAAAAATACACAGGTCTTGTTCAATGGACCTTCTGATCTTTCCACATGCTTGAGCTTGCAAGGTGTCCTCGAGGCTTCCTAGTGCCCAAGACCTGTTTTCTCAAACACATTAATGTATCATTGTAAAGCAGTAGTTGTCATATCCTTGGCATATACAGCTTTTAGAAAAACAAAACCGAAAATGCTGATGACAGACAAGTGTTGAGCCCAGCTGCAATTTGACATGGGAAGGCGTGGGTCAGGAGGAATGGAAGGGCTGAACATTTCCATTCACACGGCTTCCCCATTGAGGGTTGGCAACTTCTACAGCAGGCTCCCTCAGCCTGGTGCCTTCCGGAAGTTTTCAACTATACTATTTATCATCCCTGGCCATTGACCATGTTGGCTGAGGCAGATGAGAGTTGTAGTCCAAAATATCTGGAGGCCACCAGATTTGGGAAGGCTGCAGTACTGGGAGAGCTCTTTCTCACCACTGCTGCCCCTCCTTGCACAATTGAGGAACCTGGAGCAAACATTCAGTCTGTAAGCCCCCAAATTGCAAGGGATCTTGCATGTCATAAAATCTTGAGGTTTGCAACTTCTATAAATAGACCAGTTTTGTGTCCCCATATAAAGAAACATTCTTCAGATAAGATAATATGAGATTATGATTTTGTCAGAGTAGAGTAACGAATAGTGGAATTAGAGTCTCTTGTTCCAGAGGGGACATTTTCTGCATTTCCTGCTTATCTAGTACTTGAGATTATCTCATGCACACTTGAATGTCGATGTGCACTTAGATCTCTGCTATGCGCTGCTGCTATGGGATCCATGAGTCCCACTGGCAGGGCACATACCTATTGGTACACCAGAGTCTGAAGCAGGATTGAAGTCCCAAAGAAGCCATCCACAGGCCCTGCCTTGTATAAATATATTATGTTGTCTAAATGAATGGATTGCTTGACAGCTGAGTGTGAGTTTGTTTCACCTTCAGACAAAAGAATTTGGCAAGCAACCGACATGTCCCATTCAATGGCTGGTTGTTGTGGTAACATAACAATCTCACTTAGTACCTCTTTAGTCACCTCCTTTTCTCCCTTTCTTAAATCTTAGGTGGGGCTCTTTGAGATTACCTGAAGCTGTGAATCACTAATGAAGGAGTTTATTTGTTTGGTTTCAACTGTTTCCTAGATTCTAATTAAGGATTAACATGGAGGGCATAACTTCTGGATGGGAGAAGGGGGACAAGGAGGGGCTTTTAATCCATTTGCCTCAGAAGGCTTTTCTACATGGGGCTTTAACCTGCCAATTTACCAAGACTTCTGCTTCCAGATTCTTTGTAGGAATAAGCTTAACTTCTTCACATGTGTTTTATCTAAAAGTTTTCTTTCTCTACCTTTCTATATGTTTCATTACACAACCACTAGGTGGAGCTGTGGTATAGCGGAATTGCACAAATACACCACAGTTTCCTGCTGCCATTCACAGAAATACCAGACCTTTCTCGTTAGGAAAAAACAAAACAAATTATGCTATAATAGTTGCAAAGCATGGGAGATGCTCTAGAAGATGACAAGTTCAGGTAAAGCACTCACAAACTACCATGAGTGAGGAATCATGAGTGCATAATAAATGCCTTGTGTTCTTAATTATCCCCGCTCCAGCAGGCAAGTCGGCAGGCATTGAACTAGAAACCGTATCAGATGGTTTCAGCAATGCCCTTTGGGTAGTCTGAAATGAAAGAGAGGCACGGTCACTTACTCAGCCTCCCTTCCATTTCAGAACATCCCAAGGCTTTTTCCAGTACTGCTTGGCACTATTGCACAAGGAATGAAACCCAAAAGAGGTACGTCAAGATACAGGGTAGTGGTTCCAGGAATCCATGCAATATGCTATTGGATAAATCATCAACTACTATTGTAGGTTTAGCCATGTATGCAATTTGAAGCAGAGCAGGCAGGTATCCAGCACAAACAGGGGTGGCCTGTGACTCCGCTCAGCTCTGCTTAGGAGAACCGAACAGAGCCCTGGCTCCACACATGCCCATTTTCAGCAGATAGCCACAACCTAATTCCTTTCCACCCATCTATAACCAGTTAAGGTAGCCAGGCGGATTCCTATTTTCCCCCTCCTGCCTGTCACCACAGCAGTGGCCAGAACCCCTTTCCTCTCCATTTTGGGATGAAGATTAATTTAGGGTGCTTCCAGACAGAGGAGTCCTAGCACTACCATTCAGAAGACATTGTGCAGCTATTCCATCTTTTCTTCTTAATAGATTTCTGCTTTAAAAAAGTCAGAAGAAGCCATGGAGAAATTCAGGATGCTTATCAGTGGAAGCCATCATAATCTCCCCCCACCCCTGTAAAATTTTGTGAATGAGGCAGGGTGATGGCAAGTTAAAACGCCTCACCTGGAAGCACCCTTCTTGTTTTCTTCTGTATCAGAAACAGCATTACTAGCACAGCTGAGGGAGGACATGAACATGAGGTGTGTCATGGATTATCTCTCAAAAATGCCCTTACACAGATGTGCGAAGACAAGTGCTTTGGATGCATAGAAAGGAAACTAGACCAAATTATTGACATGCCAAACTAGATGTGACATTAACTATGTGAAAAATGAATGTGTGCAGGCAGACTGCCAGAGTGCGGGTGGGGAGAGATGGTGGAACAGACTTGAGATTGCAGCAAGCTGGGGAGAAAACTAAAAAGTGCCCAATGGAAGAAGAGTCCTGTGAGACTTAAAGGACAAAGATTAGCAACTTCATTGGGCAAATTCACACAATCATGGAAGGAAAAGAAGCCATGGTGCTTATTTTCCCTCCCCGCACTTACTGGTTGCAAGCCATCAAATTAGCATAATTACATGTCGTGATGTCCGAACTCTGAAACCCTAGAACAAGCCATGGGTTTCAAGGTGGTTTGCAAACCATTCCAGCCAGCCATTCTGTCCAGGTTAGGACATCATGACAACCTGCACCCAGTGAGGGTAACTAAGCTAATTAGGCAAATTGTGATGGGCATGTGTGATTGTGCATGTGCAAACCTGATCGTTGGGGCTCTTCACACAACACATTAACCCACACTCAGTGATTGAACCGTGGGTTGTTTTTTGAACTGTGGGTAGTTTGTTGAACCATGGGTTTATGTGTTGTCTGAGCCCAGGACATTTTCTGTAGGTTGTCCTGTTAACCATGTAGTGTGGCTTAACCACCCTGAACAACCCAACAACAAACCATGGGTTCTCAAGGTGGCTTATTCAAGAAAACTGGGAACAATTTTGTGTCATGTAAACAGGCGGCCAGTGCAGTCATTTCAGAACCAAATGCACATGATTCCCCTGCAACCACCCAAAGTCAACCCTGTGGAACATATCACAGTTGAAGGAGTTACAACAGCATAGATGAGGGTTGCTAAATCCTTACTCTCCATGTAAGGTCCTTGTGTGCATACAGGATGGAGATGATAGAAAATATTCTCGGAGAACAGTTGCCAGATGGGAATCCAGAAGCAGAGGAAGAACCACAAGTGCCACCAGCATTAACTGGTCATTTGGCAAGACCAATTAATTGATTAACAATAGACCAAATCTATAGAAGAGACACAGGGTCGATTCACGTGACATGGCTGGCTCATTGTGGATTACTTAACTACTACTGCAACTTAAGTGAGGGTGGTTTAACCGTCAAATACCCCACGCACAGGAAAGGTGCTACCATTAGGCCAACTAGGCAGCCACCTAGGGCAGAGACCTCAGAGGGGCGCAGTAGTGCCTTTTAAGGGTCAGCTTTGCACAAATTAGCTGTTTTAAGAAAAAAAACATAATAAAAGGAAAATATAATAGTTCAGAAAATCTTCTTGAACAGCTGAATCTAAGTTGGCAATTTTGGGGAGGGGGGTGCAAGTAGCTCGCCTTGCCTAGGGCTCAAAATAGTCTGGCCCAGGCCCTGCCCACGAACAACATGGCAGAACCCCCAATGAGCCCAGTCGGGGAATGCACAATCAAAATCACCATGGCAAACACCTGGCATGTGCCACAGCTCATTGTGGGTTAAACAACCCACAATAAGCCCGCTGTGTTTTGCGAACCGTGTCATAGACAAGCTGTAAGACATCCGTAAGTCAGATGTGTGCTCCAGAAAGACCAAAGAGTTTATTATAACCACATGAGAAGAGCTCTGCTTATTCAGATCAAAGGCCTATTCTGTTTTCTCACATTGGCAACCACATGGGAAGCCCCGAACCAGGGCTTGAGGGCAATAGCCTTCTCGTACCGTTGCTCCCCAGCAACTGGTATTCAGAGGCAACATGCCTCTGATCTTGATCTTGGAGGTATTAAGAATAAACTGCAGGGTACAAAGTGTATTGACATTCTCAACAAAGTGAGATGTAAAGATACAGTTCCAAGCTGCCCACATTTCTATCTTGGTCACATATGAAAGCACGTGTCCCTCATATCACGTGCCTCAAGGGCGCCTCTGTGCAAAGAGATAATGCTGCTTCCTCCTAGAAGCTGTGTGTTAGAGGGAAACCACCCTGCCAACAGGACCCTGTTATCCAAATAATGATTAATGAAAGCTTTTGCAGATTCCTCTCACACAGGATTAAGCTGAAAAGTTTCATCCGTGATATACAAGCACTCAGAAAGGTTTTCCTCAGGCAGCCGCTTCTGCTGAATCATTGTTGGGGCTCTCAGTTCGCTGCAGCCTTTAGTTTTCATTGATGTTCCGCTGTTCCAATTATGTCATCCTTGCGATGTGTCACAATGGGCACCCCCTTTATCAAGGGGAACAAGTTATTCCCCCCTGCTTTCATCTGCAAAGAACAACCTGACAACTTTGTTGATCGTTGTCGATTTACAGGATTATTTGAGCTTGTTATTGCACGAGCAGGACCACTTCTTAAGTTACTATGTAAGTATTCACTCTCAGATGTGTTTCTATCTCTACCCAACCTCACCCCTCCCTGGCCAGACCTCCTTTTTGTGGGACCTTGTCTGATGAAGAGATTTGGACATTCCAAAAGCTGGCACATTTTTTGTGATCTTTTGTTTACGCTTAATCATGGTATTATTACACCAATATGGATAAATGTACAGAATCTTCTAAATACAAGCTGGTGAGGAGAATATCACTATATTCAAAAGCAACAGCATGGGTTTGGTTTTTCTTTCTTTCCTTTTTAGCTCACTTATTTCAAGCATGCGGAGTGTAGTATACGGATCAGGATTAATAGCATTTTCCCCATATTAATTACATACCGTGAGGAGCCTTCAAGGGTCGCCATGCAGTCTGCCAGGCTTCCCCAGTTATCCAATGTCAAGACCCTACAATAGCTAAGGGCTGGTTTTTTATTTATTTTTCTTACTGCCAACATGGCTTCCCATGGTTATTTCCTGAAGATTTAAGTTTTAATCCCATACTCACTTACCTGGAAGTAAGTCCTATTGAACTCAGTGGGGCTTACCTCTGAGTAGACATGCATAGCTTGCACTCTTAATCTTTTATTTTGATTCAACATCACCTACAATTAGTTAGTGTAATAATTATTTTTATCACTTGATTTAAGGGAGTGTAGAGGTATATAATTTTTCATGTGATCATCTGCCAAAAAATAAGCATATAAGGCTTGTCTATACAGCTTGTTTACCCTGACTTAAATGCTCATATTCATGTTTTAGGACACATGACGCAGCCGTCCATTTGCCGTAGTGCCAGGTTTTTAACGCAATAATGCACATCTTTGCATTCACAATTTACCACGACTTTTAGATCACGTCCGAGTTTGCACCACGTTATGGCTATGTGTCTTTGGGGGAGTTAAATCGCATTTTGACATGTGGGTGGAGCTTTCAGGGTAGAACAACGTGATTGGCTGATTTCCCACCAATCAGCTGTCTCGTTCCTTCGCGCCAGTTTTAGTTTGAATTCTCTGATTCTGCGGAGCTCCGCAGAGAAAGCTACTTAAAACAAATTTATTTTTTATTTATTGCATTTCAATACCACCCAATAGCAGAAGCTCTCTGGGTGTTTCACAAAAACAAAGAGGGGGGAACGGGCAGCCAGAGGAAGGAGACATGTTCTGCTGCCTCGTTCCTTTCCCTCTGTGGCCTCATTCCTCCCCTCCCCCACTCCCGGTTTGTCTGTGAATCTGTGGAGCTCCGCATATAAAATTTATAGCTTCGCTCCTCTCTCCTCCGTAGCTTCATATATGCGATAATGTGCATGTGCGCATTTATAACTCACTATAAAAACAAATAAATTCAGAAAATAAATTGGGGTTGCTGCTGCAGTGTGACACCCTTTACCTACATTCAAATCGATGAAAATTTGGGTTTATATTTAATTATTTCAGCTGAACACTGGAATGCTAGAATTCCTTTATTCCCAGGTTGCTAGCAGTGGAGGGTGGCTCCATCCATTCTGAGTTTCAGTCAGAAGTCTAAGGGAGCTATCCAAGGTGTGGAACCTATTTGGGAGATTGGGTTCAGCACCTTGGATAGCCCCTTTAGAGTTCTGGATGATTCTGACTGAAACCCAAAGTGGATTCACAGCTCCACTGACATTGGAGCCACCAGCCTCCACTGGTTGTTAGGCTAAGCCTGACCGAAACCAAGAAGGACTTACAACATTCTCCACATTCAAATACATTGGGAATTCTCTATTCTTACTACTTTATTTCCCAATCTGGTTCAGAGCACTATGAATTTGATAGCTTACTACAACTTTTACTTTCTTTGGCTCATCTGTTTCTCTTCCCCTGTTTACATTACTTGTGTGAACACAGATGCACATTGATGGTGGGGGCAGCCATGCTGCAAAACAATGTTAAAGTGATCATACAAATGATAGTATCAAGATTCTTTTTGTGTGGTGTGATGTTTGACCAATCTGCAGGACTCTAGGTGCATATCAGGAAACATCACACAAAAAGAAACTTGTTGCAACCATATGTATGCTCATGTCAAGATCCCTTTTTTGCATTGTTTGATCAACCTAGAAGATGTAACGGAGCAAATAAAGGAGAAAGCTGAAGCAAACTGTGTGTGTGCTCCAAATTTACAAATTTTCTGGCTCGAATTAAAATTCAAGAGGAGTGAAACTTACAACAGAGCAAATAAGAGAAACAATAGATGAGGTCAGCATCATTAAAGTTAACGGATCAGACTGGAGACACAGCTGTGACATGATGGGGTGGCAGAAAAAATATCTCATGCATTTCCAAATCATTTTCAGTTTGTCTCTGGCTAAATCTAACCCTAGCACTATAGTGGCAAACCTTGAACCAAAAGTTTCAACTGAAGAACATATTTTTTAAAAAAGAAGGAGGCTGAGCAACCTGCATATTTTTTTTTCTATAATACAAAGAGAGTATTTTGCACTGGAAAGTGGGAACCATTGTGGACTCACTTGTGGAGCAACAGATCTCCATTCATACCAGGCAAAAGGAGGGGCTCCCATGGTCCTAGCAGGCTTCATCTATGTTCTCCTCCAGAAAGCAGCCTCTGGTGCAAGTCTGGGCAACGTTTTCACACCTGATTGCACTGCCATGCAGCAATGGGTGGTGAGTTGGGCTACACACACACACACACACACTCAAAAATAGCACGCAAGCCAGCTCTAATGCACTTTAGCGCACAGGGAGCTTCGGCTATTGGGCGGTATAAAAATGCAATAAATAAATAAATAAATAAATAAATTGCGCAGGTGTGCATACACACTAATGCGAAGTAGTAGAAGTAGAACAAAATTCTGGTTAAAATATCTGATTCCGTCAGTGTGCAGACGAAGGAATGAAAGACACCTGACAATCCGCAAAACACAGATGGAATGGATTTAACAAAATCCCAACATACATAGGATGGCATTGTTAGTGTACCTGTTTCATGCCTGTCACCATGCATTCTCCAGAGGTGGCCTCCATGGTTAGGAAAAAAAGCAAGTAGTATTTTATTTATTGACTGCCTTTACAGAGCTTTTAATGTCTATGTTCTATGGCATCCAGTGGAACTGGAACTTACGATGTTGTCTGATTTTTTTTTTATTGATTTTTTTTATTTTTATCTTCCAGACTGTCTGATATTCTTTATCTTCCAGTCTGGAGGGGATGGGAGGATGGTGAAGAAACTTAGTCTAGTACCGAAAAAATAATAATAATCATCTGACAGTAGCTGATTCTTCTCCTATAAAATCTAGTACTGAATGTAACAACTACATATTAGGAATTTATAATCTTTGAGCCAAATGTTATTTTTTTCCTGCATAAATCTATAAGGAAGATGAACAGAGATTAGAAAATGATGGGAGTAATGGGAGGCCAACAGAGGAAATAAAGGCAGCTTAATAAAAACTAATGTTTTAAAAACTTACTGATAGTAGTTGGGTGGGTATTGTTTTGTTTAAAAATAATTTTATAATATTTTGTGATTTTGCAGTGAGACTCATTTAGCAGGATTAAAAAAAAACTACAATTTCCCATGGACAATGAAGGTTTCAGACATGCTTGGAAGAGAGTCAGAAACTTTGGCTTTTGTAGACCACCTTGGCTGTGTCTCCATGCCCTACACCCCCAACCCCAACCCCAACCCCACACACCTTGTAAGTCTGGGAAACAGTGAGAAAACTTAGGCAAGGCAAAGTGGCAAACATCTGGTGATGACAGAGGATCTCTACCAGGCTAGGTCTTTTTGAGCATTCGGGAATTGTCAGATAATTCTCAATA
This sequence comes from Elgaria multicarinata webbii, assembly GCF_023053635.1. Classification (NCBI taxonomy): domain Eukaryota; kingdom Metazoa; phylum Chordata; class Lepidosauria; order Squamata; family Anguidae; genus Elgaria; species Elgaria multicarinata. The sequence goes on from NC_086173.1 coordinate 73,377,874, forward strand.
ATAGCTTAATTCATTCCAAACCAAGACGGTGTCAGCCTTGGTGAGCCTTTGAGCAGCTGCAACAGAAGCTAATGAGAATTTGAGGGCCAGATACGGGTGGCCAGGTTTAAGAGCAGAGAGACAGCATGGCAATTAGGTGAGTAACTCAAAACTGGGAAGTTGACATGGATGTGAAGGCTTTGTACTGCCTGCCATGTCACCATTGAGTGGTCAGCTGACAGTGTTCAGCCTGTGGGATCAGCTGACTATTCTGGCTAGAACTGCAGCTAGGAAGGCACCCTTATTTATTTATTTATTTATTTATTTTATTACATTTATATTCTGCCTTTTTTCCTCCTTCAGGAACCCAAGATGGCGTACAGTATCCTTCTCTCCATTTTATCCTCACAACATCCCTGTGAGGTAGGTTGGGCTGAGAGCCTGTGACTAGCCCAAAACTCAGTGGGCTTCCATGGCTTAGTGTGGACTAGATCCTGGATCTCCCACCTCCCAGTCCAACAATCTAGCCACTACACCACACTGGCTCTCTTAACTCACCGAATCTAATCTTACTAGGTTGCTGAGTGAAGGACCAGAGCCCTGGTGGTGCTGGAGTTCAAGAAGGAAAGACTGCTGCAGGCTTTGGTTGGGGTCACTCCCCTTGGTGCTTCACAGATGAGCAAGTTTCACCCAGTCTGAATTCATTTCTGTCTATTTTTCGTGTTCCTGCTTATATTCTGGAACTGCTGCCCTGACAAATACCGTGGTATAATGTACTTTCCCAAGGGTTCTCCCCATGTCAGGCCCATACCTGGGGAGGGGTGGGCTAGGAGGCCTGCCCCCCCTATATCTTCTCTACCACCTAAACATTTTTGTTTACCAATAAATAATTAAAAAACAGTTTACAATTTTGTCTTTAACAGGTCTGCAAACCAGATGAACTACCCCCCTCCCGCTTTTTTGGTGAACCCCCTGAACATTTTAAGCTGGCTGAGTCTGGTAATGCACCTCAAATTTGGCCTGCCATGACTGATCCAGTTACAAGTAAAAAAGGGGGGGGAAAGTCTTGAATATTTTATAGGAAGACAGTATTTAAAAAGAATGTAATCATTTCAATAAAAGCACATTAAAATATTCTAATATTATAATTGTCCAAATATTGTACATTTCATAGAATATATCCTACCTTCCACTGCAGAAATATTATAAATCTCATAAAATATTTTCCTTTTTTGTTTTCATTGGTGTGTGTGTGTGTGTGTGTGTTTAAATCAGTCTGTAGTTTATATTGTTACACACTCTTTACTTCCTTGAGTGGTGAGAAGTTCTAGGGACAGCACTACAGGATTTCCTTTTCCTGTGGTTGAGAGAGCACCGGAGCCTTGTGGTGTCTTTGTATTATTCATTGTATTTACAAATATGCAAACAGAGCATAGGTGGGGACAAACAGACATCCTGCTAGGCAGAAATGCTGCTGTTGCATAAGATCGTGTGTGTGTGTGTGTGTGTGTGTGTGTGTGTGTGTGTGAGAGAGAGAGAGAGAGAGAGAGAGAGAGAGAGAGAGAGAGAGAGAGAGATCTCCAGCATCTGAAGGAACTTTATCTTCAGTAAAAGCACAACTCGCTCCCTCCCACTCCATTTTCAGACTTGACCACTTACCTGGCACTGGCAGCACACCCCATGAGGGTGCAGGGGGCGGGGAAGGGAACTTATTGGCTATTGCAGTGTAACCATTGGGAAGTCCAAGTGGTGGTAGGTGCTGAAGGAGGCCTTCTGGGGGCAGCCTGCCCAAGCCCTCACAAAATCTGGAGCTAGACCTCTTGTCAACATTCTGAACCATGCTTAAAGGGCACTGGGCTGTTTGGTGGGAGGGATTGCTTTCTTCACTGTTGTTGCTGCTGCTGCTGTTGTTATTTTTTTTTTAAAAAAAATGCTTTTATAAGCCTCAGGGCTCCTGCAACCCTGCTTATACCTCCCTCTTGTTTCTCAGTGACACCACTTTAGTTTCATTTCTGTCAGCAGTCACCAACTGAGCTCACTATTTGAGGGAGTGATAATGCAATACGTTTCATACTTCATTTCTGTTGCTTATATATAGGTACACAGAAGATACTTTAAATATAATCATCAGATAATAAGAGCAAGCCCAGCACGATAAGGCAGGAATTGCCTGCCCTATCAAGTAATATGGGCATTGGTCCTTAACATTGTATAATGCGTGAATAATGTCCTATATGGGCTTCCCTTTTTCTTCATTTCTCAGCTGGTAGCCATTTGTACAGAGACTGAGGGTGCTTCCAGACAAAGGGCTTCTAGCACTACTAGTCAGAAGCCTTTGTGCAACTGTTCTGTTTTTCTTCTTGTTGTTAATGGGTTTTCTGAAATAAGAAAAAAGGTAGAAGAAGTAGGAAAACACAGGAGGGATACAAAGTGAAGATGACAACATGTGGAGCCCCCATAAAATTCCATGGATGATGGTATGACAAAAAGCCTTCTAAGAGACTAAAAGTGTATGCTTGGACTTGTAAGAACCTTTCTGAGGGGGTGTCTTTAAGGAATGTATCATGAAGGGGAAATTTATTCATAAGAACATAACAGCCCTGCTGGATCAGACCAAGGGTCCTTCTAGTCCAGCATTGTGTTCACATAGTGGCCAACCAGCTGCACAGGGTAAATCCACAACCAAGAAATGAGTGCAACAGCCCTTCCTTGCCCATGTTCCTTACATAAGCATACTGCCTGTGATACTGGAGACAGCATATAGCAATCAGGAATAGCAGCCACTGTTCTCCTCCACGAATTTGTCTAATCCCCTTTTAAAGTCCTCCAAGTTAAGGCTATCAGTACATCTTGTGGTAGCAAATTCCATAGTTTAGAGAGGAGGCCTCTACTTTGCTGAAGACATCAGACCGGCCTTACCATTAGTGAGGCAGCTTCCTGAGGCAATCAATGCTGCAGAATGGTGTGTCCCATGATGATGATGATGATGATGTGTATACCGCCCCACAGCTGAAGCTCTGTGGGCAGTTTACAAAAGTTAAAAACATCACTAGTATGGAAGTAAGATTCAAGTGCCAGTCTTGTTGGCTTCTACGTGTGGAAGGTTGGGGTGGGGGGTCATCTTGTCCTTCACCCCAGACAGCAAAATGCCCTGCTGAAGAGGAGGCTCTGAGTTCCTCACAATTTGAAAAGAAAGTAAGTGTTGATAGTGTTTTGGCCTTTTGCTTCCACAGGAGAATTTATCTTGTCCATGGTGACAAAATGGCTGGAGCTTGGCCCTGAGAATGTGCTAGCCCAAATCATTGATGTAAAACAGCTGTGGGGAAAGAATACTACCTAATATTAGAAAAGCAACATGCCTAATCGAGTTATAGGGAAAGGAACGTTACGTGCTGTATTCTTCTTTGACTGAAAGGAAATTAATTCTGAGAGCTTTCTTATTAAATCTTCTATTAAACCCAAAATAGCTCATAGATGGTTGCTACTAGTCAGATAGACTTTTCTCTTTGTCCTGTGAGGTTGTTCCAAGGGCTGAGGGAAGATGAAATGGAGCCAGGGAAAGTAGTGACATGGAGTCTCAGAGCGTCATCACACAGAAAATCTTGTTTGCTGACCACCACGTCTCCGCCCACGCATTTGTCCCTCATTACTTCCTCTTTTGAAAGGGAAGTAAACAACCTGCACGTGGCCCATTCAGTGGGACATTTTGATCCCACTGCTTCTCCTGCACACAGCAGGAGATAGCAGCAACTTCCATCTTTAAAAATAAGTCAGACTTACTGGGGTGTTTTTATGTGGTGCAAAGAAGACTAGAAGGGTTGGAAAGGGTGCGGGAGGCAGACAATGTGAGAAGGACCTGCTAAAATCCGTGAGTGCTCAGTAACAAGCATGCAATAAAATGTTTCTCTGACAGAGCTCTGAGGAGTGGGTGCTGCAAAGCAATATAAAAAGGAGAATGTGGTAAATTGTCTCTTTGATTGCGGAATCAATCTAGTATGATTTCATCTTAATCTTGCCTCTTTCCACTGCCAAAGGCTGGGAATTAGAGAGTATTTCTGAATGAAGAACCTCTCCTTTGTCTGCATTTAAGGTCAATTTGCATAACTATTTTTGTGGTGAAAAGTGGCAGGGCTGGCTTCTAAGAACATCCCCAGATGATAAAAGCAGCAGTTTATTTTGTCATGGCTATTAAGTCACTAGATAACTACTACTTTGGTAACTTGCAATTTTGCCAAATGGGAATCTTTTCACACACAAAAAAAAACAAAAAAACACATCATTAGGTGAAAACTTGCATTTTTCTTACTTGGACATCATAATGCAGCAGCTCTTTATCTTTTATGAATACCATTTTGAAAGTGCAATTTGACCTTTAGATTCAGTGCCTGAACACTGAATCTAAGGGTCGAATTGCACTTTTGTGGAGGGGGGAAGTAACAGCCTTTATAAGACTAGTTTTTTGCTTTTGCTTTTAAGTGGCAGCTGTATTTACAAAATGGGAGAAAATGCAGTTTAGGGTAAGGCTAGGGCAATACAGAAGGCCCTTCAGAGCCATTATGGTTGTGGTGGTTAGAATGGTGGACTCAGACTGAGGAGCTTTTGATTCAAGCCTCTACTCAGGCATGAAATTACTTGGTGACCTTGAGTCAGTCTAACCTACCTCACAGAGTTGTTGTGTAGATAAATTGGGGAGAGTGGCGCCGTTATACAGCACCCTGAGCTCCTTGTAGGAAGACTGGGATTAAAACGTGCTAAATAAATAAGGCCAAATCAAGTCTGGAGCAGCTGTGTCATCTGCAATTAGATATGCCTCATTTCTCAGTCCTCTGTACAGTTCATCCCACCTGTCAAATTTCTAGTCATGATTTTCTGCTAAAGTAGGAGTCGCCTTGCATAGTGGAAAGTCTGTTGGTTCTGTCAAACGCACACCTGCGAGTAATAACGTCAGAGATGAACAAGCTGCTATGACAGCGTATCTTTGAATGTTCAAAAATTAACGTAATGTTGTCAAAAAAAGGTTGCCCCCCACCCTGTCCAAAAAAGCTCACCACCTGGTTATGTTTACCTAGTGGCAAGATGTCCTGTAGCATTACAGGTGATATCATCCATTTGGTTAATTTGTAGCCTGGTGACAATATTATGGTGTGGATTGTTATTGTTTTTATTACTCATCTTCAAGGAGCCCAGAGTGGAATAATGATAGGATGCTTTTAAAGGTGCTTCTGCTTGTGTACAAATGCTTAGCAGTCCCCACCCCACCCGGCATCAGTTTTTCCACACAGAAGGGAACAAAATGGAACACTCATTTTGCAGGCCTATCTGTTTCTTCAAATTTGCTTGAAGAATGGGAAAGGGGACATATGATAGCAGTCCTACTCACATTCATGCCGTTGCAGAAGGGTAGACAAAAACATGCCCCAAATTTCCACACAGATTTCAGAATATCTACTCCTACCATATGAAACCGTGATACGTAGAAAGAGTGCCATCATTTGCCCTGTGGATTAAACAGAGGGTGAGATCTCATGATAAAATATCGTGAGATCTTCACCCCTCCATCCCACTAGACCACTAGGTCTAGCTGAGGCCTTTATCTTTACACTGAACTTGGACAGCCCTTCAATAGACAACACCTTCAAAAGACAGGACAGTCATCTGGCAGACCCTCAAACAGACGACTGTTCTATATTAAAGCAGACAAATAGCCACCCTACGTCCTTCTCCACCCCTCCTACTCCTTCTCCTCTAAAATATACTGTAAGTAATAACAAAAATAATAGTACTAGAGGTGTAAAGCATGTACAGTTAGTTCACAACCTACCAACTTAAAACCAATACTCTATTTCAATGTAACCCTAGTGGTCAATGTAACCCTAGTGTGGCCTAAACCAGTCTCTAGCAGAAGTATAAGGGATGCTTGGGAGTTAGAAAACTATTTGTGGATGGATAAAGAACCAAAGAAGAATCTAATCAGACACTTCCTTCTCATTAGCAACCCGGTTAAAATAAAAGCCTATTGCCCAGAAGTGAAAGGCACCATATCACTGGGCCTAGTATTCTTATCTGCCCAGCCCTATTGTATCATATCAAAACAGATTGTTTTGCATAACTCTTTAAACAATGATAATTGGCTTGGGGTTTCCTGTTCAATGTGGCACCCGTCGACATGATAATATCTCTGAACTACTATTTTGTGCTATAATTGTGGAGCAATATTCCAGGTCAAGTTACTGGTGGTGGTGGTTTTAATTTTCTCTTGCATGCAGATGCAATAATGTTTGATTTTTGCAAAATTGTTGCCTCCTAAGATACTAGTTCAAAACCAAGTTCAGGAAATTTTCTTTTCTTCTTTTATACCTTGCTGTGTAACCTTTACAAATGACTGCACTGAGTCTCCATTGAATTCTTTCACTCTCTGAGACCCAGTTTTGTAACTTACGTGTGCATCACTTTTCACTTTTAATAAAAAAAAGTGTGCAGTTACAAAACAAATCTTTCTATCATTCAATATTCAAGTCATGAAAAAGATGGAATTAAGTTAGCTCATATAAAAAGTGACTAATAAGAATGTCTGAAGTGAGCAGGTTCCTACTCAAGAATCCTATACCCCGATCAAGCACACCCATTTCTCTCCATGCCAAAAACACTCCCTGCAGACTCCAACATTTCCAGCGTTCACCAACATTTCCAAGTTGAACGAAAGCATTCTAGAACACAAGAAATCCTTTCCTGACAAGTCATGTGATGTGATTCCAGAAAATATCTCATATGACATTCTTACCAGGGACTGCTCCACTGTGCTTGTGCACCTGTGGGTGTTTTTTTTCCTTCTCTTGGGTCCCTCCCCCACCCCGAATCTCTTGAGCCAGAACAAGATAATTTTTCTGGATACACCCCTGCCAGTTCAATAGGCCTGTCAGGTGGAATAAACCGAGTGACTGACTTGATCAGGGACAGCCAGTAAATTCAGGGCAGAAAAGGTAATTGAGCCCAAATATTCTTGGTCCACGTCCAACACTCAAGTACACCGACCAGTAGCCATAACTGGGGTATTCTTATTAAATTTGGGTTTTCTGTTTGGATGCCTTAATTTACAACTCATCTCATGGTACAGCCTTCCCCAACTTAGCCCCCTCTAGATGTTTTGGACTATAACCCCCAGGATTTCTGACCATTGGCCATGTTGGCTGGGGCTGGTGGGAGTTGAAGTCCAAAACATCTGGAGGAAACGGGTTGTGAAAGGCTAACATAGTAGGTTTACATTTTGGGGGCAAGTTGTTCTTTACAGTGTTTCACTGAATTGTCCAAGCCGGAAAAGGCAGTACTAGAGGCAGAAGGTGATATGTGGTGGATGAAAGCACAGAGCATGCCAGATGTCCCTGCTATTACACCTGCTATTAAAATAAGTAAGTACAATAGAGATCATGTGCTCATAAATACTACTTCAGTGAATTAGTCTCTTTCCAATCTTGGCTTCCTACTTCATTGGTCAAAATCTGATTTTATAAAATACTTTGTGGTTTCATTCAACTCAACAGAGCTGAGTAAACATGGATGGTGCCATCCCTCTTCCTTCCAATCCCTCTTCAAAGCTCATCCTTTTGTTGTTGTTCAAGATGTAGATTAATCTTAATATCTTAATCTGCATCCTCAAGTTATGTGTAAGTATGTGTAACTGCATTTGTTCAACTTCATACCCTGCCTATCCTAGTCTCGCCTTCTCCTACCTGTCATCTTCATTAATGTGTCTTTTACATTTTAACTCCTTTGGAGTTGGGGCCTGAATCTTTCTTATCTACAGAACTCCATGAAGTGCCCTGTATACAGATGAAGTGATGCTGATTTTGATGAAGATGCAAAGGAATTTTGGCAAATGTGCTGATGACTGCTACTCAAATTGCTGTATTTTTTTCAGAGGCAAATTTATCATCAGCTGTCAGATATCCTTTGCACTAAACAGAGGGATAAAATTCATAGAGGAGTGTCCTTAGAGTCACTATAAAATGTTCTGAAATTCTAGTATGAATGTATGAAAATGGAAAGAAAATCACATTTGAATTTTCAAGGTTTTAACATTGACTTTTGAATCTCAGGGTATACCATAATTTCCTAGCTCTGAATTTTGACTCAGTTTATTGCTAATCTCTCTAAAGATTTAGATTCTGGGCTGGAATCTGTAGGTAGTTGTGCTTGGGCTTATTTTGTGTTGGCCCTTATTTTGAATGGGACTACATCAGATTATACCATGGCAGTCTTAGGCCTTAGCTAGACCTAAGGTTTATCCTGGGATCATCCCGGGGTTGTCCCTGCCTGCTCCCGGGATCCCCTGTCTGTCATTTACATGAACAGGGATGACCCCGGGACGATCCCAGGATAAACTGATAAATTTTAGGTCTAGCTAAGGCCATAGAAATTAATATGCCAGTGGTATTCTACCCCAGCCTTTGTGGAAAAAACATTTTGGGAGAGGGTGGGGCAGTTTCTCAGTTTAAGAATGAGTTCTGCTTATGTGACTGATACTTCAGAGTTACTCATCTGATATTATTTCATCTGTTTTGCAATAACCTGAGTATGAGTTGGACACATGGAATGATATTCACCTACTTTACATATATTTGTTGTAACTGACAAGCTCAACCCAAGAGAGACAAAAGAGGTTGGCACTTGCAAGAAATGCTGATGGCTAAAAGAGGCAAGTATTGCGGTTCTTTATATGAGTGTTTGTGTGTACATGCACAGAAGGGTGGGGTGCCCAAGTGTGGCATGCCAGAGGTTGTTGCTTGTAAGGATGAAGAATGCTACCACTTCTGTGCCAAGGCCCTTAAACTGGAAAAACCAGGAAGACCGTGGGTATGGATTAAGATATAAAAAATGCATGATGAGAATATTATGCAGCTCCTACCCACCCAGTGTATGAATCTGTGTGCCCAGTTTTATATGCTGGGTGTACTGAATGCAGAGAAAATTATATCCAGGCGTCATCACAATATGAGCTGATAGGGTTGAATCTTTAAAAAAAAATCCAGTCCCCTTTGCAAATGGATAATTAAAGAGCTTGAAAAAGCATGCCTCTGGTAATTAAATGCCGTAGCCTAGCTCGATCTATAAATTTACCTGATACCCAGATCTAAAGCAAAATAAACACAAGTTATGATTTATCCTAGCCAATATGCACCTCTTCTGTGAACGGATTCCAACACTTCGGACCTGATGATCTTTGATGTACCTTCCAGTTATATAAATATAGGTCATAGTCTGGAATCTCCTTTAGTTTACATTTCAGTTCCTAACATGGTTACTTGGCTGCTTAGATGCATTTCTAGCTGGGCTGCTTAAGCTCAAAATCGCCAAAATGACAGACAATCCTAAATATCAAATTTCCTCCATACCAGGGTTTTTTCTGATGCAACTGACACTATCTAACAGCTTTGTGCAAGGCACACAGAATTTTTTTTTTTTACACCTAAGATAGAACATTATCTCACCTCTATAAAGGTTAGCCAGAAGATAATCAGGTTGCCAGAATGAATTTATTAACTTTTCTTGTAAATCTTTAGATCATCTTTGTTCTGCCCCAATGTTGTGTGAAACCTGGGTCTGAATTTTACAAATAAAATCTTACTGAAGATCAGAAATAAGCATGGCAAAACAGAAAGTTATTTAATTAGCTTCTGAGTCGACATGTTAAATCCTAAGACTTCCCATCTCTCATATGTCAAGATTAAAAAGAATCTTGTCTGACTAGGTTAGTATATAGATCAGGGGTGGGCAACCTGTAGTCCTAGAGCCACATGCGGCCCTCAGCCTAATTTCAAAAGCCTTCTGCATGTGATCAGTTCAGACCTCTGGCAAGAGTAATCTGTCCCTTACTGGGCAGGCCACATTGGGCTAGAAGGAAGAGGGAAGGAAAGAAAGGGGGCTGGCAAAAGGAAAGGGGTGAAAAGAAAGGGGCGGAAAGAGACAGTAGTGACCCATCTATTTTGGCTCTGGTCCTGCCCACTGTGGGTTTTGGCCTTGCCTACTACTGACTTGTGGCCCCTGACAGATTACCCATGAGGGGATGCAGCCCTCGATAGAAAAGAAAGGTTACCCACCCATGGTAAAAATAGAGAAAATGGAAGGAAGGGCATGCCCCACTATCAGGTTAATTGGACCAGGTCCCATTGTTTTCATACAGTACTAGCAAAAAAGCCCGTCATACAACAGGTGTAGAGGAGCAGTCTGGTGAGGAGGTTAGTGGGTTTTGGCCCCTCTGCTAGGCCGTAAGCTCCTGGCAGTTATCTTTCCCGGAACTTGGAACTTCCATAGAAGGCCGCAGTTCCGAGGAACATCCCTAGATGGCACCAGTTCTCAGAACTTGGAACTTCCATAGAAGGCCGCAGTTCCAAGAAATATCGCTAGATGGCGCCAGAGGGCAAAAACTATTTATCGGAACTTGGAACTTCCATAGAAGGCCACAGTTCCGAGGAACATCCCTAGATGGCGCCAGGGGGCAAAAACTGTAACTGGCTTGGAGGAGCAGTCTGGGCTTTTATATACATAGATAGATAAGCTACTGCAGTACTTTGGAGATCACACTCTTTTTCATTTGTCTCATTGCTCATACAGTCAGAGGACGCCGTGTTATTAAATATGATACCAGGCACCATAAGTAACATATCCAAAATTCCAGCTAATTGCCCAGCCTAATATTTGTCTTCCCCATTGGGAAGGATTTTTAGAGTTTGTTCCACCTGCCACCATAAATATTCACAAAAATGTATGTCACCACAACTTAATTTGTGCACAGAGCATTCCAGAAGAAATTATGTTGACTAGAATTGGATCTATAATCAGCAGATCTATAAATCAATGGTGGTTCAGTGCTAGTGCTAATGTTGTTGAGCTAGCACAAAGTAATGCTAGCACAATGTCATTAGAATTTGCTAGTGCAGTGGGAAAAAGCAATGATTTCCTACTGAAATTTGGCAATACGTAACCTCTATATTCAGAGGAGGTATGCTCCTGAATTAAAAAGGGGGGCAACAACCTGGGAGGGCTATTGCCTTCACACTCTGCTTGTAGGCTTCTTGGAAACACCTGGGGGCTGTCTATATGCAGGGAAAGCCCTGGGGTGGTTCCGCGGTAGCACTAAGTCACTTATACGACACAGCAGCCACTGCGGAGCCCTCCCGGGGCTTTTCCCGAAGCTCTGAAGTAAAAAAGTCGGGGACTTACCCCAACTTTTTTCTCTGGAGCCAGGCCAGAATAGTGCATCTGCTGTTGCATCACCACTCCAGAGTTGCAGCAGAGGTGTGGCCAGGTGAATGGTGACCCCGGATTGGTCGCCATACACCAGGGCAGGGGAGTCTCTGTGAGGAGAGGAGTCTCTCTTTTGCTGGGGAAGTTCCCCATTCCCTTTATGAGCTGGCTGTCAATACACGGGGAAAGCCCCACAAGGTAAAGGGAAGGACGGTCAGGAGCTGTGGTTCCTATGATGAATGTAACCCCCAAGTTTGCTCCTTGGCATGAGGATTACCTGCCGCAACCCCACAGGAGCAAAACTGCAGGGTTTGGGGGGCTCGCGGAACCAATGGATCATCAAGACAGGCCCCTGGTTGGCCATGGCGGGAAACTTGATGTAGGACTAGATAGAACTTTGGCTTGATCCACCACGGCTCTTCTTTTAAAGTTAAAAGAAGTTAAGTCAAAACTTATTTTAGAGTTAAAAGAAGTTAAAATTATATAATACCTCTCCTCCATACATTTGTAATGATGTACTGGGAAGGAAGTTGATTTCAGAAGTATTATGGTATTCCTGAATTCCACTACCCAAAAGATGGGTTGAGAGAAACTATAAATCTTCATTTCAGTGTTCCGTCCTCTCCAGTTATCCTCCCCTGTGACAACACACAATCGCCTATCTGATGTCACAAAAAAGATGCCTATTATGGCCTCATCTGCTGTGGGTTATCAGCAATGCTCAGGAGCCACTGCTTTGTGGCCAGATAGTTGGGCATTACCACCCAAAAGACTCTTTGGCCTTAATAATGCTACTTAATAATGCTACTTAACACACAATGTAAACTTCCATCCTAAGAAGGAAAAAATACCAGATGGGCCATCAGACTACTCCAACAACGATGTCCTTAGTTGGTTGTCATTAATTTTAAGTAGAAAGCACTTTGATAAATATTGGAGTCTAGAAAGAGGAGACCAATTTATAAGCCTTCACAGTGTCTTATGACAGGCTTTACCATAAGGTTTATAGCTCTCTTTTCTATGTAAACCTTAAAGTAATTAGGGGATAATTTGCTTGCTTGTTTGTTCTCTTTATCAGAATTGGCCTCTGCTGGTAGAGCCAAGTTTACTTATCTGCATTGTTTTATAGTATGTTTTCTTCTACACAGGATGCATTGATATCTCTAAGATGGAGATCTGGCCAAGTAACATATGTTTGAAATGTGGTTGCAGGGTCTTGAAATTATCATCAGCGCTCTGCATTGTATAAAACAAGTGCTTCTCATTTTCTTGACCTACTTTTCTTGCAGTATTTATCAACACAATAAAACAAATATATCTTCACAACTAGCGTTTCAATCCGTCTCTTTTACTCCAAAGGAAGGTTTAAAAAAGAGGTGGACTGCTTACATGTGCATTATGTAAGTACTTAATAAAAATTAAATTACCCAGCATTGCAGAAAGAATGGTTTGACTCATATACTTCAACACAACTTGATAAAACAAGGGTTGGCAGTGAACACTGAAAGAAGTCTCACTTGCCAGGTAATCCACTGATCACTATCTGCACTAAACAGGAGATTGGTCAACTCCAGGGCTTCCCTTGAATCAAGAGAGCTTGGCTCCAGTCCTCACTTTGTCTAGTCTGGACAGAAGATGTCAGTTTGTGATTAGAGGTGCAGTGGGAAAGGGAGGGGATGTACAAGCTTTGCAATATGATTTACCTCCCACAACCTTTCTTCTATTATCTTGTAATTTTGACACACCCTGTAACCTTTCATGTGGGAAGCACATTGCAGAAGGCGCAAGTAATACACCAGGCAGGCTCCGGTTAGGCAGTAGAGTAGAAGCCCTTTTCACTTTCTGAAGTCAGGGATGTTGGACCTTTCCACCTGAGGGCCAAATTTGATTTCAGAGACATTCTCAGGGGCTGTATTCCAGTGACATGTGGGGCCTCTGGCAAAAGGAGTGAGGCCGAAAACACCAGCATATTGTAGCTCAAAGCTCTTGCTGCGGGTAACTAAGCCTGTAACTAAGATGATTACTCTACAGTTAAAATAACAACAAAGGGACTTTTCTACTTGAGGGCGTAAAGCTGAGTCATAGTTTCACATCTAACTGTCCATTGTCACACACAATTGTCAGAACTCATCAACATTCTAGTCTCCCAAGGTGATGGTAACTGAGGGCCCAGCCTACCTCGCTCTTATTATCTTGGGGTCTCAGTATTTAACATTTTACTTGTATTCAGTGAACAGAAAACTATATAAACAGGCTGTTTCTGAACTGCTGAATCAGGGGGCGCTGTCTTCACAGAGACGCTTCACTGCTCCTTCCCCCTGGGACCCCATGCTGCGGGGTGGGGGCAGGAAATCTCGCCAGGAGGGAGCACAGCACTTTCCAGTGATCACCATACTTCCTGGAATACCCCCAGATTGACGAGCGAGGTCACATGGCAGAAGGACTGTGGTGACCTTGCTTCTAAGGGAAAAGTTGGGGTAAGTCTCCGACTTCCTTATGGTGCAGCTTCAGGGAAAAGCCCTATGGTGGCTATGCATTGGATAACTGATGCAGTGCCACCTCACAGCTACTATAGGTCAATGAAGACGTTTACACAGCCACTACGGTGCAATGAAGACCTTTACACAGCCCCAGGGTGACAACCAAATCTTTTGGTTAGTGTAATAGATTAAATTAGACTATAGCATGTTCCAGAACACCTCAGTCTTTTGTTGTCAGAATTTCTGGTTTACCTCTTGGCTTGGGTGTTTAGCACTGAATGATGGACCACAAGGTGCCACAATCTGATGTAATATCTTGGGTTAAATTTCTGAACTGATGATCTATTCACTTTCATGAAGAGCAAGCAAAGTTCTTCCCACACTGTTTGACACCGAGGGAAAAACAGGATATCATCTGGGGGATGGGGGAGGCGTTACCTTCTTGTTGTTTGACAATTCCACGCCTGACTGATCAAGGACTTAGCTTTTAAAAAATCATAGAAGAGTCAAACTCAGAGGCTTTTCGACCACTATTCTCACCCAAGAGTGCAATAATGTTTGTTACATTTGTGTTTAACATTTTGATTCACCACTGATTCTCTCTTTTATGAGATGGGGTTTTTATTTCAGGCTTCCTGTTGCTGGAACATCGGAAGATGACATCAAAGTAAACATGGCCTCTTATTTTAACACCCAAAGCAGGGCACTGGAAATGGAAATGAAACAGGTGCAGCAATCAAGACATAAATAGAAAGTCATGGTTGCAATCAGCAATATAACAAGGAACATGTTGATAATATTCCAAAAAGCTGAATACCAGGAATGAGGTTTCCTGAATGTCCTCAGATTCCTGGGAACTCTATTCAAACATTAAAAGTAGGAGGAATGCATTGTGAGAAAAATTCTGTCAATTGGCATTAAATAATTGTACCTATTTTGATAAAGTGTGGTCTTATTGTCCTGAAGAACGCTAGTTCAAACCCTGTCTTTACTATTGATAACTAGCATTGCATTTTCTTATCAAGACGGGATTGCACATTATGTGTATTTCGGTGATTATTTTGTGGGGAGCTTGAACTGGAAGACCAGGAGGGGGACAGGGGGGCATTCCGATTGTGCTGTTTTTCCACTGAAAATTGTCCCATACAGCTGTTTTTATTCCCACTGAGGCAATGATATGCATACTTGTATTTTCTTTCCCCCCCAGTGGGGACAAAAACAGCTTGTGGGGGTAATGTTTAGCAAAAATAAATATTTTTTTTAAAAAAATATTAAAAGCCAGGATAGAGGAAAAAGAGTTAGGAAGTCCCCTTCCTTCCATGCTGATCTACCACTTCAAATTGCAGTTTCATTGGATACATCATTGTTGTTTTAAATCCATTAAAAGACTCACATACAGTGTAGTTCTGCTTTCAGAAACACAGATATTCAGATAAAAATCCCCATGACTAGGAGTGAATCTGAAAATTCTGAATTCTCGAAGGGATCACTGAACAGATGAGAAATTAAATCTTCATACTCATGGACAGAACACAAAGCTGATGCTCTGTGATGTGTTTGATGTAAAAATGCCCGGTATTTTACCCAGAGGGAGACACTATTGCATGTAAAATAGTCTAAATATCAGTGAAAGCATCCGTCAATTGTGTATCTGCTGTCACAGAATGTTCATGAACATCCTAGGTATCAGTGATAGAATGTTGACAAACAGGGCAGCTGCTGCCAGAGAAGGAGGCAGCAATTTTGGCTGGAGAAGCTGCAATATTAAATCGCTAAACTGAAAGTGAGGAAAAGGAGAGGAACAATAGCACTCTTGACAGTAGGGGAGGTTTAAACATTGGCTCTATCCAATCTCAAACGAAAGCCATGGGAAATCAATCTGGGTAGACATAAATAAACAATTTGCAACCAACTAATCCCAGTTTAAGTAACATAACTGTATCTATTGTCAATCCAATTCACTTATATCATCTTATTTTCAGCAGAAATGTGGCTCTCTCTGATGTTTCCTCAGACCCACTAACATTAAATTTGGTGCCAGGACCACACAGCAAGTCTCTACAAAAATGGATATTCCCAAACTCCACCAACCATTTTTGGGATCTCGTTGTCCTGCAGATATAATAATGTTTCAGTTCTTTCTGCACGTTGTATCTTCTTATGCTGAATCCACACATGAAGCAGAATGAGGTAATACAATTTCAATGAGGCAGGAGGGTGAGTGGCACAATTTAACGCTGCAGGTGACAAAACGCTATTTAATGCTTTCTAAACTAAAATCCAAATCCTGACAGAGATTCTAACCAAGCACTTTCCTGGCTAGGTTGGTTTTCTATATGCATGAAGGTTTTAATATATGAAAGCATTCAGCAATGTAATTCCCCCCACAGTAGGAAGTTGTCTATTTCTACCTCGGCACTCTTCCACCTCATTTGACTCACTCTTTAAGAGAGCAACCTCTCAAATGGCCTAGGTGGAACTATTTGCTGCAGTCCACAGAAGAATTCTGAAGATGGGTTTGGGGAGGTAAACTGAGGAGTCAAGTTGTCATGGTCGCCAAGGAAGCCCCTGACTGGGTTCAGACAACACAATAAAAAACAGTGGTTTAAATATTTGAGTGTTGGTTATTTAACCCACCATGAGTTATCATGTTGTGTGGTGATAAGTTTTTAACCAACAGTTGATTATTTGGCCGAAATAACTAACACAAATAACCAACACTGTGCAGAGTTGGCTGTTTGACCCACTGTTGGTTATCGTGTTGTGTGGAGGGCACCATTGGCTATTTCCTTGGCCAACATTGTTTATTTCATTAACCACAGAGTCGCAATGCAAGAGCAGTCAAAGCAGCAGCTGCCGCTGCAATGGCTGATGGGATGCTAAGCAGGAGGACTGAAGAGGGCAGAGAGGGCAAGGGGTGAGTGAGTCAACTCAGTGTGAACTAATAGTCAACTCAATGCTGATGCTAGTCCACACCACAGTTGATTATTATCATGTGTGGGGAGTATTCCCTAGATAAACAATTATCGAGTTGAATATTACCCAACCATTGACTATCATGTTATCTGAACGCAGCCTCTATGTGCTGCAAGAAGGCTGATGAGACAGGGAGCTTGGCAGGCATGGGATCGGAGGACTAAAAAGAGGGATATGAGGGAAAACTTTGCATAAGACCAAGGAACAGGAAAAGATGTGTACTACTGGTAGGAAGAGAAAGAGATCTTTAGAAAGCTGATTTTTTTTAAGGTACCGATTGTAAATAACCAGGCAAATCTTTACTGAAGGGTTCTGGAAAAATATGCTTGGCTTCAAATTCAACTATTTGAGACCAAGATATATCATAGCTTCCTCTATCTAGAAGATGGCAGAATCACAAGTAGATACTTTCAGCATTTTCTGAACAGGACGGGATCTACACTAGTCAAGTTAGAACATGTCTTACCATTTTTAACTGTGCGTTTGGTAGTATTTCGTTTGGTAGTGCGTTTGGTAGTACTATACGTTTGGACGTACAGTTTGTGACGTTTTATTGTTGTCTGTTCTCCAGTTTTTATTTTGAACTTCTCTGAAATAAGTCGTTCTATTTGGTATGTTGTGGCCGATTTCATCGTATTAAATGGGTTTCCTGTAGTTCTTAATTAGCCAATCGCATTCCTGGGGGCATGTTTATGTAATTTCCGCATCCAAAGTTGGAGCCATTTTTTTCTTTCAAGCCTCTTTTTTGCAGCCACTTCCAGTTTCACTTTTGGGAGGCTGCTGGCTGGTGGAGGATTGTCTCAGAGAGAAGAGGAAGAGGGAGGGGAAATTACAAACGGATTTATTTTCTTAGTGTGGCCAAAAGGAATGCATTCCCACGGAAAGAGAAAAGTAAGTAAACGTTTTAAAAACTGCTACGTTTTAAATTGTTCAAAAACAAAACATTCAATTACTGTAAAAACATTTCATATACTAGTGTATATCCCCTCTAGTTCCTCAGAATCAGGATTTTTTTTCATTTTCTGTTGTTCTTTTGTTTGTTTTGTTTTACTGAAACTCACAGTAAAAAAATAAAAAGAACCAGTGTTTAAACACATATGAGGAATTCAGCACTAAAGATTTCCTCAAAGTGTGTCCCAGAACAGAACCACTGAGGACCTTGAAGATATCAGTCCTCTTACTACATTAGAAGCCTTTTACTGAAAGAGAATTGAGGAACCGATCTTCTCCCTTTCCCCCCTTTTTCCAGCTAATTCAAGCATAGGTCCAGTCCACCAGCATGGGCCCCACCAGTTATCCTACTCTGGATTTGCCAGTGTTGCCTGGCAAAGGTTTCCCCTTAATTATATAGGGTGTGCTCCTGACACTGGAAGAGAGGAGCTCAACCTTGCCCTGTGGCACCAACTACAAACCAACACTGGAAGCAAGTTGCTAGATCAGGGTTCAACAGCACTTTGATCTGTTCCAGCTCATCATTTGGGGCACTCCCTTATGTTACTGATTCATCAGATATCCGCGTGGGACCCACCCAGGAGTTCCCACAGTGGGGACTGGAGAACTCCACAGTGGTGGGAGAAGACATGATAAAACAAAAACAACCTCATCTGAATCATATCTGGGAATAAATGAGGTATCAGGGATAGAACAATTTACTTTCTAGATAAGCTTAATTGTGAATTTATTTATTTTATTAGAAGCATAGGAAGCTGCCTTATGCGAAGTCAGACCAGTGTCCTAGCTAGCTCAATAATATCTACACTGATTGGCAGCAGCTCTTCAGGGTTTCTGACAGAAGTCTTTCCCAGCTCTTCCTGGACATGCTGGGGATTGATCCTGAGATCATTTTCATATACATCAGGTCCTTTGCCACTGAGTTAGAGCCCTGTAAATTACATTTTGATTCCACCCTTCCTCTGCAGATTTTGTTATATGTTCTCTCCTTTTTTTGTCTTCACAACAATCTTGGGAAGTAACCAAGAGATAGTGACTAGCCCAGTGTCACCCAGTGAGGATCATGGCTGAGCAAAAGTTTGAACCTGAGTCTAAGGGCTCCATCACACATGGGAAAACACACTCCCTACCATCGCTTCTCCGTTCCTGGTTTCGTTGCTCAGTTACTTCCTGTTTCAGAACAGGAAGTAAACAACGAGCACGAGGCCCATTTATTTGGGTGTTTTAATCACGCTGCTTCTCCTGCACACAGCAGGACAGAGCAGCAAGTTCCGGTTTTAAAAGTATTTCGGACTTTCTGCAGTTTTTCTTGTGATGCAAGGAAGACCAGAAGGGGCGGAAGGCGCACTGGAGGCAGACGACATCATGTGAGTCGGCACTGGTGCCTTTGCAAGCCAAGAGCAAATCCCAGCTTTCTCTAATACAAACGTGCTGTGCCACTTTGTCCTCCCAAAGCTTGTTTTTGTGGAATGAGCCAGTTTTCACGTCTCATAGCATTTCAGGTGCCTTTGTACTAGCTTGGCGGAACAGTTTGGGGCTGGCAGCACGGCTGCCTCAGCAGGGGTCCTCCACCCTTGGCTCTCATTCCCCTTGGATACTGTCCAGGGCCAAAACTTTGCTGCTTCCAGGCAGAACAATGTAAGGTGAATTTGTTTAGATTAGGATGAGGAATTATTTTTAGAATTTAGGGATGTCTAATGTGTTTATGGAAGTGATGGCTGGAAGAGCTGGTGGGCGGTTACATGCATTACACAATCTGAGTCTTGTTCCACTTACTCTTACATGGTTGTGATCCCATTTAGGGCTCTTCCTGCTTTATCCTGGTGCATACATGTGAACAATGGAAGTCTCCACCTCCAGCCCTGTGTGATAGGATAAGCTATCAGAAACTCTTTGTCTATATTCCAAAGCTAGACTGCTACCATTCACATTTTTAAATAACACTTATACCCTAGATACATGAGAATATACACCTCCAAGTTAGATTACTGCAATGCACTCTACATAGGGCTGCCTTTGAAGATGGTTTGGAAGCTGCAGCTTGTGCAAAATGCAATGGCCAGATTGATTTCGGGAACCAGAAGGTTTGACCATATAACACCTGCTCTGGTCCACTTGCACTGGCTGCCTGTATGTTTCCGAGCCCAATTCAAGGTGCTGGTTTTGACCTATAAACCCTTACACGGCTTGGGACCACAATACCTGACATATACCCGGTCACTAGGTTCAACATCTAAGGTCCTCCTCTGGGTGCCTACTCCGAGAGAGGCTCGGAGTGCGGCAACGAGGGACAGGGCCTTTTCAGTGGTGGCCCCCAGACTATGGAATGATCTCCCTGACGAGGCTCTCCTGGCGCCAATGCTGCTATCTTTCCGGTGCCAGGTTAAGACTTTCCTCTTTGCCCAGGCATATAACGGCGCATCTTAATTACCCATGTGTTTAGTTTTTAACAGCTTTTAATGCTTTATGTGTGTATGTTCTGTGTTTTAGAATTTTAAATTTTGTATACTCTTTTTTATCTTATTTTTTTAGAATTTCTTTAAACTGCCCAGAGAGCCCTGGCTATGGGGGGGCGGTATATAAGTGTAATAAATAAATACACATACACTTATAGAGAAGGATATACCCTTTTTCCGGCATTTACTAAGAACATAATAAGAGTCATGCTGGATCAGATAAAGGTCCACTTAGTCCAGCATTCTGTTCACAGTGTGTCCAACCAAGTGCCCATGGGAAACCCATAAGCAGGGTATGAGTTCAACAGCACTTCTCACTCATGTTACCCAGCAACTGGTGTACATACGCATACTGCCTCTGATACTGGAGCTTCCTTTTAACTCATTAAAAACAGCAACAGTTCAGTGCATTTGTCAAACAGTCCACCACATGGATAATAGGAAAATAAGTTAATAAAATTTAACCAACCATCAGCAACCAATGGTATAATAAAAATGATTAAAATAGCTAAAATAACTCAATGGCCTATATTATCATCTTTCGAGATAAAAGACTTCCTCTTAGCTAGAGCCAGCTTAACAAATTTAATAGCACAGTATGTCACAAAATATTCTGTCCCAGTTAATCAAAATACAATATTGTTTAAAGAGGAGTTATCTCCAATCCCAGCAGAAAGGTCTTCAGATCTCGATACAGTGGGCATTCCAAAAGAAAGTGAACCAGATCCTCTATCTTCTGGCATCCAACTGAAAGTGTCTGGTCTATCCAACCCTCCATAATTGTTCGGGAGACTGGAAATAATCATGAGGTTGGTTTGTGTGTTTGTTCGTTCAGTTGCCTGTTCAGTTGTTGTTATTTAATTCCTACATAGTAGATGAAGGAGCAAAAGTATGTTCTTGTGAATCATTCCATGATGTAACATGAGTGCAAACAATGATTGCGCTCAGTTATCACATTTATAATATAACTGCCAAAATCATTAAGGTGGGCAATGTGGCATCTGAAAATCCACTTACTAGCCCGTGCTAATTATATTTGCTTGAAACTAGGTTCTGTAGATTTCAATAATATATTAATTCATTTTTCTACAGTCACACAGGAGATAAGTCCAAACCTACCATTATAATAATCACACATCGTAAGGCCCTGTCAAAAGAAAATCAGCCAAATACCCATTTATCTGTGTAGGTAAAATGTAATTTGTAGGTGGAATTGCGAATAATATTACATTTCTATTCCTTACCTCCCACAATATTCTGAGATGAGGTTTATAATCAAACATTCTTCTGTACTAATGCTTCTTGGGTTTATTTAATGCCAAAGAAGAACAAACTAAAAAGAAAAATAATTTTAGAAGCCAGTACATTAAAAATAAATAAATCAAATACTATCAGTGTTAATATGTCCCAATAGGTATGACAGGGAGTTTGCTCTTGGTCCTTCTTCCTTATCTACTCAGCTGCAGACTAATGCAGACCTTTAATAAGAAATTGTCACCAGTGCCACTGGCTCTCTGGGAATGAGCTACTTTGACAATTAATCCCATATGATGCTGTTCTGAAGAATAATCTCACATCAAGAATATATGTTCTTCCTCCCTGGATGCCTAAGCACTGCTAACACCCAGGCAGGATCTACACTATTCATTACACCGTTGTTTAAGTGCATTGTTGCGTCCTCCCTTGCTACGTTACAAAATGCAACTTGAGCCCAGTCAATCGAAATACCTTTTCTTCTATCGTTTTACCCCGGCACACTCTTCTTTAGAACGTTCTTCATTATGCTCATACCGGCTCTGAAGTAAACCTCCTTCTTCCGGTGACTCTGAGCTAGACTCTGAGCTAGACGGGATAAGCCGGCAGGGAGGCGGGGCGATGCGTAGGGACGAGGGAAGCCCTGCAGCGTCTTAAAGGGGCCACGTGCGCCCCGAAAGATAAGCGGTATTTTTAAAAAATTAAGCCTCTGTCCCCTCTTTCACCGCCCTCCCTCCCCCTCCCCCTCCCCCTCGTCGTGTTGTGCCAGCTCTCCCTCCCCTAGAAAAGCCCTCACTTGTCCTAATCAGGAAGCAAAGACCATGGTCACGAGACATGACTTTGAAAGACGGCATTGAATACAACGAAAGGTTGGGGCACATTGTTAGTTTTAAAACGATTTTAACAGAAAGTGGAACGGTTTTAAAAGTCAGAAGAAACGTAACAACAACAGCATCACGTGACTGCTGACGTCATCTCTGCCAACTTGTTACGTTTCATCTAGACAAGTGTAGACGGGCTCCTAGACGTGGATAAACTTGTGAGGATTCTGGGATTTCTCCAAATCCTCTCTTCGATACATTACAGACTTGCCTTGGTAAAAGGTCTTGATCGCCGAATTATTTATTTATTATTTATTTACAACATTTATGTACCGCTCAATTTTCTAACATAGGGCATGGCTAGATGGGGCGCTATCCTGGGGATCGCACATGGCATCTGTCTTCCCTAACTTGGTGCATGCCAGATGTGTTGTATTGGATGCAATAGGATTTTGCTTCATTTTGCTCTTTACCAGTCCTGCAACTGCAATATATCAAAAGGAGTCATGCCACAAAGCAAGTGACAATTATTTGTATGTTGGGGTGGAGGGAGGCTGTGATACTAATGTCACTAAATTAGTCATTAATACCTGGGCAGTAATCTTTTCGTGTGCTGTAGAGTGCTCCGACATTCTATCACATGAGTCTGGCAGTGCAAAAGAGAAGGAGGTGCAACATTCCAGCTCCCCCAACCCAATGGGAGGGAATTGATCTATGTCATCTACAGGGCTGGCGCAGGTGATGGGCCTGTTGGGGGCAGGTCTGGGGAACAGGCTCCTGAAGATCCATAGCCTCTTCTGATACACTCACTGTCCTAACTCCAGCCCCCAGAACACTTCGTTTTCCTTCCAGGAAAATTCCTGGTTCTGGAAATTTCCTCAAGGGCTGGGATGAGGCACCTGAGGTTAATACCCCCACTCTGAGGGTTGACCTCTCTGTGTACTTGGAGGGGGAGATCCAAAACAATCCCATCACCCCCAGGACACCCACCCAAGACTCATAGGATTACAAGAAGATGTCTAAAATATTTAGGTGTAAAAACACTGGGATCAGACCTTACCTTGCTTCCCAATGCTCTCTACTTATGGCCCTTTGCACACTGAGATATTTGAGTTAATCAGTAATAAACTGATGTGGTTTATCAATATAATTGGAATGGTAAGATTTTAGGGGACTAAGAGATTGAGATGATATGAGCACCTTTCCCATTCTTTGATTAATCTTACGAGAACTAAGGAACTGATACTACACCATTCTGGTTGTCTCTGGTTTTCTTTAACCCTGCTCTTCATATCAGAACTTTACTCATCTTTTTTGTGGTTTGACATGGACTGCCAGAGTGCTAAGAAAACTCTGACTAATCTCTCTAGATAACATTCAAAGCCACTCAACAGTTTATTAAAATTAGATCCTTCTATTATTATTATTATTATTATTATTATTATTATTATTATTATTATTTAAAAAAAACACCAATACAATATAATAGAATTCAGTGGGAGGCCTTGGGTTCAGTTGCCACAAAAAATAATGAGCATATATTTAGAAATATTCCTGGCCATGGGTTGGCTGAGGCAAGAGGGATTATTGAGGCTCAGACAAATGGAGAATAATTGCATTACAGACACTTGCTAGGGGTCTCAGTTGTCAACTGACTATGATCCAGTTGATATCCAAATCTCAATTAAAGCTTTTCATGTTTGGAAAATACTTTCTGACTGATATGTTGCACTCTTAAAGGCAGCTTAGAAATAATTCTAGATAGTTAAATCACCCATTCCTTCATGTAGGAACGCTTTTACAGAATTAAGATTTAATGTTATGCCCATTCCTTTCTTAGAAGGTCGTTATAAGAAATTACTACTGGAACAATGTAATGTGTTCTCTAGAAGTATTACCGAGGATATTGTCCATTATGTTACTGAATGTCATCTTAATAAAGATCACATGAGAAATACCTGTCTGTGTTTAAGCTTAGGAAGAATGTTGTTACACCTAGGCAGGATCTACACTACTGCTTTAAAATGGTTTATAACAGTAGTGACAACTGTTGAGGCCCAGGACACATTCCCTATACAATCTTCAAAACATTTTCAGAGTGTTATATCCTGCTTAGTGTAGATCGGGCCCTATAGTGAATTTGTATTTTTCTGCTGTTTGATATTGCAAAATATGTTATTTTGCAGGTTTCCTCATTTGCACTGGTGGCCAGAAAGCTGAGAGCACTGGGATGCTATTTGGGCCTAATTTGTCCACTCCAGTTTAGTATCCTTTGTACATCACAGGTGTTTTTATAGTAATACTTTTATCATTTCACGATAAGCCACAACAAAAACAGAAGGAACAGAGTTGAACAACAAACCTGCCTCTTTGCTTTGGTAGAAAACTGAAAACTGTGTCAAATATTGTACAGTGTGCACAATATTTACTTTCCTTGTATTCCACAATGAGCTGCTTAATCGTGCCAAATAGTCTATTTATATTTGAGTGACATAAATCTTTGAAGTGTACTTATCAGATCCCTTAGCTCAGGTCAGATGCTCACAAAAATGTTATATAAACATAAGTTTGAAAAGCTAAATGTGCACTGTTTGGGAAAGTTACATGTTTGGATCTATCCTCCAAGCAGTATTTTTATCATAATTGTTTTATCAGAAGGGTCAGGCATTCTTAGGAGCAACTGAAATTGTGGCCTAGAAACCCTGAAATTTTCAATCATTGCCCCTGTGGCAGGGCTGGCATCAGGGATTGTTGGGCACTTGCTGAAGCCCACAGCTCAGCATGTAGCCTACAGCCGACCACCAGAGCCTTGTGGCCATGCAGCTGCTGCTCCTCTTGCCATCGCTGCCTGCTAGCCTGCTCTCCCTCTCGCTGAGATGGAGATTGCGACTGGATTTATGGGCACAAGGAGGAGGAAAACAATTGCCCTATTGTTCCCTTGCCCTTGCCCTCTAGGAAGCAGTGGGAACTGGGCTCAGAGGCAGACAGAAAAATGAAGGAGTAATGTCAAGGAGAAGGACTGAGGGCATCTTGCCTGCGAGCCCTTCCCTAAACCTGGAGTCAGCAGTGCTTCTTGGCTGTTGACATTCTGAATGTATACACACATACACCTCAATAACTGTTACAGTTTCAGTCTTATTGAAGCCTTGCCTGGCTTTACAGACTTGTAAAGGACATTCTCTGTCCTGAGTATGGATTGTTCTCTTCTTGTCTTCAAGTAGGGTGACCAGATACCAAAGAAGTCAGGGCTCCTGCACCTTTAACTGTTGTGATGAAGAGGGAATTTCACCAGGTGCTGCATGCCTACAAATGACCCCTGCTGAAATTCCCTTTTCTATACAACTGTTAAAAGTTACAGGAGCCCTGTCCTAGGGTGACCAACTGTCAGGATTTCCCCGGATTTGTCCTGGTTTTTGTTCTTTCCATGGTGTCAGGGGGGATTTTCTATAATTTTCAATAATGTCCTGGAATGACACACCTTCCCCTTTAAGGCTGCCATTAGCATGGCAGGAGGGAATGACATGCTTTCTTGAGGCACATCATTCCCCCACCCTGAGCTCCAATTGAGGTCTTAAAGGGGAAAGTGGGTCATTCGTGGACATTATAGAAAAGGCCCCAATTGGAGTGGATGGTGGTGATGCAGAATGAAATCCTTTCCCCTCCTCCACTCCAATCGGGTTCTTTAAAGTGGTGGGGGAAGAACGTACTTTCTGCAGGACTCAGAAAGCTGCTTCCCCACACACACACTAGGTGTCCTCTTTTTTGGTTTCCCAAATATGGTCACCCTATCCTGTCCTCCTTTCCATATGGTCACCTTACTTCAAGTAGCTCTCTCAAGTAAGCTATTCCATGATATAAATGCTCGCATGTAAAAAGGCCTGGAGAGCATCCTTAAGGAGGGGATAGGGAAAGCATTCTTGAAGTTAAATAATAAAGCACTTCCTCAGTACACACACAAGAGGGAACATATCCATTTGGAAGGGAAACTCAATAAATCAGGAGAGACTCCCAGCATTTTTGCAATGATTTTCTAGCAGGGCCTTTTATGGAAGGGATGGATTACAGCAGCCCAAAGTGGAATGTAAGGAGTCCAGGAGTATATTATGGTGCTAACTTCATTTGTATTACAGTTGCCTTGAATATTTCTACCTTGGAGAAAGAAGCCCAGTGAAGGGGAAGGCTGCACAATGATTCCAGCTTCTGGATTAGAAAAGCAGCAGGCACTAAACCTCACACACACACCCCATCTATACTGGAAAACTTCCATTAAAACATTCTGGAAGAAAAACTGGATTTAGAATCCAAAACATTGTAATTAACAATACTGAAATATCTCTCAGTACTCAGAGAGAAAGAAGAAATATTGTTTCCTAAAATTGTAATGGCCATATTAATATGTGCCAAATGTTGGGAGGCTCCACATATACCTAAATTAAGAGAATGATATATAAGATTGTGGGATATAGCTGTCTTAAATAAATTAACATAGGTGTTCTGGATGAAGCGGGGGTTGGACTCGATGGCCTTATAGGCCCCTTCCAACTCTACTGTTCTATGATTCTATGAGACAGGGAGTGCATAAGAACATTTGATTGAAAAGGAATGGGTCTTCTTTATATGGTATCAGAATGCTGGACAAAACCAAGTAGTAGGCAATCGATATAGTAGGTAATCCAATATCTATATAGGTATATATACTGTGTGTGTGGTATGAAATTTGATTTATTGTCTCCCTTTTAAAACAACAACAACAACAACAACAGTTGTTATTGTTGTTACAGCATGCTGTATTCATATTAAAATATTTGCTAATTAAAAAAGGAAGATTTAACTTCATGGAAATTCCACTGTACTCCTTCCATAGGTACTTAGCATACTTCTGGAAACTATTTCAAAATAATACTTGGTCACATCAACCGTACAATTAAAAACTGTAAGTAGTGTAGAGAGCACGCATTAAAAGGAAAAATAACTCATTTTCTAAATCCCCAAAGCAGCATTTTTAATTCTTTGAAAGGTGTATTTATGCAAGTATGATACTTTCCCCATCAGACATAAACCAGAAAGAAGTGAATGTTAAGATAAGGAAGTCTGCACATAGTCAAGAAGAAATGGATTTTCCATGTAAAGGCAAAAATTAGATTGTTGCATTCTCGTGCTGAATTAGAAACCTATATCTCATTTACATCTAGACAAGGTTTATGGGAGAAATCCAATATGTCCATCTGTCAGTGGAACAACATCTGCCAATGGAGAAGATTTCCTCTCCCTATTGGGCTCCTGTATCTTTATCAATTGTATTGAAAAGGGAATTTCAGCAGGCGCCATTTCTAATGCATGCAGCACCTGGTGAAATTCCGTCTTCATCACAACAGTTAAAGCTACAAGATCCCTGCCTAGCATGACCAGATACAAAAGAGTGCTGCATGCATACAAATGACACCTGCTGAAATCCCCTTTTCTATAGTACAGTTAAAGATACAGGAGCCCTGTACTCCTTTCCATATGGTCACCCTGCCTACATCTGCAGTGAAAACAGATGAAAATTTAGCTACTCTACCATCTTCTTATCTTTCTTATCTTACCAGCTCCTTTAACTCCCTTGTCATCCAATTGCCTCCATAACTGGTTTCTTCTCTCTGATTGTCCTAATGTTATCAGCAACATGCTCATCAAAATCCTTTTTTGCATCCTTTATTGTCTGCTTACGTGTGTGTGTGTGTGTGTGTGTGTGTGTGTGTGTGTGTGCGTGCGCGCGCGTGCACGCGCACACACACACACATTTGTGTCCTTGTTTGGGTACAACTTCCATTTTCCGAAGGAAGCTTTCTTCTCCCTAATAGCTTTCTTGACATTGCTTGTTAACCATGCCAGTGACCTCTTTGACTTTTGGGTAGCTTTCCTGACCTGTGGTATACATTCCAGCTAAACTATTATTGTGGTTTTGAGTAACTCCCAAGCATTCTGGAGAGATTTGACCTCTTGAGACTCTGTTTCAACTTTTTATTGGTCCCCTCATTTTTTAGAAGTTTCCTCTTTTGAAGTCAATTTTCTACTTACCTATAAATTAAATTTAATAGCACTGTGGCCACTGTTTCCAATTTGTTCAACAACTCTCACATCTCACATTAGGTCCTGGAAACTACTTAGGAATGGATCACCTCTCTTCTTGTCAATTCTATGATCAGCTGTTATAGACCACAGTCATTTAGGGCAGCGTTTCTCAACCGGGGGCCATATGGCCCCCTGAGGGGCCCCAGGATATTCCAAGGGGGCCACAGGTGAAAATCTCATAAATGGGGGGCCATGGCACGAGACTAGGGGGCTACAGAGGTTTCAAAACTTGGTTTCAAAAAAAACTAGCAGGGCGCTTCCATGAGTCTCTACAGATTGTAATAAAAGCAGTAAATTACATTAAATCAAATGCACTTCAAGACCGCCTGTTTCGATAGCTTTGCGAGGGCAATACCGAAGATTTCACACACTTATTTCATACAGAAGTCTGTTGGCTGTCCAAAGGTAACTGCCTTTGTCATTTTGTTGCTTTGTGGGACTCAGTTGTGACATTTTTCAGAGGCAAGGAAATGGAAGAAAAGATAACCTCCGCTAAATGTGATATATTTTACCTGTGTGATGGCTTCGAAAAGCTCAATTTGTTAAACAAACAACTACAGGACAGGAATTGTGACCCTTTTTCAAGCAAGGAGATTATTACAGGGTTTCTTGGAACGTCAAGCTGTATGCCACCAATATTGGACATCGAGAATTCGCCCAGTTTTCCTCTTTGGCAGCAGTTAGTGATGAATTGAAAGCTGATGAAATAATTGTGTATGTGGATCATTTGAAGCAGCTTTATAATGATATGGAAGTTCATTTCCATGATGTGCTGGACATGGATATTCCGGCCTGCGTAGCTGATCCATTTGCTGTGAATGCTGCTGACGTTGATGTTTCTTTGCAAGAAGCGCTCATAGAGCTACAGAGCGACATAGCAGCCAAAGTAACTTTCAGTCAAGAAAAACACCATTTTTGGATAAAGAGTACAAAATCTAAAAAGTTTCCACAGCTTTGGGATAAAGCAAAATTGTTTTTCTTGGCATTTCCTACTTCGTATTTGGTAGAATCAGGTTTCAGTCGTGTGAATTATTTACTCCGCGTTATGTTAACGCGGAATTATTTCTGCGTTATGTTAACGCGGAATCGCCTTAACATAACGGACAGAGTTGATCTTCGGTTATCCCTCACAGCAATAGAACTGGATATAAAAAAGCTTGGCCAGATCTACACGTCGTTGCGAAGGCGCTTCCATGCGCCTTTTTTAAAGACGTACCTAAAAGAAGCGCCTC